>NC_137463.1:7542558-8142558 GCF_964235325.1 Thermobia domestica
GGTATGAAACAATTACACAATCTAGGATTAGGATTAGGAATTAGATTTTTAGAATTTCTGCATTTATGACCATATTAACATATCACGTATGACGTGTGAAGTCCTTCGACAATCACACTATTTGAAGAAAGAGAAGGAAGGAAGCGGCGTGGGGCCTATATGTTACGTACTATCAGCGTTGCCAGATCTAGCATAATGATGCAAGGTCTAATATAATTTGCATGTTTTTAGCATCTAGCATCTTGCTTTTAGCATCCTGCCCAAATCTAGCATAATTTAGCAAGTTTATCAAAAAGCCGCAAAACCTGGAGATGAGAAAGAAGTTGGTCATGGGAAGAGAAAGAACGGCAGAAATGTATCCTCTCCCATTGATTCAAACAGTTGGTAAACTATACAGACAGTCTCATTTTCCGAAGTAAGTTAGAAATGGCTTTGGGCTTTTTTGTGTGTGTGTAGCTCCACCCAGGGTTTTCTAATCATTTAACTGCGAGGCATGAGCGGAGCTATGGGGGGCCATTCTCCCCCAACTTTTTGACAACTTCACCATCTTTACTTCTGACTTCATGACCATCTTAATTCCTGAAATGATAGGTCAGAGACTGACCAAAAATCGGCCCCCAGCAGACATTTCCCAACTCCGCTTATGCTGCGAGGTAATTTTCTTTCAAAATATGTAAACAAACACTTTGCATTCATTGGTGAAGTGGCGTAACCTGAAAATGTGATTTTGAGCTATGACTACCATTCATCCTTACTTAACCTGCTCCATCAACCATAAAACTGTCATACCTGAATTTCTTATATTAACAAACATATGAAATTTCTGAAAATGGAATATTTTGCAATTAGTAGCATGGTTATAACGTTAAATGACATATTTGAAATCGCTCCCCTCTAAAATTGTAAACATCGAGTTACGCCACTTCGCCCCTTCACTGACGACATACGCCATTGAGTCTGGCAATGACTGCACTAGTTTATTGAGTTAAAGCTTTGTTGCGTGAAGTATTGAGTTCTATCCACGCATTCTTGCGCTCTGCGTATTTTAAGTTAAGTTATCGTATCTCAACTTCGTTTTTTTTCTTTTAATACTCCTGAATTAGTAATTATGAGGATCTAGCATCATTTGACCGAATCTAGCATAATTTCGATCAGGATTTGGAATAATTCCAAGCTGTGAGTCTCGCAACGCTGTGTACTATCCTGGCATTTGTCTGGTGCAAATGATAAAAACCCAAGCAGAGAGTGAGCGAATGGATCTTTAATAGTAACCTGTTTTAGAACTAAAAGAGTAAAAAGAAAAATTAAAAGATGGACTAGATGGCGTAATGCTTGAATCTTGCACTCCTGAGAAAGATATACAGGTGTTTCGAAACAACACCGACAACTTTGGTAGGTGAAGAAAAAAGTATAGACCAACGTGGCTGCACAAATGCTTCCTTTCACAGTTATAGGCTGCCGAAAATATGGAAACATGAAATTTAAAGGTCCATAGCTCCAAAACTATGGGACCTATCGTAGTCTTCACACAACAATTCTTATAGAGGGAGTTTGGCTACGAGCATATAATTTAAAGTACTCGCCAACTACGTCTATAAAATTGCGAAAGTACCGCAGGATTCTGAAACATGAATATTTGGATAGGGCACATACTAGCTCCTAAATGAAGTCTTGACCCGACTACGGTAGGCCTCATAGTATTGAGTTATGGACCTTTAAAATTCATTTTTTCATTTTTTTCGGCAGTATATAACTCCGTTCGAAAGGAACCACTTGTGTATGCAGGTTGGTCTATACTTTTCGTCTTATCTTGGTGTCAGGAGTCAGCTCCAAAACGTTGTTGGTGTTGTTTTGAAACAACCTGTATATATATATATATTGTAGCAGTGTATGGATTTAGGATTTTATTTTGGTGATGGAAACTAAGATTTATTGGAATTAAAATTGAAGTGACAATGTAATGTTATGTCATATGAACACGTGCATTTGTTTGTTTACGTAAATGGTTGTGTTTATGTTGTGTTGTCACTGAAATAATGGCGAGACGCTAAATCGTCAGATTGTTTGTTTTGTTTTGTTTTGTAAAGATGAAATCGAAATTTGTAATGTCATCAATGTGCAATCTCGTTTGTTAACATTGACACAATTTGAATGTGGCACAACTTTCAGATCTGCAGCGATTGTTAGTCTGGGAATTTGATCACGATGTAATACGGGTTGAAACCAATGTTTCATCAATAGCTGAGGTAAACACAAATGAATTCCGGTATCTGGAACTGTGAACAAAAACCCATTGTTGCAGAGGATCTGGATCAGAATGAGATCAGAAGTGGATCAGACGAATCAGATACACATTAGAAGAGTATTAGCAGCCTAGCAGTGGTCTGTGATCCATTACGACCACAAGTAGATCAAGGGTGATCTACTCTCCAGTCAACGTCCAACCATAGTTCGCTAGTAATGGTTGGCTTTTAGTTGATATTCCGTTGGAGACTACATACAGCAAACAATCCTGTCCAGGAGATCCAGATCTGAGGAGTACAGACCATCTATCCAGACACTCATCGTATAAATCAGGTATGTGTGCCTCAGCTATGTGCGTGTTGATCATGATTCAATTTCTAGCCGTTTACGATTTGTGAAGCTACATTCACACCAAACATACACTCAGACATTATGACATTATTTAGACCAATACATTTATGAAACGAATTATAGAATTTATTATCATTTCCTCTCATTTAACGTTAACCTACTCATTCTGGATAATGAGTAGTAGCAACTTCTGAACGTCACACTTTGTTCATCCCCATGCTTTTAGGCACGACGTTAGGAGGTTGTTAATATGTTGTGGAACGACCTGCATTGTGAGGCTTGATCTAGCGTAGTGGTCTGTGAACCGCCCAGCTGGCCTAGATTCATTGCCGGTCGTGGCTGGGTGCCCACATTAAAAGTAGCTCCAATTCTTAATACCCTCGGTGTTACACAAAGACGTAAACACAAAACCTCAAAATCCGAAGATTCAAAACAAAGCCCGCTGTAAAAAAAACTTGTTAGTCATTTATTGTGAAATAAAAGAAAAATGATTTCTTAAGAATATCAGAACTATAATGAAAAAGTGTTTTCCAAAGAGAGAGAGAGAGAGAGAGAGAGAGAGAGAGAGAAAAGAAGAGAAAAATTTGAAAACTTTATCCAAGAAAGTTCTTATATTTTCAATCGTTTGTGCTTTTCTCTCCTTTTCCTTTTACTGTCAAAACTTTATGGAATATTCTTTTCTCCTCTTTTTACTTTTACCGATTCCTCTTTTATGTTTTATTCTTTCCAATCGACCAATGATCGTTGAGTCTTCGTGCAACTTTCTTTCTTTCTTTTTTTTCTTTCTTCAGTTGGACGTATTCTGTCATATGACTTTCTCATAACTTTCTTTGCAAGTTTTTTTTTTTTTCTTAATTCCGTGAAGTCCGCTTTGAGTATTCCTTAGTCCGTTGTAGAACCGCACAAACAAATCTCGTTTTTACAGTGTGATAGCATAGTTGTCATCCAAAATATATAAGTTCAATATTGAATCTGAATATCAAAAATCTGGTTTAAATCTTGCAAAACTAGTATTATTAAATTATCATAATTACTCTATAATCAATGACAGAGCGTTGGCTCCTTTTAGAGCATGTTGTGAAAAAGTCAGTCTTTTAGTTTAACGTCCCACCATAATGCCCTTTAGGCTAAGGGAGACGACAATTAAGGCAAGTGAATGATAATGGAAGAATTAATGGAATTATAACGTGGGAGGAAACGGAAGTACGCTGAGAAAAACCCGTTATCTGGACAGCGGTACATTGTACAAATAAAAGGAATCCTTATGTTTTCTACGGAAATCAGTACGGAGCATACGTTATCCATATGTTACATACTTTTCCAGCTTAGATGTTTCACATGACTTTGCAGGATGTCTGACATCTTATCAGTCTTCCATATATTACATACATATACATATGTTTCATACGTCAGCTATATGTTACTTACGTCCATCTGTATGTGAGATACCTTACTTCCTATATACAGTTCTTTCGTTCGTACGGAAAGTACTTTTATTCGGAACACTTACACAGAAAATACGTATAAAATATACTTTTTTAGTTATACGTTTGCTGTACGTTGAGTTAAAAAACTACAGGATTTACACACGTAATCTACGTTTTTACGTACGCCACATACGTTGTTTTTTCTCAGTGCACGGACACGACGTTGTCCAGCACAAACTTACTTGACGGGGGATCGAACCAGGGACCCCATACACTAAGCGGTCTACCAGTTAGAAATCGTCCCCTCCTATTGCGAAAAAGTTACTAATCACAAGTTCAAGGATGTTTATAGGAACACTGCCCTTACTGATTGTAGTGTGCAAAAGTTTGTGCGTGATATGGCACACCAAACGCCAATTTTTTAGTAAATGAACAGGCAGATTATTTAGCACTATGACTGACCCATACCCGAGAATTTTTGAGCAGTCATACTGCTAAATAAGTCATAGTGAGGCATTTCAATGTACCCATCTATGTTAAAGAATGATTCATCAGTAATCAGTGCGTATAGATTGGGAACCTTTCTTTCATTAGCCTATGTTTTCTCGTTTAACAAAAGCCTATATATAAAGCAGGGATGCAAATAACCACTCGCCCACTCGCCCGGGGCGAATGGTTCATCGGTGCGGGCGAGTATTTGATATCATACAGAAGGTAAGTAAATGATTTCTATTGTGGGATGGGGCTAGTAGCTTTTTACTTGGGGCGAGTAAAATTTTGTTGCTTATTTGCAACCCTTGATATAAAGTGAATTTCAATACAAATCAGCAAAAAAAAAAAAAACTCACCTCCAAAAGTACCGAGAGAAAATATCATCTACCCCTTCTATATTTTTCCACAAAAATTACTTATACCACACCATAGGGTTGCTAATGAAATATTCATGTATGAAATATAATCAGAACCGTTAGAGTCATTTTTGATAAAAATAACTCTAGAATTTTATAGAAACCTTAAGTTTAAAATGTGGTGCCGATATGTTCAACGATACGGACTCTAGCCCTTTTAAATTATGTTTTTTTATATATAAATTATAGACTTTCAATCAAGCAGCAACAGCATCATCCCTATTTACTCTAGGATCATGGTTCGTACCTCATTCTCTTCAGAATAAAATAGCCTTTTAAACGTTACTATTCACATGTTTTCACCATATATCTGAGGCGGCAAAAATTCTAGAAAAGGAATTTTTTGTTAAAAAAAATATCTTTTTTTTCTTTACTTTTCGCCCCTCTGGATCCCCTGTGTCAATACAAAAATCTGAAACAAGTCTAAAAAGTACTAAGAGATGCACTGAATACGTGTACAAAATTTCAATCTTCTACGTGTAAAAATAAGCCCGGCAAAAAATAATAAAAATAGGCCTAAGAAAAAATATTTTTTAAAAGTTATGATGTCATCGTCCCCTACGTCTCTACGCAAAAAGGCATGAAACCACACGTAGTCTGTTCTTTTATGCCTCCAGGCTTGAGAAAACAAAGAAAAATAAAGTAACAAGCTTTATGGGCACTTTTAAATCGAATAATGAAGACACTACCATATCACATAAAAATAGATGATCAAATTTAAAAGAAATAGACGACTCAACACGCTTATGTCGGAACGGATATACAAAAATCAAGTTTTCCTCCTGTAGGGGCCTTACAATGTGTAAATCCGTTGAAATATCTAATTCATGTTTTTCCACGATCACCATACTTCGTTTTCCTATTGTCGATCAAGAGCAAAGAAACGTATCTCGTTCATAGATGAATTTATTAAAAAATTAGCATAGTTGAAACTTGGAATTTTGCACAGTTAAGCCTTAAACATTAAAGTTATTTTTTAAATACTTATATTAATCTACTCTTAATAGTTTCTGAACTATTACAAAACGGTACGAACTTAGAATGCGCACCTCGTATTTCGCAATTGCAAGTCTCCAGACTTGAATCAGATAACCGACAATTCTGACTGATAATTAACCAGTGCCTTTCCACAGTTTCATCAGGAGATTGCAGGAGTAGAACCTTTTTACGAGCCTCGTATATAACCTATGACTTACTTTCTTTCCCATTGTTGCAAATTATTGTTTTTTTTTTTTTTTATGGGTTCTATTGCAAAATCATCTAATAGATTTTTCCTTGAATGTAAAGTTATATAAAAACTTAAAACAGACTATGATTATTATCATGTGGTAGTATCCTACAGTGCGCTAATCCGCCAGATATCACATTAGATTGGGCCGGATTGCAGGAATTGTAGACTCTCACTAATACAGCATACATCAGACCACGTTGTCCTAAATTATCGGAATAACCGAATTGCAGAAATGTTGAACTGTGATATCTCTCTCTCTCATCCAGCAGTTGTCTGATCACGTTGTGCCTTGATTACAGATGCAGAAATTGTGGGATACAGAAAGATTGTATCTGTCAATAAATAAATAAATAAATACACCTAAATAACATAAACAACTGTATTGTATATCTAGGTATTTGAAATGAAATCTTTAAGTGTTACGTCCCACGATTACGTCGGATAGACTAAAGGAGGCGGTGATGAGAAATGAATGAAATGATGGAACGGAGAAAGTGTGGGGAAATGGGAGAACCCAGAGAAAACCCAAGTACACGGTGTTTGTCCACCGTAAAGCCCACTTGGTGAGAGCTGGGATCGAACCAAGGACCCGATGCAGCAGAAGTGAACGCTCTACCACTGACCCATCGCGACCCACGACTGCATATGTACTGTTCTCAGAGTCCCCCCTCTACGCTTGGAAAAACCATCAGAAAGCTCCGGTTTACCTGACGGTCCGGCGTTACCTACGATAATAGAGTTTCTACTGTATTTCTTAATTGTGTGTCGAAAAAATTGAAATTAAATCTTTCAGTTTTACGTCCCACGCTTATGTCACCTAGGTTAAAGGAGACGGTGGTGATGAGAAATGAACGCAATGATAGAATGAATAAAGTGGAAGGAAACGGGAGAACACCGAGAAACCTCACGAACACGGTATTTGTCCAGCACAAAGCCCAGTTAGCGCGCTCTGGGATCAAACCAAGATCCCACACACCAGAGCGTGAACGCTATACCAGCGAGCCCCGTGCTCCGTGTGGAGAAAACTACAAAGTATTTCATATTTTAAATGTTATTACCACTTGTTGCGGAACTCAATAATAGTTAAAAATAACCCAACTAGAATTGCTTGCAAATAAAAGTACTACAGAGTGTGGTGCATTCATTCTTCTGGCAGAATAAAAGTGTGTTTGCGACTACGCTTTGAATACCCTTTGTATATAAGATGATCACACGGAAGTAGTTCACACAGAGTTAGCTTGAGAAATGGACTCATTGTGTAGCTTTTTATGAATGTGTCTCGTCTGAATGCTAAACGGATCATATTGTTCAGAAATGAAAAGGCCGCTCGCAGCTGGAATCAGGGAATGTTTTGGCGAGGAAAAATAGAAAGAAAAGATAAATATCGTTTACTTTCGCATCCGTTCTGTTCAAATTCTCTAATATCTCAATTGTATGCCGAGGGTTTTACGTCGTGCTACAGGATGTTTGGGATCACCTACAAGAAGGTGCCAAAGATTGTCGAGATCTCAGTGTCTGAATTTTATTAACATGCAGGTTCATCAACACAGAGAAAAAGACGTATGTGGCATTAATAAAAACATAGGTTATATGCGTAAATCCTGTAGTTTTTGGAGTTAAAGCACTACTATGTATTAAATCTTGCAACAAACGTATGACTGAATACATGTACTTTATAATACAGTTCGTATAAGTGTTCTATCTATACATACTGTACTTTCCGTATGACTGTGTATAAGTTTTAAGGATCTCATATACAGATGCCGTATATAACATATACCTGACGTATCTAACATACGTATACGTATGTAATATACGGAAAACTGTTCAATCTCAGACATCCTGCAGCTACATGATGTAACATCTCAGCGGCAGAAAGGCAGTGCGTATGAAACATATGAATAACGAAGATTCTTCTGTACAGATTTCCGTAGTGCAGATTGTACAGGTTGTCCAAGATACAATGCAACCCGGAGTTTGGGATAGTAGAACTTTTGAACCTGAAGCGATACACAAATAATGGTTATACCAATTTTTTATTTCCACCGATAACTAACCGGATGAGGCCTCTGTAAGGAGGAACTAGGAAAATCGTAGTTTTCATAAATTAACACTCTGAATTGGCAACCCTGCTGATGTTTCAGTGCATCAAAAGGTGTGTTAAGGATCTTTCTACATTATGCAATTCCTGAAAACAATGAAAAAGAAACTTTGAAATTATCATGATAAAACGTTTACTTACATGCACCCGGCAACACTGCTATTCATTTCTATAGAAAATGAAATATTTGTTTTACGTCCCAGTTTATACCGGTTAGGCTAAAGGAGACGGTGATGATGAGTAATGAATGAAATGGTGGAATGATGAAAATAGGAGGAAACGGTAGAACCCCAAGAAAACCCACGAGCGCGGCGTTTGTCCACCACAAAGTCCACACGGCTTCATTTCTATAGAGTTACATAAAGCAAGAGGTATACAAGAACAATTCTTGAACTATTCAAGACCTGGAAACGAACATTCGCAGTGCCATTGAGAATATTAACACTTCTAATCTTCGTAAAGTTGCTGCCAACCTGGTGAAACATGTGAACAAATGTTTCAATCAAACAGGGCACAATTCCAGCATCTGTTGTAGAGCTGGTAACTCATTTCTGATCGTAGCAGTGTTGCCGGGTGCATATAAGTAAACTTTTTATCATGATATCAGGAATTGCACAATGTAGACAGATCCTTTACACACCTTTTGATGCACTGAAACATCAGCAGGGTTGCCGATTCAGAGTGTTAATTTATGAAGACTACGATTTTCCTAGTTCTCCTTACAGAGGCTTCATCCGATTAGTTATCCGTGGAAATGAAAAATTAGTTTTTCTGCTCCATAGTTTCCAAGCTACTCCAACAAATCAAACTGAAAATTAACGATAGAACATCCATACGTATGAGTTATGAGTCCATTTACATGTTTTGCAAAAAAAAAAAAAAAAAAAAAAAAATTTACACCTTTGGCTACATATGGCAACACTGTGTGGTTCGTAGTGTACCTCAATAGTTGCTTTCTAGTTTTAAAAATATATGCCTGAACAAAGCTTCAGTTTGGTATAACCATTATTTGTGTATCGCTTCAGGTTCAAAAGTTCTACTGTCCCAAACTCCGGGTTGCATTGTATATTGGACACCCTGTAGCTTGCTTTGGAGCACTGTGGATATCCTGTCCTAGGCTGCTCAAGCCTTGGGTCACATATCTTTACCAAATATTAGAGAGTTAACATTATAGTAACATTTTTGTAATATACTGTTTATAGTGAATTTTGTAATAAGAACCGGTAGTTTGGAAACGATTCGGGCTGTAATTTGCTCTGCCTACACCTGAGCAAGCAGAACTTTACAATACATAGTCACGGTGAACCTATCACACTGACTTTAAGTATTTCCGCTTTTTGTGTAACCCGAAGATTGACAATGTTAAGTGCTGATTACATATTTGCTTTACTTCTAACAGTTACGTGGTTACAATGCACTTTTATAAATTTAGGAGTTTCTCCCAGACTCTAAAACTTTCTCTGTAAATTTTTAGTTCTCCTCTCCTCCACTGCAAGATAGTACCAAAAAAAAGTCAACGACCTACCCTTTCCGACAACGCACTTGATAGCCAATGTTCCGGAATAAGTGGACTCACTTTAAGCCTCTGAACGCTGATTTTTTATACAACTACGTACGTACTATTAATGTTCCCTACCAAGTGGTCTTCTTCCTTTTTAAGACTTTCAAACTATGCTATGCATAAATATCGGAGTCCTATAGAACGCCAATGTACGTTCGTTTGTTCGCTTGTCTGTCTGTGGACAGTTATTAGAGTCAAAACGATAAATTATTTCAAGATTTTTTTTTTTTTTTTTTTTTTGCGATAGATTTAGCGCCCCAAGAATAGGTTCCATTTCCTCCGTTAACCAGAGAGGGAGTGGCTCAACGAAAATTTGACCCATGACCCACTGACCTACCATCAACCATGACCGACTCTGACCCCACCACCCAATAAAAAATACAGTTATTAACTGTGTCCCATGATCCACACCCTCCTCTCCACTGACTAAAGAGTATACACTTGTAATAAAACAAGGCTGTGAAATTATCACTAATCAGAGTTTGTATTTCTACGAGCAATCGCTCAAGCACTACTCTGTTATAATAATGGTGGATCTGACATTTACGATACAAAATGGTAAAGTGTTTGTCATAGTCAGTGGCGTATTTAGGAAGGGAGCTTCCGGACTTAACCCCCTCCCGAAATCTTACTTACTATAGTAAAGTATATGAAACATCTTGCAGAATTTTCACATTTTCAGGCAAAGTACCCCCGAAAGTTAGCAAAGACCCCCGAAACAAAATCGTAAATACGCCACTGTTCATAGGCCATATTACGACGAATTTCAATTTAATTATCATCTATAATAATTTTCTTCATGAATTACAGAAACTTTTCAGTGGAAAATAGGATGAAATTTGGAAGTCTCAAACAAGATAGAATAAGGCAACGTAAAGGAAAAACACGGTAAAATTCGACTGTGTCTCGAAAGCCAAGTAGTAAGTCCTATAGCTACTATTATAATTAGAAATATCAATATCCAAAAGTGCCTGAAATTCTTTTCTTTTCAATTAGATATACCCATCTCAGGTAAGTATTTATAAATAGAAACAAATGAAAAAGGGAGAAAAAATTGAGGTTTTGGAAGTAAAACGTAAACAAATTCACCAGCTCAGAAGATGCTGTTTATAATTCACTGAGCAGAGTGGATCCGTGAGTTACAGTGGGACACGGTGGGTCGTAGTGGGTCACGTTCTGTTGATCCATTCATAAATCTTGACTCATGACTCACTGACGCATTCCATCTCTACCGTTAAGCCTCTATTTGTACCGAAAATGATAGAAATCAACCATTTCCGATTTTAACGTTCATTGCAGTAACGTATTTTAGAACAGAAATAAAGAGCGACCAGCGATTTTTCGCAACCGATTTTGAGGGTCTTAAGAATGGCTCCGTCTCTGCTAATCCCCTATTCAAACCAGAACTAGTAAAAATGAACCGTTTCCGATTTTAGCCTTGGTCATCATATAACAAAAGCGGTAACACATGGCGACAAGTGGTTTTATGTAATTGGTTCAGTGTCTCAAAGGATCATATGGTCACAAGCAGCAACCACTCTAACAAAACCGGAAGTGGTTGAAATTTACAAGTACTTCCTTTTTCAATACTGATATTTATAGAACAAAAATAGTAAGGAACAGGTGCGCATCCACAGGGGAGTCCATCGAGCCCGTACCCCCCCCCAAAAAATCTAACTCTACAAATATTTATACACTTCCTCGATAAAACTATACTTGTTTAAAATGGAAATGGTTGATGTAGCATGAAAATTTGATTTTACACTTCCTCTGTTCTCTTATAAAAACAATCTAAGGCCTGTGACAAACATCTTGGCATTTCAGCTAAACGAATAAAACACAAGCTGTGGCGCGATGTTGCCAAGTGGTAAAGGGGTGTAGCTATGGCTATGCAGACAAACTATAGCGCGATCAGGTGACAGGGGATATACATGGATGTGTGCAAAATAAACGTGGCAATACCGCTGGCTTCTCATTTGCTAGTAGCATTTAAAGGGAACTTGGAGCGCCGTCTTCAAATGCCAAGATGTTTGTCACGCCGTTTAGTTCTATCGGGCGCTAAATAATAGGATACCCGTTCAATATTACAAAGACGTAATGGCTTATAGTACTGGAACCCTCCCAACAAACATTTTTGGATGCGCCCTGGTAAAGAATATAGAATCAGCTTTTGAGACGGATCCAGCGTCCCAAGATTGAATTTTGTCTCGACTTCTATATATCTGTTGAGACCGAAAGTGGAGAAAATTACGATTTTTCCGTTAAAACACTCACTACATAATGAATAAAATGGAAATACTTAGCGACTATCAGTTTTTTTTTTCTTTTTTTTTTTTTGTTATGGTTGCAGTACCAAGCAGTCGTTCTTTCAGAAAAAAAATGTTCCGGGGGAGACACACTTAGTATTTCGGGGGGCACTGCTGGTAATATTCTATCTTTTATTATATTATAGAGGTATTATTTTGGTACCCTCCGGGGGGGCACTCTCAGAGCTCCGGGGAAGGGGAAGTGCCCCCCCCCAAAAAAACCATGTCTGGAGTTGAGTTGAGTTGATTTTAGTTTAGTGTCCCGTTCAGCAGCGAGGCTATATGAGACGTGGACCTACTGATTAACGTGGAATCCGAACCACATGAGCTCCCGCCGGGAATCAACCATGTCTGGAAGAAACACTGGTACCAAGGATATGCTTCATGATTTTATTCTTCTGTTTCGATACTGGTGATAGACACAAATTACCACTTGTGGTTCTAGTTTTAATATTAGTCTTGATAGAGTCTACTTAATCTCGAATTAGATATTCTGACTAATGGCTTTTTAAATATGAATTCAGCGTACGAACAGCGGGCTGTATTTGTGATCGTAATCCTCTATTGTAACTAATAGTCATGGATGTACTACTACAATGTTGATAATTGAATATTCTTAGTTTGGAGGTGTACCGTAGTTTCATACTGTGTCCGGTGGACAAGATTCTACTTTTGTCATTTTATTCCATGAATCGTTCAATGAATCAATTCACATGGAACTAGTTCCTCCGAACAATTCATTAAATATCAGTAGGAATCAGTCTCTAACCTAGCCTAACCATGAACAGTAAGTCCACTGGCGCAAATCCCGGGGCTGATGAGGGGGACATGTCCCTCCAATCTTGGAAATGGGGAGACTTTCCCCCCCAATAATCCGATTTGAAAACTGTTTTTAGGGAGAAATGTGATGATTTGTTTCCGATTGCCACAAAGGAAAGTGAGATGAAATTGTTCCCCAGAATAAGCCTCAAATCTGCCTCAAATAATAATAATGATGTTGAATAGCATAACACTGCAGTCTTGTAAATAAGAACTCTTACGTACGTATGTATTAAGATACTTTAAAAATGTCTGGTTCTTACATCTTAATTTTATAATGCAAGAGACGTAATGATAATCAATATTTCTTAGTGATTTGTTTTTTGCTTTTTTCTCTTTCTGTAAACGGGCGAAAGTAAGCTGTTATTGTTTGTTTCAAAAGGTATCAAGAGCTCCACAAATACTGAATTTCAATAACATCACATTAGTACATTTTTCACATAATGTTCTTCAGAATAGGAATCATGCTACCATGCTACAAACCTCTACTAAATTAATGCTTAAACTTAGTGGAAAAAATCTAGAGGATGATTTCACTGAATTCTCTTCCTAATAATAAATAAAAACAATTAATTGAATACATTAAAATAGGAACTGAGCGAAGATTCCTCAGCAAAGAAAGTACAAACGTGGAATCCCAACAGAATTTTTGTACTGGCTTTCTGTTTAATCGAACCTCAGCGACAGACAGATTTGTTTGGATTTCGTTGTGGGAGGTCACTCTTTTCAGAAAATAAATCTAGTTGTTTCAGAGCCTTTATGGTATTTATTACCGTGAAAAAATCAATGAAAAGATAAAGAGACGCGAGCGAGCAAGAGACAGATGAGCCCAAATATTTCTAGTCCCTGAATACAATTAATTGATTTCAAGAAGGAACAAAGATTCGCAACTCTTTTTCTAGATAGACAAAAAAGGAAAAAGAAATCAATAAAAGGTCTGATTTTCATTAGAATTATATATTTACTATTTGGTATTATCCGCGTTTCCCGTCAACCACCTTTCAAGACAGAAGAAGAAATATTTCGTTCTCATTAAAAAGGTGCCGGTAGGTCGTACCGTTGAGTACCGCCATATATATATATATATGGGAATTGTTTTATCCGCCCCCCCCCAATGTTGAAGACAGATTTGCGCCACTCAGTGAGTCATCACGTGACTCAATACCAGTAACGGATCTAGAAGAACAAATAGCTACATTCTCAAAACTGGAACCAAAATATCCAAATCATTGAATCGAATAAAATTAATGACATGACCAAAGTAAAAACATACCACTGGCAAATTTTTACTTTGGTCATTTTATTCCATGAATCGTTCAATGAATCGATTCGTAGGGAACTAGTTCCTCAGAACAATTCATCTAATATCACTACACGACACTATGAAACGAAACTTACTTTTTAAATAATTCTGGCCCGAGAGTACACCCAAAGGAAATACACTTAAATACACTACTAGAAAAATTAAAGTTATCTCTGTAATTGTTTTTACATCCCTTTGCATATGACTTGCCCAGAGCAACATGGCACAACTCGTAATAGGCATAGGGTAAAGTTACGGAAGTTATCACATAAGGTCATAGTTTAATGTTCTTCAAGCTTATGAATTGATTCGGGCTGAAATTAGATCTTAAACTTTAAATGAATAAGTGACATCTTCTACAAATAAATAGTTATAATTATCTTCGTAAACTCTCCTCAGTTTCATCTATAGTTAGTACATATCGAAAATCGGTAATAGGATACAAATGTCTGCTCAGATCAGGAATCAATTCTTGTAATGTAAAAGCTAAGGAGATTTTGATATACGATCTAGTATAAAAATCTTTCCCGAGTTGGTATTATTGCGTACTCTGGAGAAAAGTCCATGCCGTAACGGAATCGACGTTAAAATGGAAAAGATGCTTTTTAGTAACTTACGAGGATGCAGTAGGAACTAAAAGATCCAGTTTATTTTGATTTTTTTAAATTTCTCTTTTGAAAGAATAATTTCAAGACAAAATGTGGACAATGTTTAGCAGACGGGGTCCAACTACTTTTTCTTTTACAAAGTTACAATTTCTGTAGTTTCTGCTCACAGTAGGTTAGTTCAGGTTAGTTTAGTTTAGTTTAGGTTAGGTTAGGTTAGTTTCGGGTAGGTTAGGTTTGGTTATGTTAGATTATATTATTGTAGGTGTACAGCATAATTTCCGGGAAAAAATAATAGAATTTTTCTTATTTCTGTTAATATTAGGTTAGTTTAGGTTATTTCAGGTTAGTTTAAGTTTGTTTAGTTTAGGTTAGGCTAGATTTGGTTAGGTTATGTTAGGTCTAAGCAGTGATGAAAATTTTCCGATTCATAAAAACATACTCCACTTATTCCTACATACATGACTTAATATACATGAATTAAATCAATTTTATGAGTACTGAGGAATTGTTGCTTGATCACTGATATTTATTAAGAACGGAAAATTTTCCGAAAAAATATAGAAGAAAATTTTCCACCTCACATCACGATTAAATAACTATGTAGGAATGAGTGGAGTATGATTTTATAAATCGGAAAATTTTCCGTTTCAAAATTTTCATCACTGATGTGCAGTTAAATATAATGGAAAATTTTCCACCTAACATCACTATACATAATATCCAAATTGTCCGGCTTTTTTCCCACTTGTTTCTACATCGTGATGAAAATTTTCCGATCTATGAAAATTCCTTTCACTTGTTTCTACAGAGCAATAAAACTTTCCGATTCACAAAAAGTTGTTTTACTTTTTGCTTTAAAATGATGAAAATTTTCCGAATCATAAAAAGTTCTTCAATTTTTCCATTTAAGACAGAAAATATTCGATTCATGAAAAATTGTTTCACTTGTTCCTACATAGTACTGAAAATTGTCTGAGCCATGAAAATTTTCAGATTCTTTAAACGATCTTCCAATTTTTAACATTTCTATACATGAATTCAACCAATTTTATGATTGCTGAGGAATTGTTACTTGATTACTGATATTTTTTAGAACGGACAATTTTCCGGAAAAATATAGCGGAAAATTTTCCGGAAAATTGTCCGAAATGGAAAATTTTCCGCGGAAAATTTTCCATCTCACATCACTAGGTCTAAGTACTTGCATCTTCCATTTCTCCCGTAAATTTTGTATTTTTTTTTAACCCACTTTTGGACCCCGTCTGCTAAACATTTACCCAAAATGCTCGTTAGAGGACTACCTTCCTGGAGTTTATTATTGTTTTATTTCTGTCAATAACTGAGAATAAAACTAAGAAAGATAAATCCTCTTTCGTAGAGAAAAACAGCGAGTAGGGGAGGTAATTAAGTGTTTCAGACATTTTGTTTGATTAACGCGATGATCGGGAAAACCTTTCATTGTTACGGAAAGTAAAGCAATAATAGGTCACGTTAAGGCCATAAAAATATATCTGTATGTTAATATATAATTATTAAAAAACAGGGATCGAAACATATCAGCACCTTAACAATATCATATAAAGATTTTAGCGTTTAATAATATATTAGAGAAATAATGTGTATTATTCCTAAATCATTTCAAAGCCAAACTGCATATTCCTGTATTCAATTTCCGGGTAACTAAAGGTGGTTCGTGGTGATTTGGTGCCCCTAAAATTCAAATTATAAAGGTAACCAAGAAAGTTTTGATTTTTTTACCCACCACCTTCGAACATCCATATATCACTTAAGACATACCTGGAAGATCAAAAATACTCCCCATCTGCATAGACGACCTTCTGCCATCGTTCTGGAAGGCCATGTATTCCATCGTGGTAGAACGTGGTACGCCGTGAAGCGAAGAAAGTATCAAGTGCATTTTGCACCTCTACTAGGAATTTGAACTGTCGTTCTCTAAGGTGATTATCCAAGGAATGGAACAGCTGGTAATCGGACGGTGCAATGTCCGGGGAGTATGGCAGATGCAATAGTGTTTCCCATCCAAGGTGTAGAATGGTGTTCTGGTCCATCCTAGCCACGTGGGCTTAGGATTGAACTGTAACAGGAGGTCCCCTTTGCTATTCAGAAATGCTAGCTCCAGAACTTTAAATCTTTCTTGAACACGGCTCAACTGCTGACAGTACACAGTTGCATTGATGCTCTGACCAGCTGATAGCAGTTTCCGATGCACGATATCTCGAGAAGTCCACCAAACACACAGGAGGACATTTTAATGGTGCAGTACTGGTTTCGGCTGTTTTGCAACTAGTTTATGGGATACTAACCAATGATGACGGCGACGTGGAGTTTCGTACAGGACCCACTTCACATGATATGTAACACGCTGTCCAGATATGGGTCCTTCCTCAGACGAGACACAAAGGAACACAGGTGTCTGCTCGCGTTGCCTTCTGGCCCGGAGTGAAATAATGTGGGACCCATCGACCCAACTTAAAGGGCTTACCAAGTTGATGGAGGTGCTGCCAAATGGTTTCTTACTCATACTAAATTGTTGTCCCAGTTCCTCACATATCTGGAAAATATTAGCCTCAAATGCTGCATGAATGTGCTAGAAGCTTTTACTAGTCCTTTATGAAAATAGAATTTTACTAGTCCTTTACTACAATTTTTTTTTGTTCCATTAGTACTTCAGACTGTAGCACATATAGGGATAAAAAAAAGTCAAAATTGTTTAGAATGACAAATTAATATATTTTTTCACCCACACAAAAGATACGCAAGCTTATATACGCATACAAAGCATTGCATCCAAATTAATGTATGTCTGACTGCTTTAATGATAATTCATTCTATTTTTGTCATGTTGTGAAACAGAGAATGAAAATTGAAAGAACAAGAAAGAAAAGTTAATCAAAATGATATATTAGCATTCTTCTTCCCTTTGTTTACTTCATCTTCCTTTCTTTTCTTTTCGCGAACGAGACACAAGGACAAATAATAATAATAATAAATCTAGATCCGTTACTGTTTTTGTTCCTGCATTGTCAGTAAAAGGGTACGGAATGGTCTTCTTCGTAGCACATAGTAGAGAAAGGTCATGAATGCGCTAAGAACTTTTTTTTTGTTTCCAAGTCCTTGAAGAAGGCAAAACGAAAACATGCGAAATAAGGGGAAAGAAAATAGAACTTAAGTTGAAGAAGAAACCTCAAAGAACACTTATAAATTAAAACTAGAAAGATTTTGATAGGGTTTAGGAGCTTTATTTGTCTTCTTCTTTTATTGGGGGAGGGGGTGCAGAGAGGGTTAAACAAGACTTCTGAAGGCATTTTGCGACGTTAAGAAAAGTCCCTGCATTTGGTGTTTTTTTTTTCTTACTTATTGTAGTTCTGAAACTTTTGAGTTCTTAGAAATGGACTTCTTCAGTTTTTGTCCTTTTTAACTTCGAGCGTCCGTATAGAAAGGAATGAAGTTTTGCAATCGTCAGAAAAGTCGAATTGAAGTTTGTGCGCGGATGTACACGTACCGTGGCCTTTTAAACTGGAAGTATTCACTCACAGTACGACTACAAAGAGACTGTAATTTAAAAAAAATAATGCTCAATGATTATACTCTTACTCTAAGCAAAATGGTCATACGTTCCATGGTTCGATTCCCGGTCAAGTAAGTTTGTGGTGGACAACATCGTGTCCGTGGGTTTTCTCGGGGTACTCCCGTTTCCTTCCACTTTCTCATTTCACCGATTCTTCCACCATCATTCACTTCCCTTAATCATCCGTCTCCCTTAGCCTAAAGGGCATAATCGTAGGACGTTAATCTGAAATTTTTCATTTCTGAGGGAAATGGTAATGGTCATAATGAATGAAATGGTGGATTGAAGACTGTGAGAGAAAATCTACGTACGCACACTCTGTTTGTCCACTACAAAACCCATTGTGCGAGCCCATATCGAATCAAGGACTCCACGCATCAGAGGTGATAACTCTACTATTGAGCCACCGCGACTCCAAAGGGGAACTATGCTAGGCTATACGGTTCTTAGTTGGGTAATATGTATCTTCACAATCGGCTTCCTATGCACTAATTCTAGCCAAGGGCGCCGATCCTGGGGGGCAGGGATCCCCCAAAGCTCATGTGGGCCCCCCTGTCTTTTTATGACTGTGAATTTTTTCTTGTTATATGTATTGTTATATATATTTTTTATGAATACCCCCCCCCCAAAGTTACAGAGAAATCGGCGCCCTTGATTCTAGCATCCTTCTCTAGAATGAAATTTTCAGTTTTACGTCTCACAGTTATGCCCTTTAGGTGAAGGAGACGGATGATTAACAAAAGTGAAGTAATTGCTGGAATGAAAATGTAAAAGGAAATGAAAGAAAACCTGAGAAAACTCAAAGACACGGTATTGTCCACCACAAACTTACTTGGTCAAACCAAGGACCCCACGCTCCAGAAGGAAACGCTCTAGCATTGACCCACCGTGTCCCCTCAATTTCATCGGAGACTTGGACACTAACGAAATAATATGAAAATTGTCATCAGATTAACGCAACATGAAAATATGTATATTAAGAATAACGCACTAAAACAAGAAAACAATCAGATGAATCTGAAAGATAAAGAAGTGGCACATCATATCGTGAAAATAAAGTAATTGGAGTCAAGGCTATGCCGTGGAAAATCAGCGCCCGAGGCGAGAGTATACGACGGCGCCCCCATACATATATTCCAAGCAATTTTTCTTATCTCTTTTCCTTTTTTCTCCCGAATTTTTCGCCCCCCTTACTTCGGTGCACGGAGCCCGGCACTGAGCCCCCGTGGCACGGCCCTGATTGGTGTGTCAGGTTGACCCATCATATTGCAAGAAGAAGTAATGACTGATGTGCGAAAGCGATCCTTAACTGTTTCTAGCAATGAACTAAAGTGAACCTATCAAATTCCCTCGTGAAGGATCGTAAGACTAAATCAAAAAGCTGTGTGGAGTACTATGAAAAAGAATTCGACCCCAAAAAATATGATTTTAGGCAATAGTTGAAGATGTGTGCATCATCAGAAGATTAATAATGGTACTATTAATTAAAGGTGTAATTTGGATAAGGGAGTGTCGGCCTATTTCCGGTAAAATGAGATATATACATATTTTCTGCAAGTTTGGGCATGCACATATGTACGGTATCTAGGTGATGTTAAGGTAATATTTCTGCTCCGTAGTGAACGCCTGTCTCCAAAAATAGTGTGTAAATTTGTTGATTAATTGGATAAGGGTGTTCGTTTTTCTGCTCTCTTGAAAAATTGAAGAATTGTACTTACGCCCTTATCCAAATTTACCCCTCAATTTATATCATTGGTTTCCAAACGGGGTTGCGTGAAAAGCAAAGTTATTGAAAGAAATAACCTGCAAGTCAGGGATAAAATTGGATCTAAAAAGGTAGGGAGACACTTGAAGTCACACAGTACTCCGTGTCTATCTTTGCCCATTGTAATTTTTTAGGAAGTGTCGGGACGTCATAGATATTTCTGGAAGTGGGGGAACGACATCCGCCCGCGTTTCCCTTCACTTTTACCCCTGTTCTAAATTATGAGTATTGCACCACTTGTAATATGACCATTTACTATTTGGCTTTTAACAAACTTCACAGATCCTACATATGACCATTTACAATTTAGCTTCTAACAAACTTCACAGATCCTACATATGACCATTTACAATTTAGCTTCTAACAAACTTCACAGATCCTACATATGACCATTTACAATTTAGCTTCTAACAAACTTCACAGATCTTACATATGACCATTTACAATTTAGCTTCTAACAAACTTCACAGATCCTACATATGACCATTTACAATTTAGCTTCTAACAAACTTCACAGATCCTACATATGACCATTTACAATTTAGCTTCTAACAAACTTCACAGATCCTACATATGACCATTTACAATTTAGCTTCTAACAAACTTCACAGATCCTACATATGACCATTTACAATTTAGCTTTTAACAAACTTCACAGATCTTACATATGACCATTTACAATTTAGCTTTTAACAAACTTCACAGATCCTACATATTACCATTTACAATTTAGCTTTTAACAAACTTCACAGATCCTACATATGACTAACAATTTAGCTTCTAACAAACTTCACAGATCCTACATATGACCATTTACAATTTAGCTTTTAACAAACTTCACAGATCCTACATGTTTGGCATTTTGTCTTTATTATTTCTAGTCAAGATATGTACGTTGTTCAAAACTAAATAATTATGCAAATTAAAGTTCTTTACACAATTCTCAAAGAAAAAAAAATGAGCACAACATTCTCTTTCAATGTACGATATGGGTTTCAAAACTTATTAAGGTTTCATTAAGCGCAAAATTTGTTAAAAAAATAATACTGCACTATCTATAATGGTATGTAGAAGTTTTGCTAGAATTAAAGGTAAATGTTCAATATTATTATTATTATCATTATTATTATTATTATTATTATTATTATTATTATTATTATTATTATTATTATTATCAGTAGTAGTAGTAGTAATAGTAGTAGTATTAATAGTAGTACTAATAGCAGTAGTAGCAGTAGTAGTAGTAATAATAATAGCAGTAGTAGTAGTAGTAACATTTCAGAATTCAATGCTCCACACACAGGATGGGTCAGATAAAAAAAAGTTGAAAATGTCCCAAGAGCGTTACCACAACAAACTTAAAAATAATTAATTTTTTATTAACTTCTACAGGCTTTAACCCAATTGTACTATGTAGTTTATTATTATACTCATTAAACAATTCTTGTAATATATCTATCCATTTATAATTTCTCTAAGTACTAAATTTTTTTCCACATGTTTTCTTTAAGAGTTATGTTTAAAACGTTTTACGATATGTTGTTTTACGAAGACACATGAACGAAATGGAGGGCTCAAAATTGAATCACCAACACCAACATAATTCGTCTTCCCGAAATCGGAACTTAATTTGGCCATTATCTTGGGTACGGTAAGAGTGATGCGACAGATAGTTTTTGATGCTATATTGAATCGAGAGATCAAAATTTAAACATTCGCAAATAACACACACACACACTCATACAGACAGAGAATTCAGTAACGACCTTTGTAAGTTCGTTGAACAAGAACACGTATGGCCAACGAGCGGAGGATAAACATAGTGTTGTGTACTGTAGCATCATATCAGGTTTTGCTTTGAAGAGAAGACCCTCCAGGGGCATAAGTAGTTTCATACAGTATTTCTCATTAGCATCTGACTATACTTTATCCATATGTAGATATCAGGGGCAAGTGCCTTCTCTATCCCCAAAATTAAACACCTATTTGAAAATTTGATTTAATTGACGCTTTTCACTAAATTGAATTTTAAAATGAAATGCCCCAAAGCCCGAAATAAAATGACTCATTATATATCCAAATACACATATCTTCACAGTATTTATTCTTAAGGAATGGCCGACTAAACAGTTAAAAGTTATATTTATTGATTTAGAACCAGTGATGCCAATCTGAAACAATATGAAATCCCGCGTCGAAAGGCAAAAAATCCCATTTTACGTGTGAATTTCCCACGTTATTCTAATTAATGCTACAATATTAAAAATTAAATTTCTCTATGTTAGTCACTTTTTTACAACATCTAAATGAATAAGCCGTAAATTTCGATCTTCTCAAAAAAATCCCATATATGCTGCTTATTATCCCTTTCCAAGAAAATAAGGTCAAAAACTCCCACGATATGGGATTTTCCCCACAGGTTGGCATCACTGTTTAGAACCAACTATACTTGGTAAATAATGGTTTCTAATGCTTCTAAGTAAGCTGTGGGATAAATGCTACTCGAAACAAAACACTGGATTAGAAGATAATTATAATATGGTTATATCTTTCGGGTAACTTCTTAATGGTTTTGTTATCTAATGTCAACAAATGCTGTCCTCCCAGTTGACTTAAAAATCATTAAATGCTTGTTATCTTGATAGCTACATTTCAGACCTCTGACGTTTTCCGTCTTGTTAGGTGTCGAGTTGCTTTTCATCGACTGTGGTCGTGGTATGCAGTTTGGAAGGCGTCGTTTCAGCTATCTATAGCCACAGATTCATATGTAGGCGTTTGTTGTTCCTGTGGTAAACAATTTTCTGTGTTCTGTTGGACGCCGCGATTCAAAAAAAATGCTGTTTTCTTTAAGTAGTTGCACGTTGTTCCCAGTAATGATTTCAGAGGTAGCCACAAGGAGTTTTATCCCGGAGATACATTTTCTTCCTCCGGAACATATGAGCGGCTCGGGGGAAGTATAATGATGTGTTACATTTCGAAGTTCGCATGCAATTCAATGCAATGATACATATCAAACAAACTTCCCCTGCTGTCTACAGGTACATTACCGAAATTAAACTACCTATATACTGTTCTGTGCTTCAATCCCAATCCATTCACCTAAAAACTCAAAAGATGAAATGAAATCTTTAAGTTTAACGTTCCACGGTTATGCCGGTTAGGCCAAAGGAGACGGTGATAATGAGAAATGAGTGAAATGGTGGAATGAAGAAAGTGGGAGGAAACGGGAGAACCCCGAGAAAACCCACGCGAACGGTGTTTGTCCACTACAACGTCCACACGGCGCGAGCTGGGATCGAACCAGGGACCCCAAGCACCGGAGGTGAACGCTCTACCCACCTGAGCCACCGCGCCCTCACCTAAACACTCAATTTCGCCGGAATGACGCTTACCATTATGGTCCCCGGAACACATCATATCTCCAATCGTAACAATATGTGGTTACAGTAGATATTTTTGCAGTACTGGTACTACATTCACTGCTCCGTGTAATAAGCTCCCTCGGAGGAGATTTTCTGAAATCATCAATTGTTGTAGCCCACTGTATTCTGCATATATTTCAAACCATATTATGCATGAGTATAGAATCTATGAACCAGGGTGCACCCATGAGGGATTCACCGGATCCAGATCCCCCAAAACTTCTTAATTCAACATACATTTGCACAGTTTGTCAATAAAATCGTACTTATTTAACAGGAAACTGATTGATGTAGCATGAAAATTTGATGTTACACTTCATCTGTATTTTTTCTCTTATACAAAGAATCTAGTTCTAAAACACAACAACATACTGAGCAAGGCTATGTGATAATATGTAAAAGAAAAAAAAGGAAAGACATACAATGAAGTAACAGTTTTGACACAATAACTGTGTCTTCATCAGACTTCTACTCCTTCTGCCTGCTTGGGAGTTGGTTATCTATTATATACTCTTCGAAGATCAACTTTTTAGGCTCCGCCCCTTCATTAAAAAGTAACACGCACACAACTACTTTTTAATGAAGGGGCGGAGCCTAATTCAAAGTTGATCTCCGGAGAGTATATAATAGATGACCAACTCCCAAGCAGCCAAAAAGAGTAGAAGTCTGATGAAGACATTGTTATTGTGTCGAAACTGTTACGTGATTGTTTTTTTTATACATATTATCACATAGCCTTGCTGAGTGTGTTGTTGTGTTTTAATACAAAATGGAAACAAAGGCCTGATAGAATAGTTATAATCTAGTTTTATGACTTTTTTTCTGGAAATATAGGTGGAAGTAGCTATACTTATTTTATAATTACTTATAATCTTTTCGTAGTGCAGAATGATACCCGTTTAATACGACATAGACGTATTGGCTTGTAGCATTGAATCTCCCCCCTAAAGTTTGTACCCCCCCTACAAAAATTTCTGAATAAGCGCCTGCTATGAATGACTATGTCCGGCCGTCTGTGTGTCGATCTGAGGACAGGTATTAGAGAAAAAACAGTAACAGATAACAATAATCGATTCAACGTAATAAGAATAAGTTCTATCTTCTCCATTAAAACTCTCAACTGAAACCGGAACTGGAAGAAATTAACAATTTCCGGTTCAAAAAGTTAATCACCATAGAACGAAAACGGTAACATATAGCGAGAAGGTTTTTTTTTTTTTTTTTGGTAATCGACTCAGGGTATCAAGATAAGATACTATTTTCTTAGAATATTAAAGAAAGTAGCTACAGTGTGTCTTTTTTTCTAGGAGGCTCAGAATTCGATTCCCGGTGGGAGAGCATCAAGTTCACAACAATAGTTCAGACTTCTGTTTAAGTTGTAGCTGCATTTATCCCATCAATTTTAACCAATTAACTTGCTAATAAGTCCATAAGGTGTGTAATAGATGTAAATCAATGCAGATATATAGAGATTTACCTGAACTAGGGAGTTGAATGTGGTATGAGACTAGCAAAGAATAACGTTCTAAACTTCATAGTGTAGGAGGTCTATATTACCTAATTCTAGAGTATTTAATACAAGAACTAATTCAAACTATTTATGTTAAGCTCTAGGTTCAGGTCTCCAATAGCATCGTTTTGAAAGAGAAGCTAAAAACCGATACACCCAGCCTACTCCTGTTTAACTAAATGTTTAGCCCTCTGTCAGGGATGGAAGAAAGAAGATATTAGTTTATGTGCGCGAAGAGGAAAAAATCGAGTAAAACCCGTAGATTCCGATTAAAGGCGGCTTTTGTAGTCCTGCTCCTGCCAAAACAGAAGAACTGCAATCTGTGTTGCAATTCAGATTTTCTGTACTGTGTTCGAAAAAGAAAATGAAGGGGAAGATTTTAGTTTAACGTCCTACCTTTGGGTTAAAGGAGGCGACTGAATAATGAAAGTGAATCAAGTGAAATTAATTTTTGGGCTCTTCCACTGGGAATCGAACTCTGACCACTAGCACCAAAGGTTGATTTGATTTTTAGTTTAGCGTTCCTTTCAGCAGCGAGGATGTATGAGACGTAGGCCTAAAGTTGCGTGGAATCTGAACTACGTGAGCTTCCACCAAGAATCGAACCCGAGTCTCCCACGCTAAAGGCGCGTATGATAACCGCTTAGCCAGAGCGAACTCCACGAGCACTAAAGGGACAAGTGACAACCACTAGACCAATCGTGAGGTCGTTCTGCTTTGGAGCCAGATCAGCCAAGATGTAGCAACATACTTCTTGACTTTGTACGTGTGATCTGTAAAAATAAAATGTTGCTACTGCTCTATTATCTTTTTCGTATGTTAATTTCTATCCAGAAAGAAAAACTAGATCGTACACAAAAATTGGGGTCCGTAGTATCCATTCTCAAGCATGTTGTCAACGTACATAAACATGGTCGTCATGGTCGTCGGAGGACTCGCAGAGTTCAGTCTACTAGCAGCTGTACAGATTAGTTCTGGCTAAGCAACTAATCTGTACGTAGCTTGGTACAGAAAACCTTGTGTGTAATGCAGAATCCTGAAAAATTTCGCCTCCTGCTTTTCTACAGTAAAAATCAGATTTCTCCTCTCAGCGTAGAGGCATCGAACTGATCCAGAATCCCGAAATATTTCCGAAATTCAGGAATCAGAAGTCCTAGATAGTCCCAGCTGATTTTCTTGAAAACATACTGATATATCAAAGTAGCTGTTTGCAACCTATTGAGGAGAACGACCATGTTGAACAACGTAGCTCTTTACAAGAGCTTGAGCACCATAGCCGGTTCATGAATAGTGTTTGTAGCGTTAGGCTAAACTGATGCTTCGTTTCTTAGATATTTGTCGAAGTTCTTCATTTTTAGAGAATTGATGGTACATTATTTCATTTCTCGTGCTTATTCTATTATTACAATGAGCTACCGCATGGCTTTTACTCAGTTTGAAACAATATACTTGCGAAGCGATAACAAGAACCAAAAACACGGACGGATTACATATTTGCAAAATAACATCCAATATTTATATTTTACTATATACCTCGACAAGAAAAATAATGAGTATTCAGAAGCAAAATGCAAATCCCTTTTCTCATTGTACCTTTTCAGAAATATACGGTTATGTATTCTACGTGAATATTAAAGATTAGATTCAATTCTTGTGAGTACGCAAATCACTTTTATTTGCTTTCTTTAGACCCTTGTTTTAAAGTAAATAATATTTTCCTTTCTTAAGAACAGCCGCTGCAAAAGAGATTGAAATGCCATTGTTTGTTTGAATGGTTGTTTTAATGCGATCGGAGCGGCCTCTTGTGAGAGTCTGGAACAACAGCGCTTTCTCTTAACAAATGATGGTCTGACATCAAATGCAAACAAATTACGCTGCTGTTTGAGTTGAATCAAGAAAGAAATCAGATGTTCGTACTGTTGCTTCTAATGTCATTTCCTGTAGTATAATGAAATTACGGATTTCGTTAAGTAAAAATAAAATATTATTTAGGTAAAAAAAAAATGAAATAGCATTTTTTAAAATCAGAGTAAGTAAACCATTCAAGAATAATGAATTGAGTTGATTTTGAAGATAACGTCCCTTTCAGGATTTGAGGATATATGAGACGGGACCTGCTGATTAACCTAGAATCTGAACCACATGAGCTCCCGCCAGGAATCGAATGAGGGTCTCTTACGTCAAAATACAAAACATTACTTCATATCTACTAGAAGAGATAATGAAAAAGAGCCTTCATAATGAAGACGGAATTTCGATAGGAGGTAGAATTATTACGTGTACACGGTCAGGGCCGTGCCGTGGAAAATCAGCGGCCGGGGCGAGAGTATACGATAGCGCCCCCATACATATTTTCCAAGTAATTTTTCCTATCTTTTTTCCTTCTTCCTCCCGAATTTTCGCCCCCTTACTTAGGCGCCCGGGGCCGTCGTCCCGCTCGCCCCCCATGGCACGGATCTGTATACGGTTTGCAGATAATATGCCGCTCGTTGTGGAATCTGGAAAGAAAATCAATAAGATTTTAGAAACCTTGAGGAAGGATTGTGAAGAATATGCAATGAAAATAAATGTTAGAAAGACAAAAACCATAGTGAGTGGCACAAAGCGGTCAGCGTAAAATATAGGGGAGGAAATAGAAAACACTAGTTTTCGATACCAGGATAGAATTATTAGTAATAACATAAAGTACGAACGAGAAATAAAAGCAAGAATAGGAATGACGAAAAAAGCCTTTAGGAGGAAGAAGTCTGTTTTATGGAACTTTGAAGAAAAAGTTGATAACAAGACCCATAAAATGTGGAATATTGTGTTGTATGGGTGAGAAACATGGACATTACGCAAAAATGACGAAAAACAACTGGAAACATTCGAAATATTGGTGTGGAGAAGGATGGAGAGAATTAGCTAAGTCCAGTGGGAAACGAATAAGAGAGTATTAGAAATGATGAGGAAGAAAAGAAGAATTTTAGATATTATTAAGAAGAGGAAGAGAAACCGGTTGGGACATTGACTAAGAGGGAACTGTATCATGAGGGATTTCCTAGAGGGTATGGTGGCAGGAAAGCGAATGTAGATCTTGCTACAAACACCTAACTTAATCAGATGTAATCTAAGCTAATCTACGAAAGATAAACGAAACGACCCTAATTTGATGTAGACCCCTTGGTGAAAGAGATACAAGGGATCTTTTACTGAGGGAGTAAAATAAAAAGCGATTGCAAACAAGATGTAATGTGTACGCTCCTTTGACATTTTAGACCCAAGCACGATTTCCGGCGGGAACTCATGTGATTCAGATTCCACATTAAGCTGTAGGTCCATCTATCATATAGCCTCGCTGCTAAAAGGGATGCTGAACTAAAAATCAAATCAAATCGAGCAAACAAGATATAAAATCGGGGTAGTTGTGCGAAGTGGTAAACCACTCATCTCTTGTACGATGGATCCTTGGTTCAATTCCAGCTTCAGCCAAGTGTATTTTATGGGGAACAAACACCGTGTGCGCGGATATTCTCGGGGTTCTTCCGTTTCTTGCTACTTTTTGCATTCCACCCTTATCACCCGTCTCACCATCACTGCAGGGTACTTTCAATACTGATACTATGTGTATAATCGGGAAATGTATATTTGTAGTAAATTTCATAGAAAAAGAATTATTAATACGAAAATTAGAGTGAATAAAACAAAATGTTGCTAAATGGAGAAGAAAGTTTTATTTTCGTTTTGTTATTCTTATTTACTGCTCTTTTGACATGAAATTTGCCACACACATGTCTTTGCCGATTGTACACATACTAACATTGTAAGAAATACCGGGCAAATTCGTTATCAAATTATATTCCTAGAACAACATATTTATAGACATGCGACAATAATTTTGGACATGAGTGTACATGCTGATGAAAGCAGATCTATGGAGTTTGGATATGTATGCACATAAGACATGAACAAGAATGAAAATGAAAGTAGAAACGTTAGAAATGCGATGTGGCAGAAGAATGTTGAAATTTACTTGGGTGAATAAGACGGTATAAAATGAAACAGTGATGAAAACAAATGCTGGGAAAATGAGTTTATTGCAGAATGTTTTGAAAAGAAGAAATGGGATGATTCAAATATTATGAAGTATGGGTAATCACGTTATTGGAAATGAAGAAAATGTCAGAAATTAAAATGTTTAAAGGAAGGATGCGATTGAAAGATACAAGGTAAATAATACCAGATATAGGGAAGAAAATAAAAATAAATTAAAAGTGTGTTTCAAGGTAGGGAAGAAAGGATTACTATGCCCAACCAATTGGAATATGGCTGAATCAAGAAGGAGATGGTAACCTAGAATAAATAGAACCAACATAAGACTATATATAGACTATATCCTAAGCTAAATTATGTTGAGAAGATTCATTAGATGAAAATCCAAATTTATAGTAGTTTTCACTGTGCTGAGAAAAATAAATTCTAACTTCCATTAGAGGATCCTAAAACCTTCAAGTTGAAAACTTCAGTCGATTGATTGATTGATTTTTGGGTTTTACGTCCCTTTCAGCAGCTAGGCTATATGAGACGTGGACCTACTGATTAACGTGGAATCCGAACCACATGAGCTCCCGGGTCTCCCACGGGAATTGAACCCGGGTCTCCCACGCCAAAGACGCGTACGCTAACCGCTTAGCAACGAAGGAGCTCTAAAACGTAATTCGAAAATGAAATTATATTTTAGTTTAACGTCCCACGATTATGCCCATTAGGCTGAGGGAGACGATGATTAAGGCAAGTGAATAATTATGGAAGAATTAGTGGAATGACAATGGAGGAGGAAATCTTGAGAAAACCCACGGATACGTTGTTATCCACCACAAATTTACTTGGTTGGGGATCGCACCAAGAACCCCACGCAACAGAGGTAAGCACTCTACCACTGTGCCATCGTGCTCCCGAAAACTTTGTTCGAGTCTGTTAATCTTTTAATGGGAAACTTCTTTCAGGTAGTCTCTTACGTGATTTTCTTTTTCATTCTCTTTCTTTCTTTCTTTTCTTTCTTCTTTTTGTCTGTCGATAGAAATTGTTGATTTTTGGTAGAATTTAATCAAATTGGACACACTAGTTAAGTGTTTGAAACAAAATTTTAATCTACACCCGGAACAACTTTTTGTTACCATGATTTTTTCATTGCTTTATGTTTAGATAAAAAAAAATAAGTTCCGGAAAGCTACAATAATTCCAAGTTTAATCATTGTAGCCCTACAGGAAGTGCTCAATATATGTCAGCTCATGTAGTTTTATATATTTAGGATCTATATATATATATATATATATATATATATACGGAGGCCTTTGACTGAGTGGTAGAGTTCACCTCCGGTGCGTGGGGTTCCTGGTTTGATCCCAGCTCGCGTCGTGTGGACTTTGTGGTGGACAAACACCGTGCTCGTGGATTTTCTCGGGGTTCTCCCGTTTCCTTCCACTTTCTTCATTCCACCATTTCATTCATTTCTCATCATCACCATCTCCTTTAGCCTAACCGTCACATCCGTGGGACGTAAAATTAAAGATTTCATTTCCTTTTTTCATATATATATATATATATATATATATATATAATCTTAGGACAATATTTTAGTTAAACAGAAATATAAATGTTAATAACAAGTTTGGGCTATACTCACTAACAGGAGCGCATCCATCAATTTTTGTTGGGAGGGATTCAAAGTTTGGAGAAGGTTCAATAAATCAAGACACTACGTTTACATAGTAGATATTTAATGGGTGTTATTCTACAGCCGAAAATGAAGGATAAGTAATTTTAGAATACTACTGCCTATATTCTCATGAAAAATCACAAAATTAGATTATTTCTATCAGAAAAGTAAACAAGATCAAATCTCTAGTGCACCTCAGTCATTTCTCTGCTCTGTATAGTTCTGTTAAGAAAGTGTACAAATGTATGTCAAGTTATGAATTTCCAGATTCGATTGACCCCCGCGTGGGTACGCCACTGGCTATACTCGTTAACCATACCACATACTGTCATTTGACTGGTGCCGTAATGAACAACTTAATGACGGAATATTTTACAATAACGTTTCATTTCAATATATTTCATGGTTTTCGTTCAGCATCATCAGGAATTCAACATCTCATTTACAAAATAATTGAGTTTTCTCGAAAAAGACGCATGAGATTTTACACTTACATATATCATTATGTCCCACTCATTGAGATCTATCCAATAGTTTCTGCTTTAATATGTCATAAAGTATGCCTACCTATAGAAGATAAAACATCTGATACTTTTATGAAAAGTTTAAAGTGAATAACAAAACAGCCAGGCTACCACAAAAAATGGAATGGTGCTGCCTCTGACAAAACACTTGAGTTTCTCGAAACAAAATGATCTATCACTCCTTCAGCGATGCCAAGATTTGTTGTCCACAGATGGCGTTCTCCAATGAAAACTTGACCCACTCTGACCTACCATGACCCACTCCGACCCTCCACGAACCACCCTCACGCACCGTGATCCACTCCTACTCACCAAAGTCGTCGTCATCAACTCTGACGACATCAACTCTGATCCACGCCCTCCTCGCCATTGACTGAAGGGTATTACATTTGTAATTTTAAAAAAGGCTGTGAAATTATCACTAATCGGAGTTTGAATTTCTACGGTCAATCCCTCAAACACCGCTCCGTTACAATGCCAGAAGATCTGAGCTTGATATAAAATGGTAAAGTGTTTTTCATGGGACAAATTACGATGAATTTCAATTTTATTATAATATATGATAATGATAATATAATTATTTCCTTGTATTACAGATAGGTAAGTGTCAGTGGAAAATAGAATGAAATTTGAAAGTCTTAAATCAAGGCAGTGTAGATCAACATAAAGGCAAATAAAAGTAAAATTTTCCATATAATTAACCATACCGTACAAACTAAAAATTTCCTGAAATTATACTTACGATACAAATTTTGTCTATCTTTCTTACAACTTTATGGCTTGATTGCCTTGTGCTCTGGACGCTCTATATAATAAACACAAGCATCAGCAATTGTTATAATAGAAAGCTGTGTATATAAAATCCGAATTTATTTCTCAACAAATATCTATTGTTTTCAATTATTTTTACAAATCAACTCACTACCAATTTCCCTTATATAGAAAGTACCCCCTCCTAATAAAAGAGAATTTAAAAAATGCTAGGACATATTCTGTTTATTTTTAATAAAGAGTTAATATACTGAACTCCCTAAATTCCAGTTTCAGCTCCCTAAATTAAACGACTCGTGAGATACTCAATTTCTTGCAAACATTCGGACCCCCCACTCCTCCCTCAGGATATGTATTATAATGAAAACGATATGATAACATACCAGTTGGGATTGTTGCCTAACTATATACTAAAAGTCATTTCTTTTGACTTTTTAATTTGGATCACGCATACATAGTTACATTCAATTACAGGTGATTCAAAAATATATACCTACTTTTTCTAGTAAATAGCTTCTCTAAAATCTTACAAAGCTGTGTCTCGAAAGCCAAGTACTAAGTCCTATAGCTAAGGTATTATTAAAATTACAAACACCAATGTCCAAAAATGCCTGAAGTTCCTTTTCAACTCAGAGATACTCATCTCAGGTAAGTAAATGGAAACAAATAATAAAGGAAGAAAAATGGAAAAACGTACATAAATTCACCAGTGTTCAGAAGATGCTGTCTACGATACACTAAGCAGAGTGGGTCAGTTGGTTTGAGTGATTGATGGTAGGTGGTGGGTCGCAGTGGGTTACGTCTTGTTGACATAAGACCCTATGACTCACTCACAGATCTTGACCCACTGACCCGTTCCATCTCTGATACTGACCTCAGTAGTTCTGATATATTTTGTACAGGCACAATGTTATCATTTAAAAATACTAAAGAGTGAGTATGTCGCTATCAGCTCTGGCAAAAACAAATTTTTTACAAGTGTGTCTCAAGATCAAGAATTGTATTCTCAAGGTCAAAGTAACAGTTGTAGCTTTCCATTTGTTGAAGAATTGGATTCTCAAGGTCAAACATGACGGTTATAGCTTGGCATTCATTGAAGAATTGAATTCTCAAGGCCAAACTTTGTGGCTGCAGTTCTCCATTCGTTGAAAAATTGTATTCTCAAGGTCAAACTTTATGGTTGTAGCTTTGCATTTCTTAAAGAATTGGATTCTCAAGGTCAAACATGACGGTTATAGCTTGGCATTCATTGAAGAATTGAATTCTCAAGGCCAAACTTTGTGGCTGCAGTTCTCCATTCGTTGAAAAATTGTATTCTCAAGGTCAAACTTTATGGTTGTAGCTTTGCATTTCTTAAAGAATTGGATTCTCAAGGTCAAACATGACGGTTATAGCTTGGCATTCATTGAAGAATTGAATTCTCAAGGCCAAACGTTGTGGCTGCAGTTCTCCATTCGTTGAAAAATTGTATTCTCAAGGTCAAACTTTATGGTTGTAGCTTTGCATTTCTTAAAGAATTGGATTCTCAAGGTCAAACATGACGGTTATAGCTTGGCATTCATTGAAGAATTGAATTCTCAAGGCCAAACTTTGTGGCTGCAGTTCTCCATTCGTTGAAAAATTGTATTCTCAAGGTCAAACTTTATGGTTGTAGCTTTGCATTTCTTAAAGAATTGGATTCTCAAGGTCAAACATGACGGTTATAGCTTGGCATTCATTGAAGAATTGAATTCTCAAGGCCAAACTTTGTGGCTGCAGTTCTCCATTCGTTGAAAAATTGTATTCTCAAGGTCAAACTTTATGGTTGTAGCTTTGCATTTCTTAAAGAATTGGATTCTCAAGGTCAAACATGACGGTTATAGCTTGGCATTCATTGAAGAATTGAATTCTCAAGGCCAAACTTTGTGGCTGCAGTTCTCCATTCGTTGAAAAATTGTATTCTCAAGGTCAAACTTTATGGTTGTAGCTTTGCATTTCTTAAAGAATTGGATTCTCAAGGTCAAACATGACGGTTATAGCTTGGCATTCATTGAAGAATTGAATTCTCAAGGCCAAACGTTGTGGCTGCAGTTCTCCATTCGTTGAAAAATTGTATTCTCAAGGTCAAACTTTATGGTTGTAACTTTGCATTTGTTAAAGAATTGGATTCTCAAGGTCAAATATGACGGTTATAGCTTGGCATTCATTGAAGAATTGAATTCTCAAGGTCAAAGTAACAGTTGTAGCTTTCCATTTGTTGAAGAATTGGATTCTCAAGGTCAAACATGACGGTTACAGCTTGGCGTTCATTGAAGAATTGAATTCTCAAGGCCAAACTTTGTGGCTGCAGTTCTCCATTCGTTGAAGAATTGTATTCTCAAGGTCAAACTTTATGGTTGTAACTTTGCATTTGTTGAAGAATTGGATTCTCAAGGTCAAACATGACGGTTATAGCTTGGCATTCATTGAAGAATTGAATTCTCAAGGCCAAACGTTGTGGCTGCAGTTCTCCATTCGTTGAAAAATTGTATTCTCAAGGTCAAACTTTATGGTTGTAACTTTGCATTTGTTGAAGAATTGGATTCTCAAGGTCAAACATGACGGTTACAGCTTGGCATTCATTGAAGAATTGAATTCTGAAGGCTAAACGTTGTGGCTGCAGTTCTCCATTCGTTGAAGAATTGTATTCTCAAGGTCAAACTTTATGGTTGTAACTTTGCATTTGTTGAAGAATTGGATTCTCAAGGTCAAACATGACGGTTATAGCTTGGCATTCATTGAAGAATTGAATTCTCAAGGCCAAACTTTGTGGCTGCAGTTCTCCATTCGTTGAAAAATTGTATTCTCAAGGTCAAACTTTATGGTTGTAGCTTTGCATTTCTTAAAGAATTGGATTCTCAAGGTCAAACATGACGGTTATAGCTTGGCATTCATTGAAGAATTGAATTCTCAAGGCCAAACTTTGTGGCTGCAGTTCTCCATTCGTTGAAAAATTGTATTCTCAAGGTCAAACTTTATGGTTGTAGCTTTGCATTTCTTAAAGAATTGGATTCTCAAGGTCAAACATGACGGTTATAGCTTGGCATTCATTGAAGAATTGAATTCTCAAGGCCAAACTTTGTGGCTGCAGTTCTCCATTCGTTGAAAAATTGTATTCTCAAGGTCAAACTTTATGGTTGTAGCTTTGCATTTCTTAAAGAATTGGATTCTCAAGGTCAAACATGACGGTTATAGCTTGGCATTCATTGAAGAATTGAATTCTCAAGGCCAAACGTTGTGGCTGCAGTTCTCCATTCGTTGAAAAATTGTATTCTCAAGGTCAAACTTTATGGTTGTAACTTTGCATTTGTTAAAGAATTGGATTCTCAAGGTCAAATATGACGGTTATAGCTTGGCATTCATTGAAGAATTGAATTCTCAAGGTCAAAGTAACAGTTGTAGCTTTCCATTTGTTGAAGAATTGGATTCTCAAGGTCAAACATGACGGTTACAGCTTGGCGTTCATTGAAGAATTGAATTCTCAAGGCCAAACTTTGTGGCTGCAGTTCTCCATTCGTTGAAGAATTGTATTCTCAAGGTCAAACTTTATGGTTGTAACTTTGCATTTGTTGAAGAATTGGATTCTCAAGGTCAAACATGACGGTTATAGCTTGGCATTCATTGAAGAATTGAATTCTCAAGGCCAAACGTTGTGGCTGCAGTTCTCCATTCGTTGAAAAATTGTATTCTCAAGGTCAAACTTTATGGTTGTAACTTTGCATTTGTTGAAGAATTGGATTCTCAAGGTCAAACATGACGGTTACAGCTTGGCATTCATTGAAGAATTGAATTCTGAAGGCTAAACGTTGTGGCTGCAGTTCTCCATTCGTTGAAGAATTGTATTCTCAAGGTCAAACTTTATGGTTGTAACTTTGCATTTGTTGAAGAATTGGATTCTCAAGGTCAAACATGACTGTTATAGGTTGGCATTCATTGAAGAATTCTCAAGGCCAAACGTTGTGGCTGCAGTTCTCCATTCGTTGAAGAATTGTATTCTCAAGGTCAAGGTACGGTTATAGCTTTGCACTTGTTGAAGAATTGTATTCTCAAGGTCAAACGTGAGACTTGTAGTTTTGCATTTGTTGAAGAATTGGATTCTCAAGGTCAAACATGACGGTTATAGGTTGGCATTCATTGAAGAATTGAATTCTCAAGGTCAAACGTTATGGTTGTAACTCTGCATTCGTTGAAGAATTGTATTCTCAAAGTCAAACTTTATGGTTGTCACTTTGCATTTGTTGAAGAATTGGATTCTCAAGTGAAACATGACGGTTATAGGTAGTCATTCATTGAAGAATTTGATTCTCAAGGCCAAACCTTATGGCTGCAGCTCTCCATTTGTTGAAGAATTGGATTCTCAAGTGAAACATGACGGTTATAGGTTGGCATTCATTGAAGAATTTGATTCTCAAGGCCAAACCTTATGGCTACAGCTCTCCATTCGTTGAAGAATTGTATTCTCAAGGTCAAACTTTATGGTTGTAACTTTGCATTTGTTGAAGAATTGGATTCTCAAGGTCAAACATTACGATTGCTGCTTTAGATTAATTGAAGAATTGTATTCTCAAGGGGGCCACGGTACTTTCGGTCCCGGGTTCAATCCCAGCCCCCGCCAAGTGAACTTTGTGGTGGGCAAACACCATGTGCGTGGGTTTTCTAGGGGTTCTCCCGTTTCCTCCCACTTTGTTCATTCCACCATTTCATTCATTACTCATCATCACCGTCTCGTTTAGCCTAACCGGCATAACCGTGGGACGTAAAACTGAAAGATTTCATTTTTGTATTCTCAAGGTCAAAGTTACGGTTGTAGCTTTCCATTTGTTGAAGAATTGTATTCTCAAGGTCAAACCTTATGGTTGAAGCATTCCATTCGTTGAAGAATTGTATCTCCAAGGTCAAATGTGAGAGTTGTAGCTTTCCGTTTGTTGAAGAATTATATTCTCAAGGTCAAACGTTATGGTTGTAGTTTTGCATTTGTTCAACAATTGGATTCTCAAGGTCGAACGTTACGATTGCAGCTTTAGATTCATTGAAGAATTATATTCTCAAGGTTAAAGTTACGGTTGTAGCTTTCCATTTGTTGAAGAATTGTATCCCCAAAGTCAAACTTGAGAGTTGTAGCTTTGCATTCCCTGAAGAATTGGGTTCTACAGGTCAAAGTTATGGTTGTAGCTTTGCATTTGTTGAAGAAAAGGATTCCTAAGGTCAATTGACAAATCAGTAAGAAATGAAATGAAATGAAATCTTTCTGTTTAACGTACCATGAGTATGACCGTTAGATTAAGGGAGATCGATGATTAAGACAAGTGAATAATGATGGAAGAATTGGTGGAATGAAAATGTGGGAGGAAAAGGGTGGTGCCTCGAGAAAAACATGGACACGGTGTGGCTCACCAAAATGTACACGAAGTGACTTGGGAGGGAATCTAACCAGGGACACCACACCCAGGGGTAAACGTTCTACCACTGAGACATAGTTTCTCCCTCAAGTCAATAAGGACAGAAATCTCTACAATAACGGAACATTCATTCCAAAAGCAGACAAACTCTACTGCCTTGTTTCAGAAGAATCTCCATCGTAGATATATGGTTAGAGGACGCAGAAACGGGAGACCTGGATTCGAATCCCGACGTGTGCTAGTGTGGTTCTAACCCCACGTTAAGATGTTGGTCCACTCTCATATAGCCACATCAATATTTAGCAGCTCTCACACGTACGTCATCATGGCTTATGCAAATGATGTAAATATAATAAACATAATGGTTGCAATACATTGTCACTTACTCTGAGAGAAGAACGTAAATAAAGTATTTGAGAATAAGATCCTTAGACGAATGTTCGGACCAAAGAGGGACGGGAATAGGGAATGGCGGAAACTTCATAACGCTTTCAAAGGTTTAGCTAGAAATCTAACAGGGAAACGACCATTAGGAAGACCTAGGCCCAGATGGGAGGACAATATTAAGATGGATCTAGTAGAAATAGGAATACAAAGTAGGAACTGACTCCAGTTGGCTAAGGATAGAACTCAATGGAGAGCGTTTGTGAACGTGGCATTGACCTACGGGTTCCGTAGGTATAAGTTAGCTCACAAGTACATGACTGCATTGCTGTCTACTGCTATAGAAGTTCTCACAAGAACGTGACTGCACCTAACGTCGCATCTCGCGTAGTTATTTACTAGTGGAAGCTAGGTAAGTTTCCGTGTTTTATAGCGATAAAGTTGTAATCGTAAGGAATATGGCTTCCCTCGAGAGCCAGCACTGACGAAAGGAAAGTTGCTAGGGGGTTGCCGTGGCTCACTGTTAGAGCGTTCACCCTTAGTACATGGATTCTTTGGTTCGATCCCAAGTGAGCTTTATTTTGGACAAACATTGTGTGCATGGATTTTCTCGGGGTAATCCCGTTTCCTCCCACTTATTCATTTCACCATTTCATTCATTTCTCAGCATTACCGTCTCCTTTAGCATGGCCAGCATAACCCTGGCTGGAACGTAAAACTTAAAAAAAATAATAATAATAATAAGAAGAAGAATGACACAAAGTTGCTTACATCAAACTGATTATTCTATTTTTGATTTCGTGTTGAGTTTCATGAAATATAACTTCGTTCTTCTCCTAGTATACGTATACATTTGCTTAAAGTTATTTGAAACTATTTTTGCTTCCTTTTGGACGAACTATATAGTTTGAATATTAGTTCTATCTTCATCTAAGGATATTTTTAAGTTTTTGTTTAAAAACAAAAAAATAAAATAAAATAAAAAAAGAAAGTAAAAGTTTATACTTTCAAAACTTTCATCTTCTGCTTCTTCTTCGACGGAAACTTATCAGAGAGGGTAAAGAAGAACAAGAAAGGGCAACAAAGAAGTATGAAGAATAAAGACAGAGATTCCAAAAGACAAGCAGAAAGATGGCTGGCAAGAATACGAGGAACTTCGTTTTTTTTTTTAACCTCCTTCTAGCGCTCATCAACTTGCTCCTTGGTTCCTTGAGTCATCAACTAAAGTAAAGGAAAGTAAAATAAAGAGAGGAAAATAAAAATAATAAAGTAAAACTGAAAGAAGGCTTGGCTGTAGTCTGTTGTCTAACCTCGTCCACGTCAGACGTTGTTTTCTCACGCATCCAAGAGGAACATCATTAACTCTAAACTACATTTGGGTTTTCCCTCGATTTTTCTTTCCGTTTTTTCGTCTTGGTAAGAAAATGAAAAAGAAGAAAAGGAAGAAAGAAAGAGAAAGAAAGAAAGAAAGAAAGAGAAAACTTTATTTCAAGATTGCTTGAAACTGTTTTTATAATAGAGCTAGAAGCAGGTAATTCAAAACTACAGAGCAATTGTTGTTGGTTGAAATTTTGAGTCCCTTTACAGCATCAAGACTATATAAGACATGGACACACAGCTTAAGCCTACCCAATACAAGTAAATGATAGGCATGTGTAAAGAATGTTCCTCGAGATACATTGGAATATACATAATAAGTACTTGAATAGAGAAAGCATGTGAAATTCACATGAAGGAATTAAGGTTACTTCCGCCCTAAAGTACGTGCCTGACACGTAACGAAGGATATATCTGCTATGTACTTATCACGTACTTGATACTTACTGGCATGCTCCAGATCTTTACCAGGCATGTATAATGATTATTAGTGACTCTACCAGCTGTTACATAGGCTAGAGCGAAGCCAAACCGTAGGCTAATTATGTTATAATCCATAACAATTATACATAACTTGGTATTTTTCTTCTAGTGAACATTGTATACTGTAATATGCAAAAGTTTGAACTATAAAGAACATCTGAAATGGAAACACGGCACTTGCATACATTACCAAATATATAAAACAATAGTCGTTGGGCTTTCATACGTAAGTTAACTAGAATAAACCGAAATTTTGTAGACGATATTCCTAAATTATTTTATATTAATTAAACACTATCAGTACACACCTCACGATGAATTACTGCCTTCTTTCTAACCGTCTTTCTCGTTCATTAACTGTGTCTGCGCGGAGGTAGACAAATAAGTTTCTTAATGCGAAGCAATATACCGGGCCATAGTACATGGAGTATGTGCTATTCACGTTCCTCACATTCCAGTAAATCATGTAAAATACCTTTGAAGTGTCAAATATTCCTCAAAGAGCACTTACCTAGCAACACATGCTCGGAACATGAAATGTACATTCCTCAAGTACCAGGTAAATAAATGATTGGTATGGAAGTTAAATGGTACGTGCGTAGCATGTACCTGGTTGGGTAGGAGGTGAAACTGGAACCATCATAAGACGTTTAAATTTCAAGGCTTTCTCACTGGGAGTCGAAACCCGGGTCCCGTGCATAAAAAACGTTCACGGTAGCAAATCTAATAGAATGGGTGCCCTGACTACAGAACAATCTTTATCAACTGGACGATGAATCACTTATCAGATCCTTGTATATTAAAGAAAATCCGGGGTCGGGGATCATAGGCTCCAAAGGTTTTTGAGTGATACAAATAATTTAATCTATTATTTATATATTTTTGAAGGTTTATAGTAAACTTTTGATATACCTATTATAGTCTGGGTTCTGTCTGCCCCCCGTTTTTACCTTCTGGATCTGCCACTGAAAAGAGAGAAGGGAATAAGGTCGGAGAATGAAATATTGTTGGCAGTGTACTTATTCTCATGGGCACTTGTAGATGTTCTCGTTTGCCTGTTACTCCCTGCTTGTTCACAACGCCAACTCCTTCTCCTCTCCATGTGGTCTGGTGAGAGGCGGAGAAACAAAATCTCACGTCACGGAGCATCCACTTGGAAATGACTGCTATAGAAGTAATGTGTGATGCATTGAAAATAACACTAATAGCCGTAATAATACGGACTGGATTATATATACATAATTGTTAGAAGCCAGTTAAGGAGAAGGGAGGTTTATGGATTTGATGGCCATCGCATTTACTTGAACACAAAGTGTCGTAACAGACGTCCGTAACTAGAGGCGAGTGTCCGGGGCAGACAACCCCCCAACATCTCACCTCAGTTGCTTGAAAACACTCACCTTTGACTCTAGTTTTTTTTCCTTGCATTATGTTATACTTGTCATGTAGTTCAAACTAAGCAAGAGAAAAATACATGGTAGTCTTCATGTTTTCGAGATGTTCGCATGCGCACAAATATTTGCGCATGTTGCGCAGTTTTGCGCAGGTGCAGACAATTCGTTTTAATTTCGTTTTAAAACTATCATGTATCTACTATGACTTGCAAAGTTTGCTTGTTCTCGGTGGAGCCGTTCCCGAGATATCACGACAAATGTCATCTTTAATGAATCGACTGTATCTCAAAAACTACAATCTTTTCGACAAATTCCTGCTAGTTACATTGGCTTGGCAAGGTGTCCTATTAGTCTACCAAGTTTCATAAAAATCGGTTGTTGTGGCCCAGACACCTTATGGAAGTGTCACAGGCCCTTTGAAATAAAAGAAACTCATTATTCCTTATAACTTCTCCCTCGGAAAGTTAAGTTAGGGTCAATATAACCCAGATTCTCTGATCGTTCATTCATGATAACTATTATACATAAGTTTCAAAATTACATGATGGACACATCTCTCGATTGTTTCAGGGTATTTAAAAAAAGTTAGGAGTTTACATGGATCAAAATGGTCCTTATTGAGGTTTCTTATGGTCCTTATTAGAGTTAGAATACCAATGATTTTGATGTTCCAAGGATTAAATGTGGCACGAAGATCATGAATGTTTATACTAAAAATACAGATTTACATACAATACAAAAGCTAAATGCAAGTTATACTTATTTTTAAATGTTTCAATTTTAAATTTCAAACGAGGACTTCATCTTATTTAAGAGCGATTTCCTGGATTCTGATGTTAAAGTAAGCTGCTATTTTCATGAGCAAATTCGGTTATATTCTGAGGAAATAACCACATTTTCCGTTATGAGAAACGAAGATCAGTTGCCTATAAATGAAGCTAATTTGCTTTGTTGGTCTATGTCCGTTAATTTAAGTACAGACCTAAAGTATGGAAACAGTGTATTGTTAGTAAGTAATCTTGGACCTCATTACGAAAGCTGACGTCAATTATTAATTCGTGCGTCATATTCAAACAACAGATTTCCTTATCTTCCTTCAAGTCAGTGTTTATTAAAGTTTTTCTTTGGTTGGCTACTTAAAAGCTTTTGTGGGGTGATTTAACCCCCATAAAACTTCAATGAAACCAGCAAAATATGGCTAAGCCCATTCTTAAGGTGACCCCTTCCTGACGAACTATTCTCCGGAGTTTTGCTGAAATCTAATAAATACACTGCTGAATATTAAAAATGCAACACTAAGAAATAGAAGAGATAGTAACTACAGTTGTGATAGACATATAGCTTAAGCTACAGTTACTTCAGCACCTGAACCTTAAACTACAGTTTAGGGGTCGGTAAAACCCATGCTGCTGGACTAATGGCTAAAGTGCGTGCAGTAGATCCACAGGTTCCAAGTTCGGTTCTCGGTGGGGTAGTCGTGAAAAATAAACACATTTCGAATTCATCTTAAGCTATAACATCTGGTGTTGAGAAGAGATGCTAAAATTCACCCAACCAAAAAAAAAAAAAAGGGGGGGGGTTCGCCATCAGCGTGCAAAATGACTGGGACACGTTAAGGCACTGAGAAGATAAGTAGTTGCTTATTCTCCTGGATAAATCAGGTGAACGCACCGTCTAAAGAAGCAGTGAACATAGTGTTCATGTAGAAAGCTGGAGTTTGCATACAACATAGAAGTGTTATCCTGTTGTAAATTGTTTCCGTGCAAAATCTGAAGTAAAGGGCACATGGTCATGTGGCTAGTGCATGGGTCTTTGGTGCACGCAGATCAGGCTGCATGTGATGCGATTTCCCAGAGGAGAGCACAAAAAAAATTAATTTTATAATCAATACTTTCATTAACCTGTCTCCTTTAACCTTACAGCATAACTGTAGGATGTTAAGCTAAAACTTTCATGTCATTTCACTTACCTCATCGGTTTGTGAAAGACCTGTGAATGCAGACTATGGAACGTGGACACACTCTAAAGGTACTTTGCCCCTTAACGCTCGATGCTGCTTTACCGACACACTGGCGTTGCTCACCCTGTTGTTACAGTCAAGCCAAACACAGATGCAGCCATGATGGTGATACAAGCAGAAAAAGGATTCGTTCGAGAAGAGAATGTCCTACTTCTTACCATTTCAATTCCACACGCCTATACAGTGTGGTTAAAGAAAACCGCAGAAATTGACACGGTGTACTCCAAGCGACGTTGAACTGGACACTGCTTGCTGTGCAACAATGACGAAATCATGTATCAATGTTCATGATGTGGCTACCTAATCCACCATACCCATGCAGACAAGCAGTCTTTCCTCTCGGTCCGAATTATCAGACTCGGTTGTTCCGATCCTGCTTATTGCGTACATTGACTTGTTGTAGCTGTTGCGACCTTGAAATCCAACATGGACACCAATGTTGAGGAGTAATAGTACATGGTGTCCATATGCCACTATTCTTCCGAATTCAAAACTGTAAATCTGCCTCAGTTGAGAATGGAGCCTTGTTCGATCTTTACACTTCATGTTAAGCTGAAGAAAATTTATGGGTGGGTGGCTATTATATTTACTAGTAAACCTGATAAAAAAAACACCTTTACGAAGACATTTATGGATCGGGTTAGGTGGATTGTAGTCGGTGGTAGTTTACAACCAAAACAGCCGCCCCTACAGAATTGGTTTAAATGGATTAGCCAGACGAAGAGTGTTCTGAGAGAAAGCAGCAGTTTTCCAGACGACAAGCTGGCAGAAATCATAGTAATTGGTACGGCAACCTACACATTAGTCCCAGGCGTGATCAGAGTAATTTTAAAGGCTGGTATACTGCTAGGGGGAAGGCAACGTGAATCCATTACTCTAGATTTCCTCAGTTTACTGAAGTAGAAAGAGAACATATGTACAATAGTGTTTCACCTGACAAAATATAACTTCGGAGAATTAATATTTCCCATTCGGATCTCCGGGAGTGGATATCTTGCAAAGGACTATTGGACGAGAGAATATCAGTGTCGGAAAGATCTTTAAAGGAAGACAAGCCAGAGCAAAAGGTTTAGATACGGACATGGAAAGTATGCACTTAGTTACAGAGAGCGAAATTAGCAAAAATTAAAGAAGAAACTAAATAAAATAACCTCGACTTAGTAGGAGTTTGTGAAATTAGATGGAAATGTAATGCGGAGTTCAGAAGTAAAGGATACAGAATGTTTTAGTCAGGTAATGAAAAGGTGTGGAAATAATTCTTGATACGCGCTTAAAAAAGAATGTAGTGAAATTAGAAGTTGTTGATGAAAGAACAATTATGATCTTAAAGGGAAAAAGAAGGATTTAGTGGTAGTAAAGACGTACGTACGTATCACTTCGCATATAACTATAGAAGTAAAGGAAAATTATGAGAAAATAGAAGGAAATATAGACAGGGAGAATAACTAGTAACAGACGGTGGCAACAAATTAAATTTTGCATACAGCAGGCTGCAGAAGAAGTAGTAGGTTACCGTAAACACAAAACGAGTAAGAAACTAGTGAGTTACAGAACAGATATTCCAAAAAAATTAGGAATATTAGTGCATGGAAACGTGTTACTACAAAAGAAGATAGAAAAATGTACTGGAAGTTACACAACGGATTCCGAAGGGAAACAGACAGAGCAAGGGAAAAGTTCAAAAGAAAATGTGAAGACACAGAAAAATAAGAATTAGGAAATATGAGTAAATGTACAAGGAGGTAAAGTTTGTGGAACTTCGGAGGAAACAAAGAGGTATATTACGATGGCCTTAGAAAATAAGAATTGGAAGATAGTCGGCGAGAGAAATGAAGTGATAGGGAAATGGAAAGAATATGTTGAGAACTTGTATGAGAAGAGGGATAAACCCTATGGCTTACAGGTAGATGTTGAAGTAGTAAACGAAGCACGTGAGGATGGTAAAGGGTTAAGTATTTTTGGGGATGAGTTTGAAAAAGCTATATGCGAGATTAGGAATCGATTGGCCTCCAGGATAAATAACATTCCAATTAAATACATTAAGGATATGAGAGATAAGGTCATCAAAGAATACTTCCGACTCCGCAATGAACTATGTGAAATAGGGGCGTGACCAAAATATTTCCTGAAGACGATCATAATACCAATATCTAAGAAATCGAACACAGAGAGATGTGTGGATTATCAAAGTATTAGTTTTGTATCGCATCCAACTAAAAATATGCATAGAATACTAAACAGAAGGTTGAATGAAAGACAAATGAAAAAGTTGAGGAGGAACAGTTCGGATTCAGGAGAGGTAAGGACAGAAGAGATGCGATTAGATCATTAAAGCTAAGGAAAATTATGAGAAAATAGGAGAATGGGCACAAGAGAAGATTTGGAAGATCAGTAAAGATTTATAGAAAAAGGGAAAGAGGTGTATGCTATGTTTATTGATTTAGAGAAGGCTTTTGACCGCGTGAATTGGAAAGTGTTGTTGGGAGTTATAGGGAAGATTAGGTTTGAATGGAAAGATCGATGACTCATAAGAACCTTATATAAGTAAGTAAGTGTTAGAATAGAGGAGAAAATAATAAAGAAGAGTGTAATTGGAAGTGGAAGTTCGATAGGGATGCTCTCTCTCGCCAACATTAATCGGGAAGAACCTACATAATGAAAACTTTATTCCGGTAGGAGGTAAAAAAGATGATTTGGTGTATATGTTTTCCAGATGATATAGTGTTTATTGCGAAATCTGTGAAGAAAATCAATAAGATATTAGAAAACTTGAAGGACTGTGAAGAATATGGAATGAAAACAAGAGTTAGAAAGACAAAATCCATGGTGATTAGTGACGAACAGATTGGTGTCAAGTAAAGAAGTAGGAGGGGAAATAGAACAGGTGACTAGTTCTTGATACCTGGCTAGTATTATTACTGATGATATGAAGTGTGAACGAACCATAAAAACAATAATAAGAATGACGAAAGAAGCCTTTAGGAGGAAGAAAAGTCTGTTTTGTGGGATTTTGAAGATGCTTCGACGTTTGTTTGACTTTGAAGATATTGAGATTCTTCGTGTGAGGTATTGTATTGTATTGGAAAGAAGCATAAATATTATACAAAAGTGATGAAATACGACTGGAAGCTTTCGAAATGTGGGTGTGGAGAAGAATGGAGAGAATTACCTGGTCGAGAAGAAAAAACGAATGAGATGTGAGAAAAGGTGTAGAACAAAAGAACAATTTTAGATATAATTGAAAAGAGGATGAGAAATTGGTTGGGACATTGGCTAAGAATGAGTTGTATTGTGATAATCTTGCTATAGGGTACGGTAGCAGGATAGCGAGGGAGGGGGCAAATGAGTATACAATAGATGGACGGTATGAGAACACTAAAATAGTACGTGAAGACGTAAAGGTTAGTTGAAAACCGTGGATCACGGAAACTTCTCAGTTGAGGCAAGTGATCTACCAATAATGGCAGAATACCAACGATGAGGATGAAACTCAGTTACTACCGTATGTGATACTCTTGTCTAACTTCCGCTGCTGTTTCTAGAGGCGTGACCAGTTAATACTTTATGTTCAAAAAGACTTGAAAAATGAACTAGATACATACCCCATTAAAGAACACAGATACTTATAGAAAACATCCTGTGAATGAGATGAAAATAATTAAATAGTGAAGAAATTAAACTTCACACGAATCTTTTGTTTGAAAGGATGTAATAAATTACCTTTACAAATGCTAACACATACCGCTTATAAAATTTGAAAACACTCAATACATTTAAATAAATTTCGAATTGGCAATAAAATCAAATAATTCGTTGAAATACTTAAGTAGTTTTGTTTTGCAACAGTCTATTGTTCCATCTGACTTGTATCCGTTCATATTCGGAAATCAAATCGCCAACAACTTCAGTAGATACGAAGCTGTAATGATGAGATTCAGTTAAACCTTATACTTCACTGAAACTTCATGTCTAATGACAGGAACACAATTCTCGAATTATTTATTCGGGAAAACTTCATAACTACTACGATTTGTCAAAAGTTGCATCTAAAACCATAATTTTACCAACCTCATCCCTATGCTCTAATCTCAGCCAAAAGATGATCAGTTGCGAATGATTGACGTGGTACGAGTTAAGCCCACTTCAAGACTTCAAAATCATTCTAACATTCTACGAGGACAAGTCAGAAAGTAAAAGGATGAGAAAATTTACATTTATTCTAATGATAGAAAACTGGAACATACATTATTTTTCTACATAATTTCCCTGCACTTCAACTCACTTTTCCCAACTTTCCACAAGTTGTTTTTTATTCCGTCGGGAAAAATGTTTTTCGGCTGCATCTGTATCCAATTTTGCACCGCACATATGACTTCTGTATTGGTTGCATATATTCTTCGTCTGAGCGCTTCCCTGAGCCTGTCGTATAAGATGGAATACGCTGAACTATGGCTGATATGTAAAATATTGGCGATTTCGTCCACTGTGATTCGTCTATTTTTCATTATAGACTCAACGACTTTCAAAATTGTCCTCAGTCGTTGACTTCGATGGCCTGCCCTATCTTTCCTCACCACATAAAAAGTTCTTCTCTGTTTGAAACGCTCTATCCATTCGTAGATCTTGCTTCATGATAAACAGATGTCATTATATTGCACTTGCTTTCGACGAATAGTTTCCGCATGTCTAACACCTTCCGCAAACAAAGAGCGAATCGCTGCTCTCATTTCCTCCTTGGTGCAGATCGACAATCCAGCTGCCATGTTTAAGGGTCTGCTGCACTTCAACGATTTACCCGGGAATAAGAGCGACATGTTGCATATACGTGTTGCAGACGACACTAATTCAGCGCTGGATACTAGCAGTGTTAGCAAATCCTAATGTGGCAAATTGCAAAAGTCCCTTTTGCTTTTTGAGTTCTCCTCGTATTTTTATAGTTCTAATTTCTATGTACAGTTTTCTTCATGAAATTTGGCAATCCATATCTTGCTCGAATTAAATCATTTTTTCAATTCAAACTGCTAAACTTGCTAAAGTATGGTTGCGATAATATACTTCTAAAATAAGGGCTGGGAAACTTGTATTCTTGTCACAAGGCTTTGCACTACAAAAAATGATGATCTTGTTTACATTTTGGTAGGCTATATTCCTAGCTCATAGACAGCTATTTTTTTAGATGTATAATACAAACATATCTTTAACGTCAAACGTTTATAACCCCTTAGGCTAAATAAGTCAGATTATTATTGAAAGTAAATTAATATGAAAGAACTGGTGACATGAAATGAAATCTTTGAGTTTAACGTTCAGATTATTCCAGTTAGGCAAAGGGAGACAGATGATGTGAATGATGATGGAAGAAAATGTTGAATGAAAATATGGGAGAAAAAGGGAGTATCCCGAGAAAACCCACGAACACAATGTTGTCCACCAAAAACTTACTTGGCCAGGGGTCGAATCAGGGACCTCATGCAGCTGAGGTAAACGCTCTACCGTTGAGCCACCGCGTTTCCCCAACTGTTGGAATGAGAATGAAGGAAATCTTCGAGTAAACCCACGGACACGAGGTTGTTCGCACAATGTACTCCTCACAGCAAAAGTGATCGCTCTAACATTAAGAAACCGTACTCCTAATTCGTAGATATTATTACACATAGGAACATTATTGTATTAATATACGAATAACCATTTTCCTTAAGAATTTTTTTCTTTAATGTCTATTATTCCCATTGCTTTATGCTCTTTATTTGTGTCAGGTCAAATTTTTGGTACTTTATTCGTACGAAACTTCATTTGGTTTAATAACAAAGACGTGTTAAAAACGAAAGGCAGAAAATCGTTAAAGCATATCCATACGGGACAGACACATCCCTTGGATTTGAACATAAAATGGACGTTAATTCCGGGATGTCCATGGTAGTGTTGCCCGCGGAACGAGAAATAAAATATCCAGTTATGTCCTGAAAAAGGGGACTTCCTGTAGGACATTTCTGGCCCAAAAACTGGACGGTTTTTGCCCATCCAAATATTATTCTATAGAAATCCACAAGAAGTCATGTGTATATTTCCATTATCATTGCAATTTCTATTAAAAGCCTGAATGTCTAAGATAATGTATAGGTCTTGTTCAGAAACGTCCGCAGTATTTTTTCCAAGGAATATAGTTTGAAGAACTGAATTCATTTCGAAAATCCAGACGAAGGCATTTGCCATCTCTTGCCCCCGCTGCAGGCGCCTATGATATTGTGGGACGTCTGAATGTTCTGTTGTTTTGTTATGCTACATGGGAAGGGAAGTGAGTCTCAGCAAAAAAAAAAAAAAAAAAAAAAGTTTTTTTTCTTCTATCCCTCGATAGTGTCCCATGAAAGTGTCTAAACTCTTCATTGAATTATCATTCTTCATTTCATGACTATACTAGTATTTTATAATCATTTGATCAAACGCTGATGAATATCTCCTTCTTAAAGGCTGATTACACATTTCTTATCATCGGTTGAATTCCACTCTGTTTAATTATGCTAAGGCGCAGCGTTTATTGAACTTGAAGTCGGAGCTCCTCTTTTCCCTTTAAACGCTGTTAGCGAATAAGAGGGTTGCAGTGTTTCCACGTCTCTGTACACACTTACAACAATTACTAAAGCCTCTTACAAACATCTTGGCATTTCAGCTAAACGAATAAAACGCAAGCTCTGACGCGATGATGCCGACTGGTAAAGGAGTGTGGCTATGGCTAAGCAGACGAACTACAGCGCGATCAGGTGGCAGGGGATGGACGTGGGTGTGTGGCAATACCGCTGTCCTCTCATTTGCTAGCAACATTTAAAGGGAACTTGGAGCCCCGTCTTCAAATGCCAAGATGTTTGTCACACCGTTTACATAGTTCATACTGTAGTGCATCAGCTTAGTTGTATCTTTTTACCACGCGACAACATAGCGTCAACCTTAAGTTTCATTCACTTGAGCCACAGCCATCGATTGTGTTCCGTGCTTTGTAAACTCTATCAAAACAATAGGAAGTGGTTAATTACAAAATTATTATCATTACTCTTTTACATTATTTACTATTAAATTTTATTAAAATAAAGTAAGACAGCTACTTAGTGTGCATAACTCATACCCGTTACTTTATTGCACATTATTTATGACAGGATCCTATTACGGTAGAATAACTTGAAATAATTTGCATGTCAATTGTAAGCTTACAAAGTAAAAGCATAATTAACAAACTGTACTAATAATGGCTTTTCTCTTTTTTTCTTTTAGGTAAGTGAATTGATATATACATACAACTAATGTGGCTGATGTGGCACGGTAAAGTACACTCTTTTTGGTATTATAATGTTATACCAGAAGACATAAGGCAGATGAATATACAGAATGAGTTTCGTACAGCCTGAAGAGAAACTTATCTAAGAATATAAAAAAAAATCTGTCTGTGTCTTTGTAATACGTGTCCATTATTTGGTTTGTTTGGTAGTTTAGGGTAGGTTAAATTTTAATGTCTCTTTCAGCAGCGAAGCTATATGAGGCGTTGTTCTACATCTTAACGTGGTTCCGAACCAGATGAGCTTTAAGTGAAAATCGAATATATCTCGTCCAAAGCGCGCATGGCAGCCATATAACGGCTAAAATGCTTATGTTGCCTATTGGCAAGATATAAAACCAACTGTATACATCCTAAGTTCAGGAAATCTATCAGAATTGTTTCCTTCCTGATGAACCTCCAGAACTTTTTATCTTATTTGAGGTAGAAGAGGAGTTTCTGTTCTGCCTAAACAAGAAAAAGAATATTTAAATTTGAGGAAAGTTTAATAATAATTGTTTGTTCATTTCTCCCTTAATTTTTATATATCATTTGGGTGGTCCCATGCCAAAACGAACTAACTACATTTGTGTTGAAATTGAGATATAGTGACATTTGTGTTGAGGACTGGAAAGTCTACTTGCCATAGAATCCACTTATCACAACCACTTACTCCATCCCTTGGCAAACTAAAGAAGCTATAAACTTGGTTCATCCTGACATGATAAAATTCTTAGTTCACAAAATGTCACTGTATCTTAATTTAATAGAAAATGTAGTTGGTCCGTTTTGGCACGGGACCACCCATTCAGAATCACCTAAATTAAATAATTAATCATGGCCCTCTTATCTTATTAAGAGTATATCTACTGATGTCCGTTCCACGTCTACCACCTCACAGATTATCTGTTACTCGTAGAGAGATGCTTAGTTATTTCCTATACAATGGTTTTACAGGTAGGAAATTATAAATAGATCTATAAATAATTTATATTTACCTAAAAGTAAGATAAGATCAAAAATGTGCTACAAAGTGCTGGAGTGCCGTTAGGCAGAACTGAAACACACAATCTGAATTATGTATGTAAACAAATCATATCGTTTTAACGGACGGCATCGAAGAAAACTGTGCACACGTAAAATTGATGATACCCTCAATGAGCAATGGATTTTCTTATAGATTTTTGGTCAGGATATACGACTTCAGCACTGAAGACTTAGGTTTGATTCCCGGTGGTAGCTCAGTAATTTGAATTGTTCCTCTACCATAGCCTTGTTGGTCCTAGGGGTTGTTGAAATCCAAATTAACCAGTCAACCAATTAGAAACACATCTTTTTTTACTTGGAATATTTACTCGATTTGTGTTTCTATCCTGCAAGAGTTTGATACCTAAGTTTGGTCAAGTACGATAAATTGGCTTAGGTTAGCTTCCCTTCCAAGGAAGAAAATAACTGTTTTTCCTGCCTTACATCTGCTCCAACAGGTGTCAGAAAATAACTTGGATCTCTTCGATGGTTTCGTTAAATCTACGTACAAAAAATGGGTTTTATCTCGTTCTGTATTAATACAATGACATTTTCTCTTAAAGCTGCACAAAAGTTCTGCCTAGTGTGACCATATATATATAAAGTGATACTGGGCGAATGGGCATGATTTAACAGCTCACCAAGATATAGTCATTGTAGGGTAAGTATGCTTAATTTCGAAGTATCCCTAATTTCGCAGTACCACATAACATGAAGAATTACGACCTTGGGAAAGGTTATGAAAGCAGTTCTCCGCATGAGGAATATATGGCAGGTACTTCTTCATGAGAAGAAATGTTGTTCTGCTCTTCCATCTGCAGAGTCCTTCAAAAACTAGATGGAATAAAAAAAGCAGTGAAATTTTTGTGCTCGTTAGGACGTGAAGTACAGCTGCTTATTCACCAGGTATTTGTAACATGGATGTTAGAGTATATTATAAATATGTAAGTGTGTAGAAGAAATTACAAGGAATGTAATGATATATGTAAAATATCCTTAGCTATCCTATAAAAATCAGTACAAGCTTAAGTTCGGTAAGGATGTTTGTAACCTCAATACACGAGAAAACTAATGCAAGGAGACTTTGTTGTAACGAGTTTCCTAGGAGGCAACGTTGTCAAAGGCTTTGACAAGGCTCATGAACTTTGTCAAGGCTATGCCCCTGATTTCATTTAATGTATTATGTTTACCTAAGCCTGGTTTGTTTATAGCCTTACTGGAGCACTCAATTCTCTTCGTGTTCTATTGTTTCATATTGTAGCTAGGCTCTATTGCATCGTGTGTAGTGTTTTTGAATTTGGTTCTAGTAGTAGTTTTTTTTTTAGCTTAGCTAATTTCTATGCAATGATGAACATTGTGTTTACATAATAACAATAATGATCAATAAAATATAGCTATGATGAAAAATATCGGTGTGTTCACACATGAAATTCAGATCTTATCAGTTTCTAACACTTAAGCCAAATAAGCCTATAGGATAGTGAAATTAGTAACAAACAGACAGTATTGCGAAATTAGTCACACTTATTGGGAATCAGGATATGTAATTGCCAAATTGGGATCGATTGTAATTTGTACTTCGACGGAACATTACTAAATTTCTAAACGCAGCAAGAAAGGAACAGCATATGTATCTAGTCAGGTTAATATACATATATATCTCCAAAACAAGTAATATATATATATATATATATATATATATATATATATATATATATATATATATATATATATACAAGGGCGGATCCAGGGGGCTACGGGGCTATAGCACCCCCCCCCCTTGACGCTCAGGTTTACACTGGATACAATGGGCTTCAATTCTGCTTTACACTGGATAAAACGGTAAATTATGGTTTAGCCCCTCCCTTGATCATATCCTAGATCCGCCACTGTATATATATATATATATATATATATATATATATAGTACATCTAAAAAGAAGCAAAAAAGCAAAAAAAAAGTCCTAGTGAAAATGCGGGGAATTCCGTCCCGCTTAGGAGTGACAGAGTGTCCAAAGCGTGAGAACATGAATTTCAGAGGCCAACCGCTTAAAAACAATACATCGTAGAGAGTGCGGTTCAAAACGTCACTTAGAAAGTCATACCCACTCTATTGAAAAATGCATATTTCAAAACGCAGCTATGCGTGCGCACGAGATTCCCCAAAAGAGTACAGGGATTCCCGGACATGCTGTAAAGGAAAGAAGTGTCACACATTGTTAATCCCGTGCGCAACTTATGCTGGCTGAGAGACGTACATGCCACACATTAATTATATTGCTAAATTCCGGTTCGGCCATCCTGACACTTGTCAGGGTTTTCCACAGTACCACCAGGACTTTTGGACTGAATGGTGCCTGAATGGTATCTGTACTGAAATGGACCTGGATGGTCCCTACATATCTCAATTCTTTCCCAGAACATAGGCCATTCCTACCAACGTAGTGTTTCGGTGTCCACATGAACCCAAACTTTTTCGAGTTCTTGCTAGTGTTGCTAGGAGACGAGAACTTTTCCTGTCTCGTCTCATTTCAAAACCGAGACGTACCTTCGAGACGAGACAACGATACAAGACTGACCTACTAGTTTCGGTTACTAAGTCGACTCGTACAATACACATGCATGTTTGTCTTATTAAGTATTTTTTCATATGCCATATGTTTCGAGTTCTTGCACCTTATTTTCATCTTTGTTACGACTAAGTTCCATGTCTTCGTATTGTAGTTGTTTACATAATGTGCTACTACTATTCATTGCAAACGACTCCCCCTCTCATGTATGGTAACTGAAGAGCACATTCTTTCCTGTTGTAGGGGGGCTCGGTGGCTCAGTGGTAGAGCGTTCACCTCTGGTGCTTGGGGTCCCGGGTTCGATCCCAGCCCCCGCCAAGTGAACTTTGTGGTGGACAAACACCGTGCTCGTGGGTTTTCTCGGGGTTCTCCCGTTTCCTCCCACTTTCTTCATTCCACCATTTCACTCATCTCTCATCATCACCGTCTCCTTTAGCCTACCCGGCATAACCGTGGGACGTAAAACTTAAAGATTTTTTTCTTTCCTGTTGTAATTCCTGCCTGATGTTGCAGGTATGCAACCCCACATAGCAAGTATACACTCCTGCGCCATATTGACAATGTTGACAATATGACATTTCCGACAACAAATTATTTCTTACTGTTCGTATAACCTTCGAACCTGCAACTTTAGACCCACATTTCGACAGACAATTTCCGGGGATTCCCCACTTCCTTTGGGGAATCCCTTGTACACGAATGTCACGATTTTAGCATAGGCATTTTTGGATAGAGCAGTTTCGGTTTCTTTGACGTGAACTTGCCGCCATAGCTCTGTCATTCAGGATAGTGGCGCTATGGAGCTCTAAAATTAATTTTCCAATAATTCGTAAATACACCACTAATATATATATATATATATATATATATATATATATATATATATATATATATAAAATTTAGTAAACGACTGTAGTTACAAAATTGTTAATAGACAAAACATCAAACACTATTTCAAAAGTTCGCAAATTTCAATTATTATTGCAATAGTCAAGGTAAGTACAGCGAATACAAGGTTTACAGACGCCTCGGTTCCCGAATAAATCGGTTTTTGAGTCAGCAACATTTTTTCCTCGTTTTACGAATAATATTCCAGTATACGAACCGATTCACACGCCTGTACCCACACTTCTATGTGCCCAGCAGTGCTTGTGTGCGTTGGCCATAAATATTATCCGTTCAAATTCTCTGATCAAAACATCAATCAATTCTATATACTTTTGAGTTTTTATCACTTAATTTGCTGATACACTGATTTGCTTAATTTAGTGAGACTCAATTGTCTTTTTAGAAAATGATAGTGTTATTCTATGCTCTTTATCACATGAATACACACAAAACTGTGAAAAAAAATGCACACAGTGCCACGTTTCTGTGGCTAGAAAGGATTTATTTTGTTTACATTTATTTCAATTGGGAGAAATAATTTCGGTTCACGAACAGCGTAAGGAATGAATTAAGTTCGTAACCCGTGCGTCCACTGTATAAAGAGACAAACCTCCTACGGATTGCCCATTCCTGGACTTTTGAAGGGAGTTCAGTTCTTCGAAATACCTATTAAAACATTAGATAAAATTAATCACACATCATAATATTTAATGTATTTCTATTAAATACCTTAAAGCTAGCAGTGAGATTTATTACAATGTGAAATTTGAAAAATTGATGTTGTCAAATGTCTCTACTCTTTTTTTTAAAATCTTACACTAGTTGTTTCGCCCGAACGTTGGGCCCAATGTACGTTGTAGGTTAATATTGGGCTTACGAAATACATGCCATTAGTTTTTAGTGATTGAATATTTGTAAAGTAGTACTCCTGACCAAGGGCGCCGATTTCACTGTAAATTTGGGGGGGGGGGCTTTCAGATGCAGAAGGTGTATATATATGAAGATTTTAAGACACATTGTACTCAAATTATGCCAAATATTGTATACTCGTAAATATAATAGGGGCCCACATGAGCTTTGGGGGAACCCGGGCCCCCTCGCCCCCCCCAGGATCGGCGCCCTTACTCCTGACTGAGTAATCAACGCCCAGGACAAACCGCTTAAGGTTGAAACTTGGAAATTCGACAGTGTATGATTTTTAATGTAAGGTTCCAATAACGGAGAAGTTTTAATGTAAGGTCCCAATAACGGAAATCCGACGCTAGTGCTATAGTACTTTTACTGTAGTTGATAAAGCTATGGAATGATCGTAAATATTTCTTGTTTTACATGAAGGGCAGCGGTTGTTCAGTGGTAGAACGTTCACTTCTGGTTCATGGGGTACTAAGTTTGATACCAGCCGCACCAAGTGAGCTTTGTGGTGGACAAAAACCGTGTGTGTGATTTTCCCGGGGTTCTTCAGTTTCTTTCTACTTTCTTCATTCCACCATTGCTTTCGTTTCCCATCATCACCATCTCCTTTATCCTAGTCGGCATAATCGTGCGACGTAAAACTTAAAAATTCTTTTTTGTTTTAGACGAAGTATTAGGTACGCGTGCGTATCAAGGTTCGCGTGTATAGCCTATATGATTTTACTTGACGGTGATGATGAGAAATGAATGAAATGGTGGAATGAATAAGGTGGGTGAAAACGACAGAATCCATAGAAATCGCACGCACACGGTGTTTGTCCACCAGAAAGCCCACTTGGCTCGAGCTGGATCGAACCAAGGACTCCATACACCAGAGGCAAACGCTCTACTACTAAGCTACCGCGTCCCCGAGAAACGAGTTGAGTTGAGTTGATTTTGAGTTTAACGTCCTTTTCAGCAGCAAGGCTATATGAGAAGGGACATACTGATTAACGTGGAATCCAAACCACATAAGCTCCCACCGGGAATCCCCCGAGAAATTAATGCAATGGTGGAATGAATAAAGTGGGTAAAAGGGAGAACCCCGAAAAGACCCACACACACGGTATTTGTCTACCAGAGTCCATTTGAGACGAGTTGGAATCAAACCAGGTATCCCACGCAGCAGAGGTGAACGTTCTATCACTGAGCCACCACGGTCCTATGTCTTAGTCTTTTCTCTTCCATGAGCGCCAGTCCTGGGAGAAAAGGAGGCCATGGTCTTTTAAAGTTTTGGGGGGGGGGTCATTCAGGATCTGGATATTGTAACAGCTTTCCAAGCTCTGCCCTCCCCTACTGTCCCACCAATGAGTACTTTCAGGAGACCTGAACTTACCTGGTTAAGAACATTTCTAAAAAGGGATTACAGACCTTTTCACTTATCGCCCTCCGGTCTCAATAATGAGATGATCATTAAGCACCGGATGTCTGGTCTCGAAATTTTCACGGACGTTCAGATAGTCGCTCAGACCGCAGCGCACACAAATATCATTTATACATGCAACAAAAACACGTTAAATAAAATGACACCGACTGGTCAATGTTGGCAGTACATGCTAAAATGTAATCAGGTTAAATCACCTGTATGTATATGCAAATTAAATGTTAAAAGAATTGACGTTAATTTACAGTTGACTGGCTACGATTGACTGGTCTGCTAATATTTCCATAAGTGATTGAAGAATGCACTTGATTTAGTTCCAAATAATTATAGAATGTAGTATTTGCATATTAATGAGTAAGGAAGAAACATTGCGAACTCAAGTAAGAAAATATTCTATCATATATATAGTTCAGAAAATGAACGTGTTCTTTGTTTCGTACTAAAATATTCTCACCACAAAACGTTTTATATATATATATATATGAGTGAATCATGAAAGACTCCTTTGTACTATTGTGTGTGAGAGAAATTGAATTGTTCGCAGTTCCCACAGAAGAAAGAAATTATTTGCGTCGCAGAAATAAAGTATAAATCGAAGAATAATTACTCTTTGCGAAATATACAGAGCGTCTATAAAAATTACTTCTATAACCTGATGATAGTTATAATATATTTGCTTAGATCATTGTTTGGATATGTTAGTCACAAACACACATAACTGAATGTCCTTCCTTGAGAAATTGGTGCCATTGGTTCCTCCTCTCCCCGTGAGAAAAAAATCCCGCTGTCGTCCCGATAAAGAGGATTATAAGTATCTGTGTCACTTACTGAGAATATTGTTTATGAAAATGATATATATCTCATACTAAGATTATGGTCTTTATAATAATATCATGTTATATAACATTCGATAAATTGTGACGCTGGGTCCAAAAATATGGTTACATTGCTCTTTATTGAAGGAATTGAAAAACGCTATTTTGGATTAATATGCATTTTACAAGACAGTTTTCTCTTTTAGGTTGTCACAAGCTAGCAACAGAGAAAGGAAATGCGGAAAACCTCGAAGGTGACTGTGGTTGCTTTTACTGCGCAAAATTCGTAGGATGTTTACTTGTTGAAGGTTATGCTTGGTTACTAACAGGATACACCATCACGATTTTGACAACGTGACCCCGCATTTGCGGAAATGTTGGTTAATAGTTAAGAATCTATGGACAAGTCATAGATAGATGTGGATAAGTCTAGAAATCCTGTCATTGAAATCTTACGGCGGTAACAGTCACGCTGTCCACGTGTGTACAAAATCACGCCATGTATTCTGGGTGCGGTTCCTTGCTAATAGCCAATCAGAATGCAAAAGAGCAATAAGTTTCCATATTTTTGGATCTGATGAAAAGGATATGCTGACTGATATGAGGATTGGGTGTGTCCCTCGTACAATAATAAAAAGGGACCTCAAGGTCTCAATAATTAATTCGGATACTCAGAGAAGCAGAGATTCGGAGATACGGAGCTTCGAGATCCAGCAATTCGGGACGTCGGTTATGAAGTTGCTAAGTGTTAGAAGACTTCTACTACAAGGTATGTACGAGCACTTGTTGCATTATTAACTTCAAGTTAAGAGATGTCATGCTGTACTATAAAATGATTTGTCAGCCTATCGTAAAACTTTCAAGATTGAGAACTGAAGTCGCATATTCGTATTTCATCTTCCACCTCTTATAACCTAAATATTTGAATATCTAGCCTGTTAATGAAAATATATTAATGTACCTAACTGTCAATGAACTATCAGATATTCCATTACTTTTGTCAAATCACTAAATTAACTGTTGTTGCATAATACAATTTTAGTTATGTAATAAACTTAACTAATTAGAATTATGTTGTCATTCCCTTAGATTAAAACCACTTTTTCCCATGAAAATCATGGTGTAATTTGATTATATTTTCTTTGTGACATCCGCTACAAAATTAGCGTGAGCAGATCTCTACATTATGGTGGAATAAAACGAGCTAAGTAAACAGAGAGAGACCTGCACATCGTCACAAAATGATAATTTGAAAGTTTTCGCATATGATAAAAAAAATAGTTTTCGAAGGAACATACAAGGTATGATCAAAAAGTAGGGTGAATGTAGTTACACAGTGCCATCTATCGGTGTTCCAACCATTTCAACTAGCAAGCCCGGTTTTGTTCAGTCAGTGTCGATTTTGAACTAGTTGTGACATGTTAGTTGGCATCCAGAGGCAAAAGAGTGAGGATGTGTTAAAAGTGGCTGTCGCGCACCAACATTAAGGTTTGTTCTAAGCTGCAAAAAGAACTGCCAAAGAATCTCACGAAATGTCAAAATCAGTGTATGGCTAAGAAGTGGTGGCATTGAAGACTGCTTACAAGTGCTATGAGTGATTGAAAAGTGGCAAGGAGTCGGTTGGAAACGAGCAATGATCGAGATGTCCTTCGACGTCAAAAAAAGATGAAAACGTGTAAAAAATGGCACAAATGATTTTTTCATTCAGTCGAATGACTATTCGAGAGCTTTTCGAAGAACTAGACATCTCGTATGGCTCCGTAAATAGCATTTTAACCGCCGATTAAATTGACAAATGGCTTCCTTCTTCACCACAAAAACGCGCCGTGACACACTTTGCTTATCATCCGCAAGTTTTGGGCCGAACAAATATTCCTGTCTGTCCACATTCGCTGTACTCTCCAGATATGGCACCATGCGGTTTTTGGCTCTTCCTAAAAATTAAAACCGTGCTTAAAGGAAAACATTTTGACACCATTTGTGACATTGAGAGAGCGACGACAGTATAACTGAACGCCCTTCCAAAAGAAGCCTTCCAGAAATGCTTCCAGTCATGGATACAACGTTGGGATATGTGTATTGCTAGGCAAGGACAGTACTTTGAAGGAGATTAAATCAAATTCCATGTAAACTTACTACTTTGTTTCTAATAAAATTATTCATTGTATTTTTTTTATCAACCCTCGTTTCTATATACGTGCCTAAACCACGGATATCCTAGTTTTTGATCATCTTCATCGACTTTGTGGACTTTTTGCTGTATACGCTCTCCTTTAAACGAAGAAAGGAACAGAGAGAGAGAAGAGAAAAAATATGGAAGCGAAATGTTGTCCTTATTTTGTGTCTAAGTGGGATAGATTGGTCCTAGTGATTTCGTGTCTGTCCACAGGCGCAGGCGACCTTATCTGCAGTAAAGGAAGACAGCTGACAGCACCCCGCAACGCTCTCTTCTTTCTTCCTCTTCTTTGGATATCATTTGGATACAGTTTTACGACGCCCACTGTTACCATGTGGATGAAGATTTTCCTTTTTTTGCGATTCAGAACGTCCTGGTTCAAAATACTTTTTTGTAAGCAGTGCTAGACATTCAATTATCATATTCTGGTACTGTATATATATAACAGTAGAAACGGTCATTTTGATCTTTTTTTTGGAGGGGGGGCTAGGATAGAATACCATATTCTGGAGAGTGTATCATCGACCTCATCCCCCATCGACTTCACCTCCCCCATCTTGAATAAGATATGAAAACATAAACGTTTATCGCCTTTCGTGCGAGAGATCCCGGGTTCGATTCTCGGTGGGGACACTCTGTCGAAAAAGTGTAAAAGCTTGCTCACAGCCCAGTCATTCTGAGTGAGATTTTCCTGAGTTTTTTTCTTATTCACACCAGACAAATGTCTGGATGGTACCTAATATGCAGGTCCCAGGCCGCTTTCTTCCTTCCCCAATCCTTTCTTGCTTCCCTTTTCCCGTATAATGTGCTCTCCGAGGGACATCATCCCTCATACGTGACGGGCTAACTTGGCCATAGATGCCGAAAGTCCAGAAATCTAGTTCCTAATCCTAATCCTAGTGACGGACTAACATGGCCATAGATGCCGAAAGCCCAGAAATCTAATTCCTAATCCTAATCCTAGTGACGGGCTAACATGGCCATAGATGCCGAAAGCCCAGAAATCTAATTGCTAATCCAAATCCTAATAAACATTTACCGTATTTAGATAATGTACTCAGAATTCTTGAAACGGTATATAGGCTATACTTGGAAGCTTCACACACCCCTTGGTGAAACTCTGCGTACCTTACTGCTTCAATGGATTAACTTCGTGCATAAAAAGAAAAAAAAAGAATATCTGGATGCAAATTTTTGCACGTGCCGATTTCAGGAGTAGGTTTCCAGACTCTTTATCCAATTAACAGCTTAAGAAGCCAATATATGCTGAAACATGCATAAGCATCAAAGTTTTTAATAACGTACGAGTAATTATTCAACAGTAGTGCTTTGTTGAATGTTCTGAGATCACCAATCACCAATAAGATGGTATATTTATTAAACCTATTTTTAAGCTGAGGGAAGAAACGTATAATATTCCACTTGTAGTGATGGCAATTTCAACTTTATTACAGAGGAAGAATGGTTCAAATGTACAACAGAAAATGTCTGTCTTGAGCTGAAACTTTTGTTGGGAGTGTCCAAGCTCTGGGGGGGGGGAGTCCAATACTAAAAGACAATATGTCTATGTACTATTAAACGAGCATTATTCTGAATCTGAGAAAACGATAAGTAATTGTAAAATACTTCCACCTACATTTCCAGGTAAACAAAATAATACCTAGATTGTTTTTAAAAGACAAAGAGTACAGATGAGGTTCAAGATTAAATTTTCTTGCCACATCAATCATTTTCCTGTTAAACAAGTACACACACAAAAAAATCCTTTCTCCGGACAGCGGTATATTGTACAAATATACGGAATCTTCTTGCTTACTACAGAAATCAGTACGGAGCATACGTTATCCACATGCTACATAAGCACTGCCCTTAGTCATGCAGTTGCAGGATGTCTGACATCCAACAGTTTTCCGTATATCACATGCATAAACTTATGTTACCTTCGTCAGCTATATGTTATATACGTCCATTTGTATGCGAGATCCTGACTGCCTACATTGTTTCATACGGAAAGTACGTATAGATGGAACACTTATACAGAAAGTATTATAAAACATTCGCTTTCAGTTATACGTCTGCTGTACGTTAAGTCCAAAAACTACAGGAATTACGTATGTAACCTATCTTTTTAAGTACGCCACCTACAATTTTTTTCTCAGTGCACTTTTATTGAAGAAGTGTACAAATGTATGTTGAATTAGGAAATTTTGGGAGGTCCGGACCAGGTGGACCTGTCCGTGGGTGAGATCTTGGTATTGGCAGAGAATTGTAAAGTGAATGTATGTGATATATATAATCATTTTCTCAATGTTTTGTATCTAGAAACAATAAAATTACTCTGAAGAGTTAAATAATCTTGCCTATCAAATAGATTCGGTGGGAGGGGTCCATAGCTTTTCGAGAATATGAAAGTTCAATATGAGAAGAAATTATATTAAAATTTTTAAAATTACCCCCTTAAAATGCACTAAATTTACAGAAAATTTGGGAGTTCGCGTTTTCCAGGCCACGAGGACCTACATACATCCCTGAAACTACAGATTTCAATCATGACTCTCTGCTTTGAAAATCCTGTGGGATGCTATTCATGGGCGCCAATTCTGGGGGGCAGCTCTCCTGAAGTTTTATTGGGAGAATATTTGTATTAAAATCGCCATTGCTGTCTTGTTAGATGACACCTGACAAATCTGGATGTTCCCTAAAGTTATATAGAAATCGGTGTCACTGGATACGAGGTAGGAATTGACTCACTCTATATGTGAAGTAGTTTAGCGTCTCTTTCAATATCAGGGCCAGGCCCGTACCCAGGAGGTGCTAAGGGGGCCGGGCTCCCCTATTTTTTGCTGCCCCCCTAAAAGTTTCACGGTAGACTTGCAGATGAACTATAATACGGTGATGAATTATAATGTGGTTTTATCGCCCCCCTTCAACTTCTACTGGGCACCCCCTACTTTTTGGGGCTGGCTACGAGTCAGATCAGGGCTATATGAAACGGGGACCTATAGTTTAACCGTCATACGTTAAAATTTCGATCAGAGGCGGACCTAGCCCGGGGCCGGGAGATCTAGGCCGCCTCAGTTTTTTCAATGACAAAAATACTTGAAGTTATTATTTGTGTATTTTTGAAAGTTTATCGTAAACTCATGGTTTACCTATCACAAACTAGGCTCTGGTAGGGCCCCCTACTTTTTAACTTCTAGATCCGCCTCTGATTTCAATGTTCTCTCACGGGAGTCGAACTCGGAACCATTGCAGCAAAAACACAGTCGCTAGCCAGGAGACAAACAAGAAGGCCTACTTTACTGAGCAGTCACTATGGTTATTAAGAATAGAGGGGGAAACGGTGTTCTTGAATAAAATTAAGAAACTACATATATTTTTCATACCAAGGAAAACTCGATTTTAAATATTTATTTTACTAGTGATTTTGAAAAATGTAGTATTTACAACTAAGTAACAGTTGTTAAAACTCAGATAAATTAAGTATCACCAACTGAAAGAAGGAACTAGAAAAACATACAATGTTGATACTAGAGTCGTTGGGATATTAACTCCAAACAATACAGTCCATCATTCTCTGTATAAGCTAAAACAAACAAATTCTACTTAATCAAGTATGCAAAAGCTTAGATATTGTTTTGCTTTTATTATTATTATTATTATTATTATGCTATTGTTATAGCGTAATAAAAGTGTTTGTAGGCAGTGATTAATGCGTTACAATCAGACTTGGGATGACAACAGCAAGGCACCGCCACAAACACGGGTGTTCATCGAAAGAAGCCTTCTTTGGCCGGCCTCCAAGAATATCTGTCGTCTTAGCAGAAGTGGTAATTTCTTATGTCTCCTGAAGAGAATTACATGGCTTATAAAAGAAAACGATGGGATAGATCTAACGTTTGATGCTTCTTCTTCTTCTTCTTTCGTCTCGATACTTCAATGCAGTGTTTTACTACGTCAGAATGGAAAGTTGGAAAAATAACTTCCCTTTAATTCTAAGGTTCTTTGAAAATCACTTGCAACTATACTTCATGTATTACGAATGTTTCTCTGATTAAATGAAATTAATAGTAAATTAATTCATTGCTTTTATACTGGCGCCAAAGCCACGTACACAGAAAAATTCCTTATCCGGACAGCGGTATATTGTACAAATTTACAGAATCTTTATGTTTACTATGGAAATCAGGACGGAACATTCGTTATCCATGTGCTACATATTTTTCCAACTTAGATGTTACATCGTGCTGTTGCAGGGTGTATGACATCCAACAGTCTTCCCTATGTACGCTATATATTTCAGTTATATGTTATATACGTTCATTTGTATGCGAGATCCTGACCACCTATATACAATTCTTTCGTTAGTATGGAAAGTACATTTATTCGGAACACTTATATGAAAAGTACTTATAAAATATATTTTTTCAGTTACACGTTTGGTGTTCGTTAAGTCCAAAATCTACAGGATTTATATATGTATCCTACGTTTTATGCATGCCACATACGTTTTTTCTAGTGTATTAGGTTGGGTACAGTGACGCTGATAGAAGGTTGTTCAAGGGGACTGCCAATGGCTGATCCATCTGTGGACCGGGATGACGTAGGCCCCCCAATTTTGAAAGTTACAGTAAATTCATGATATACTTATCATAGTCTGGGTTCTGGTCGACCTCCCGTTTTTGCCTTCTAGATTCGCCCCTGAAGAGGACACCCGTCTGTGGCTCAGATTTCTCTCCGATTACCCCTCCCAGACATCTATTGTAATGTATATTATGTAATGTAAAACTATTCTTTTCGGCATACAAAAAGTAGTTGTCCCCGATAAAAATATCTCTGCCCTCACTGCTTTTCCCCAAGAAATTAAAGCTTGCTTCGTCACTGGATAGATAGCTACTTTTACTTACAAGTCAGAAGGGAGGCAGTGTCTGCATATTTTCTTTTATGTTATTTTGTTTCAATTTCTTTTTTGTTTGGGGAAAATTTTTGGAATCTGCTTCACATCCATTTGTACGAAATAAATTTTCCTTGAACTATTCCTGCGGTAAAAATATAATTTTCGTTTGCACAAAGTTTTGATTTAGGAGATAATTATAGGATTTTTGGAAAAAGTCATGGCACCTTTTTGAAATAGATGGTACTAATTTGTATTTGGAATTATTGAGCCATTCGAACCTATGTTATTGCTATGTAGTTTGACACCTGAAAATTGCAACGTCATTCTGAAAATATATTGAGCAATTTAGAATTATCTTGCAGATTTTAGAAGTTGGGAATGGAAGATTAAATTGTGCATTTTGCCATATCTTGCTGCTACTTTACTTCGTTAAAAGTGGAGAACACACGTCGTGCTTGTGAAAGGATGAGTAACGTTTGCGGTAATAATGTTCTACAAGCTCGTCAGTGCCAAAGATGGTTCATGTGCTGGTGATGTTGATAGCAATTATGTTCATGGGACAGGGAGGCCCACCGAAATTGATAACTATAAAACAAACACAATGGACGAGTCAAACTCACAGAGACTCACAATATAGACTCCAGAGATTTCAAGAGCATTCAATATGACTTATTGAAGTATGCATGACCACCAAAAGAAGCTGTTATACGGAAGCAATCTATATTTGGGTTCTTTGTTAACTGAAAGAAGTTCGTTTGATAGTACGTATAACGAAATACTTTAGTTTGTATAATATTAACCTGTACCTTGGGCAAAAAGTGTTCATAAATATGTAATATACTTAGTAGAATGTTTATTTTAAATCAACAGAAAAGAAGAATTTTTTTAATATATGTAGGAGATTATTATGGGATAGTTGTGACTATGTACATGTTATGTGTTGACTTAGTCAAGTGAATTTATGTATTTTACGGTCTTAAAAAGAATATTAAGACATATAAAGCAATAAAGGTGAGACTAATAATCTTTGAATATCTGAGTTGATTTTTGCATAAAGAAAAGTAATTATCGCTTCGTAACTTATATTTTACAAGACGAACCAGGTTGACGACGCTTTTCTATAGAGTCGTTATAAAAATTTGGTTTACGAAACCCGGGACTTTTGAAAATTCAGTTCCCGAAGAAGGAAAGTAGGGCTGAATTTACTTGGATATTACCATTTATGAATACGAACTTAACCGTATTGCGAAGCGGTAAGGTCATCAAAAGAAAAATGGATAGTGAAATAGTGCAACAGGAATCTAATACCAGTAATCCAGGTGAAATTAGTGCAACACCAAGTTTGTCATCTGGGGATCGACTTTTGTTAGCTGTGCAGCGACAAATTATGCAAATGACGACTGAGATAAAACAAACCATGGAACAGAAGCTCAATGAATCTAACACAAACATGGAACAGAAGTTCTATGAAGCTAACCAGACCATGGAACAGAAGATAGAACAGAAGTTCTATGATGCTAACCAGACCATGGAACAGAAGATAGAATTGAAATTCAACGAAGCTAACAAGACCATGGAACAGAAGTTCTATGAAGCTAACAAGACCATGGAACAGAAGATAGAATTGAAATTCAACGAAGCTAGCAAGCAGTATGAAGAATTAAGTAAACGAATAGAACGGATAGAACTGAAATCAGACGATACGAAACAAACAATCGTCCAGGTGATGAACGACATATCCTCGCAGTTTGAAGAGAAGTTAAAAAGGTTAGCCGATGAATGTCAAGAAAAGCACGATCATCAAAATCATGAAATCTGTGCTGTAAAAAAGGATTTAACGTTAATGGAATCTTCTGTTAAGCATCAAAAGATCCAGTTGGCTACTATGCAGGAAGAAATTAAAATGTTACAGGCTAGAGATAACATTTATCGCAACAATCTGGGCAGTGATCGCTTCGAGTTTCCCCAATCACCGGATATAAATACGCCTTCGCCGGAATCTGAGGAGGATATTATATTAGAGGAAAATTGTCCGAAGATCACTGATGAACGAAATATAAATGGTATCATGACACAGCACGCTACGGACCGGAACAATCACACCACAAGAACAAGGAGTGAGAAAAGAAAGGTAAAGTTAAGTGTCAAGATGAGCGAAATCAAAGCCATGAGTAAATTTAGCGGTAAGTGCAATGAAAATGCTAGTTCTTTCTTAGAGAAGTTCCAAGACGAATGTAATATAATGTCTATCGACCGATCACAATACATGAAATTAATACCCCATGTATTACTCCCACCTTGTTCCTTATGGTTTAAGGCAATACGTGATCACATTAGTACATATGAGGAATTTAAAGCGGCATTGATCGCGAATTACGAAAATGACTTTTTGCTGGCAAACAGAGATGCCACTCTTAGAAATCAACATTTCAATCCTCGATTGCACAAATCTATTGTAGAGTTTGTTGTAAATGTCTATAATGAATTAAAGGTTGTTAATCCCTTGCAATCGGAATCAAGAATAATTGCATCGATTCGCAATTTGCTTCCATTTAAATTACAGCAGATCTTATTTTCCACACAGTGTATGAGTTTCAGTCATTTATTAATGCTTGTACAATGCTACGAAACTCAATACCATGCTATGAATCTAACACAATCAGGAATGGGTAAAAATAAGAATAATTCAGATCATTTGGTCCCTGTTCGGAATTTGAATATCCGAAGTGTGAATAATAATGAACCGAACCTAAGACGAGTATACTCTAGCAATCAAAATGAACAAAATAGACAAGGTTATGTAGGGAATCCGCCTAACTTAATCAATCGAAGTAGACACAAAAACAATAGAAATACATGTCGAAATCCTAGAGATGCTACCAATCCTATGTATAGACAAAATCATTGTTCACGAGATGGTACTTCGTATCCAAATTCAAATCACAATGAAAGACATGTACAACCTAATGTAGAACCTAACCACGATTGTGCGGTACAATGCACTTTATTAGATTCATATGCCAGTGCGAATGTAACATGATTACCGTTAACGAAATTAGGTTCAACCCATGTTGGTTATAGATTCTTGTGAATTTTCGTTTTAAAGTTTGTGTTAATATTAATAATGAAAACGATTGTTATAAATATTTGAAATGCTCAAATAAATAAGAATGAAAAATAACAATAATAATGAAAAATGTGTTTATTTAATAACAAAAGGGTGTCTTTTGTTTCTGTAAAATAAATTTATTTACTTCCATTTGATTATTCAAACGTAGGTTATGTTTAATTTTTATTCTTTCTTATTAATGTGAAGAATCATAATTCAATTTATAATTAGTTAAAGGCAAAAATTATTTATATTAGATTGATTTGTGTTTAATTATCAAAGATTATGTTAAGAATAAGATCCATTCTATAAAATCAATTATTCAATGACTACCTTGAGTGAAATTCTTTTTTTATTTTGGACATCTTAGTGCTACTATGTATACATTGCAATTGCAACATCTAACTTATTTGTTATACAATGCGCCCGAAAAGAACAAATATTATTTGTCACATCATCGTTTGTAATAATGATCGAAATTAATAATCTTGATAATTTGTGTTTCACCCTCGTTAATTATATTTCTAAGCGACGATGTTTTTAATGATAAAGAATAAATAATAATGTAATAAAAGAGAAATATTAATGAAATCAAAGATTTATTATAAATGTATTTATGTAAATGATAATAACTAATATTTTATATATATATGAGGGTTAACCAAAAAGTAATGAAGATATATACGAGGTGTGATCAAAATATAAAAAACATATGTAATGTACGAACATTAATCTAACCAGACCAGTGGTTCTTGAATATAAAGTCAAGCCTACTCATGACTTTTATATTCAGTCCCTTTATCGGGCGACATTTTCTATAACGAAATACTTTAGTTTGTATAATATTAACCTGTACCTTGGGCAAAAAGTGTTCATAAATATGTAATATACTTAGTAGAATGTTTATTTTAAATCAACAGAAAAGAAGAATTTTTTAAATATATGTAGGAGATTATTATGGGATAGTTGTGACTATGTACATGTTATGTGTTGACTTAGTCAAGTGAATTTATGTATTTTACGGTCTTAAAAAGAATATTAAGACATATAAAGCAATAAAGGTGAGACTAATAATCTTTGAATATCTGAGTTGATTTTTGCATAAAGAAAAGTAATTATCGCTTCGTAACTTATATTTTACAAGACGAACCAGGTTGACGACGCTTTTCTATAGAGTCGTTATATACGGTACATATAAACATCTACAGTATACTCATTTAACTTGAGAAAAGCGTTCTTTCTTGAACCGACTGATAGTTGATAATAAGAAATGGATTGTTCCAATAATGTGGTCCGCAGTCTTGTTCCAGATGTAATGATTTGTCTCAAACTACATCGAAAGTATTCATGACAAGGAAGATTATGCTCTCAGCTTGGTTGAGTTTCCAAAGTGTCATGGTTTTTGAGGCTTTACCAAGAACCAATCAATTTGAATGATAACCATTTGCGCAGTTTGAACGTACTTATTATCTAGAAACGGTTAGAGGTCGCTAAACGTAAAGAATCTCTGTTCCGTTCAACCCGAAACCACACAGAAATTTGATTAGCCATCAAAAATTAGTGAAACGTAGATAGGACGTACTGCCATACCCACCACACTTCCCTGATTTTAGCCCGCGAGACTTCTATTTGTTTCGTTCTCATCGAAACTTATTGTATAATATAACCTTGAATTTAGATAAGGCTGCATATGAATGTCTGTTTAGTTTTTCACAGATAAGGCCAGACCCTTCTATGAACAAAGATTTTAAAAACTCATTGAAAGGTGGAAGAAGGGATAATATATCATTGATAGATCTTTGCTTTTATATAAATAAATGACATTTCAAATATAAAAATATGTCAACTTTTTCTAGAACTAAATATTTCAAAATTTAGATTTAGAAATAGACTCGTTTATTGATTGAAACATAAAGTTCCTCTTGTTCACCGAAACTAAATGAGACGGGACCGTACTGTTTAAAAGTTGATTCTGACCACTTCTGGGTTTGTGTTCTAGGCAAGCACGCCAGCCAGAAACTGAACATACAAACACACACACAGAAATCAATCGCGTAAGCCATTTTATGATTATTATTCTAAGCCTTTTTCCCAGTTAGCTGGGGTCGGTTTTTTGTATCACTCTCCTCCATCTGTTTCTATCTTTTGTTATATCTGCTGAGACACCACACTGCACCATAGCGTTTTTAATATGATATCCTTCTTTCTTGGTGGGAGCTCCTGTGGTTCGGATTCCACGTTAATCAGTAGGTCCACGTCTCATATAGCCTCGCTGCTGAAAGGGACGCTAAACTAAAATCAACTCAACTCAACCTTATTTGTTGTTTGGTCGGCCTCGGGCTCGCTTCCCATTTATTTCTACTGCATCCACTTGGTGAACTATGTATTCCAAAGGCCTTCTTCTTACATGCCCAAACCTTGTTATCTATGGCAGTTATTATTCATATCCCATAAAGGTGTTAACGTGTTGACCTAATTCTGTTTACCGAGCGAAGTAGCTCAAGTGGTAGAGCGTTGGCTTCGCATTTGGAAGGTCGCGGGTTCAATTCCCGCTGCCGACCATCCTGATTGGGGTTTCCCAGGGTTTTCCCTCAATCCTACCAGGCAAATGCCGGGATGGTACCTACTAAAACAGGCCCTGGCCGATACCTTCCTAAATTCTTTCCATTGTTGTTGTTATTGTTAGATATCCAGTATAAAATGGCCTCAGAGCTGTATCTGGTAATTGTTAAATAAATAAATAAAATAAATAATACTAACTCAGACCACAATAATAGTTTTAGCAGTGAGACTTAAAAAAAATGAATCTTTTAGCACGTCTGTCCGTTCGTTACGATAACTCTTGAACGTCTGTTATTTTTCAAATTCTGTTTTTCTCTTCAATAGATAACTAGATTATTTATTTCGGCCGAGCTGCCAAGCTTGCTAGTGGCGTTAATTCGTTAACAGGTAACTGTGCCTTATACCCGTCCGTTACTCTACATAATAATAACTAAACGAAAGCAAACTTTTTGAATTCTGTTTCTTCCAAGTAGATAGCTGGAAGGATTGTCTCGTTATAATTCCTTAATAGGCTCAATTTGTTAACATATTAGTAGGTAACGGTGACTTATGACCATGTGTTATTTCACACGATAACTCTTGAACGTAAGCGAATATTTCAATTCTGTTTTTTTTTTTTTTTTTACAATAGATAGCTAGAATAATTATTTTGGCCGAGCTCGCTAATGCTGCCAATCCGCTAACATATTAAAGGCTATCGGCGAATTCAATGATGGTTATGTATCGTTCATCTCCTATACAAGTAAGCGAATTTTTTAATTCTGTTTTTGCAATAAATTGCTAGAGCTATTATATCGGGTGAGTTTGTTGAGGGATATAATCCGCTAACATCGTAACGGGTAACGAGTAACCGCGACTTTAATGGTGATGGCTTTCTAAGTCTATATTTCATACATGTGAGGGAATTTTTGAATGCTGTTTCTTGCAGTAGGATTCTGTTTCTATGGGGAATTTTTGAATTTTGTTTTTCGCATTAGATGGGCTGGCTAGAGTGATTATTTTCAGACGAAGTTATTAACGGAGTCAGTCCGTTAACGTCTTAATGGATAACGGTGACTTTTTATAATTCCGTACATGTAAATTTCTCGTTATCCCATTTACTGTCTCTACCAGAGTTTTCTATTCCTTAACCTTCAATTCTCATAACTATTAAAACTCCACTGTTGACATACCACCTTCCTGGTATATGAAATATAATGGTCTCAGAACTTAATGTGTGTTATAATGTGTTATTGTTATTTATTATGGGTAGTGATGCCAGAAACTCTGTATTATGGATCAGTAGAAAGTAAATTTAATTATATTAACTTTGGACAATATATGTTAGAAGAAGTTTTTTAATATTTTTAAATGCCTAACGTATTTACTTCAGTTTCGTTAAAATACATATAAAAGCAACGAGATATTAAGAGTACACTTAAAATAGACTATAGACCTACATCAAATCTACGCTCTTCTAAAACATAGAATGAACTTAAAAATTGAAGTGTATACAGACATCTGTTGTAAAATTAGTCGAAATAAGTCAGCATATGTTTCTCATCTGTTCTTTTCATTCAGTTTTAAGAGAATGTGTTTGGAGATCGTCATCAGATGAATGACATGCTTGTGTTTGATTGATAGCAATAGAATGTCTTCTGCTTCGTTTCTTCGGTAACACAGTTAAAAAAAAGACTCGTAGACAAGATTCCATTTTATGTTGGAACAGAAAAATGAAAACTGGGGTATATTCATTAATGCACGATTAGTTTCAATCATGTTACACTTAGGTTGAGTGTGACCGTTTCAAATAATTAATTAAATAATAATTTCTGTCTGTCATCTGAGGAGATTCAGATGACTCGTTTCAGTTTTTTTCTTTCTTGCGGAATGAGAGGTGGACGTCTTTGAATATAAACAGAGCTTCACGGTTTGAAATGAAATGAAAAGAAGTGGACAAAGTTGAGCCTTTTCGCCCATGATAGCCATAAGAAAATAAAAGTGTTCATCAAAGTCTATGTATTGCATGCATATGAAGTTAAATCATTAAACGTTACCTTTCTGTAAGATGCATTTGAAAAATATTGTGGCAAGCCATATAAGACACAAAACATGATTATTATTTTGCTTCTTTAGACGTCTATATTTTCACCCCATTGCCCCTGTTTCATATGCAACCAACATGACTACAAAGTGTCACGGGTTGTCAAACCCTCAGGTCAATTTCGTCAAGAGTATGTAACTGATGAAGCTATATTGAACTTTCATTTTAATTCACTCACTTATTAAGTATGGAAGTCTAAAAAATTATTAGGCCTAATTATTTTTTTCTTTTAGTTTAACCTCCCTGCCGTTTCATTTTCTCGGTACCACTTCCGTTTCTTTTCCGGGCTTGTTGCATTTCAATTTCACTATCAGTATTATAACTTAGCAAGAGTGAAACGAAAATAGTAAAGGTGTTTCTGTATTACGAACAGATTGTATAGCTTAAAAAAAAAAGCATGCATGTAAATGCGTCAAGAACGAATTTATTGAAATCTAGTGTGTTTGTTAACGCGTCTGGAACGCCAGGGCGTTATCATCTCACGATTATGGACCCCGAGACTAACAAGACACTCATAATGAGATAGTTGGTAATAGTTGAATGAAGAAAGAATTAGGAAATATAAGAACCCCAGAAAAACTCACGCACACACTGTTTGTCCATCTCAAAGACCATTTGCTGCAAGTTGGGTTCGACTCGGGAACCCCATGTATCAAAGGTGAGTGCTCTACAACTGATCCATTGCGACCTCAATTTTGCCAAAATGGAATAAGTACGAATATACAGTGAATTTTACTCTAATCCATTAATTAATTGAATAGCAATTGCTTTTATTCATATTTTAACTATTCTATTACTAAACAAAACAAGCTTTTTAATATTGATTTGATTTGATTTTTTTTTAGTTTTGGTGTCTCTTCCAGTAGCGAGGCTATATGTGACGTGGACCTACAGTTCAACGTGAAATCGGAAGTACATGAGCTAAAGGCGAGAATCGAACCCGGGTTCCCCACGGCAAAGGTACGTACACTAAACCACGAGAGAGCGGTTTTCAATGTTGGAAACATGATAGAATCTATCTACATGTTACTAACAAGGATGTTGAAATAGGAGAGACACAGCACTTAGATTCTTTAATATGTATGGAAAGAGAAGAATCTTTAGAAGTGGTATGCATTATGACTAGTTTTAATATAAAAACGGGAAAACAATATCCAATAACAAATTGCCCTCATTGAATGCCAACCATTAATAGATTTTTTGAACACAACGTACAGAGAATCACTGACAACTAATTTGGCAAGCAAGTTTAACTAGCAATATGATTCTAATTAAAATAAGAGATATAGAAATATTTGACAGTAGTTCATTGTAACGTTACTGAGAGTCAATAGGATGGAAGCAATTACCAGTTATTTGAAGTTATTTTACTTAAATGCATAAAGTAAGTGCAGCGGCGCAAATCTATCTTCAACATAGGAGGGGAGGCGGGTGAGACAGTTCCAATAATCTTTTTTTCTAGCAAAGTTCAAAATATTTATGAAGTTGAAAAACAATTCTGTGGAGGATCAAGGGAGCAGAGTTGTCTTCAACATTAGGAGGGGTGCCCATTTTAGGTTTATTCTGGTAGAGACATCAATTTCATCTCACTTTCCTTTGTGACAATCGGACACAAATCATCACATTTATATCCAAAAATCACATTTCAAATCAGATTATTTGGGGGACAGTCGCCCCAGTTCCAAGATTGGAGGGGACTGTCTCCCTCATCTCCCTGTGATTTTCGCCAGTGAGTGAGTGTGTTGATGTACAGTACAATGAAGCATCAAAAATGGAAACATGTTGTTACAATAGTTACTAGGATAATTATGTATGGCTAGGTTTCAAGTAAAAAAAAAAGTTGAAAAGGTATGATTCGTCATTATAGTCACAACATTTATTATAACAAAGAACTTTTGTTTTTTTAAAAAAACTGCATTGTAATCGTCTGCACTCGGAGAAGAAAGGGTACAGCTTTAATGCGGAGAGAAAATCTGCTACAGCATCCAGTGAACCATAAGCGCTAGGAAATGTCTGCAATGTCCTGTATTTTGCGCCTCCTGTATGCGTTCATCCGCGGGATAGATGTGTTCGTGTGTCGACTAACATACCGATTTTATGAAAAGCCACGTGCTGAGGAAGTAAAAAAAGATACTGCTGTTTATATGCATTAATGCATATATAGTATTTCGTATGTTAACACTTGACCAATCAGACCTCACAACCACAAATTTCGCTTTCCCCTGAGTTTACAATACCCCTTCCTTCTGTTAGCAGATTTTTTTTGGTGGGGAGAGAGGAAAGGAATCGTACCGGTTTGCGCATGCGCAGAAACTCATAAAAGTATCAAAAAAGGTACCTGTGTTAAAACGTGTTTGTAGACCTGCAGAATGGGTCTAAACATACCAAAAGCAGCGAAATCTCGTTAGCATTTTCAGAAATAGTCTTTCATTTAAAATTATGTGTTTCTTTTTTGCTGTAGTTCTCCTTACCTGATCTGCCGCATTCACACACACACACACACACACACACTAACACGCCCTCACGAGCAAACATTTACATTACACACCTGCTCGTATTTCTTCAGAACATGAATTTCTTGTCCCCCATTCAACGGAATCACCACCCCCCAAGCACGCGCATCCAAGGTCGTTCCACGTATCCATGACAACGGACCTATCCGTGAGGCTGTCGAGAAAGCTACAACCGTTGGATGTACTACGGCAGGACGGTTCCATATGAGCCTCTGTTCATAAAAACAGCTGGCCTTAATTTTCTCTTTCTGTCTTTCTTTTCCCCTTTTGAATTACGTAAAAGAAGAAAACCAGCAAAGAAAATGAAAATTATCTTTATCGGGAGGTCATTGTAATGATGGTATTTTCGGTCACTTAGGTGCTGCCGTTATCAGGAAATATCGATTAAAATGTAAGAAAAAAAAAGATTCTAGTAGGCTTTGAAAAAGCCATGCTTGTCCGTCCATGCCTTGTAGTAGAATAGACGGAAAGACAGAAGACGATCGCGTTTTTGGTCCCTCCCTCTCTCTTTCGCCTCCCACTTTTGCTCTCTCTGTCTCTCACACACACACTGTTTGGGAGCCCGTGGCTGCTGTAACTGAATGGGGCGCGGTGACGTTCACAGGGTTAGATGGTGCTGTGTGTTTGTAGGAACGTTGTGGACTCACTGAGGCTGTGAATGCGCGGAAGTTTTCAGCGACGTGTGGTGATTTCTTTTCAACCATCAAGATGCAACGTGACGTGTTATCATTTTTGTGCGAGTGGTGATAATAGTAACAAATAATACGAAAACATTCTTTTTTTAAAAGTAAAAAATCAATCAAAATTCCATCCAATTCAATCTGTATTTTTGTATTCGTATTATTATTATTATTCTTGTAATAATCATATTAAAAATTTTTGTGGAACGCACACATATTATATATATGTACATAAGTAAAATTAAGGGAAAGAAAAAAAATTGTGAGCATGTCAACAGTTAGTGAATTCAACGATGGAGTGAAGGTTCCATGCGGAGGAAAAGAACCGCCGGTTCTGTGATCTGATCCTATCATGACAGCCGATGGAGTTGCCCCGCAACTGTGCAATACAATGTAAATATTGTTTTTTTATATATAAATGTTTCTTTTTTGTTGTTATTTCAATTAGACCCGCTGTACCCTCTTTCCTTTAGTACAATAGCTAGTATCAAGCTTTGAGAATGCCATAGTAATCGCTTTGCTAAAGTTTTTGCTTTGCCCCAGACTTAAGAGAGTGTGTTGAATTATTTGCATATAATTTCAGCATGCTACTTATACCTTGTTCGCAATGACACAGTGTAAATATTCCTATAGAATTAACGTAACTGAAGATATTATTAGAGGAAAAAAATACTGAAACATGAACACAAAAAGTAAATTAGTTTTTAAATTCACATGGTCTGTCATGAGTTTCCATGTATAGCCACATTAGAAGAAAACATATCATCCACTATTACACTGAAGGCAAAGTTGAAATTTTCCGTGGCTAAGCAGTTGGCGTAATAATGGGACACCCTGGTTCGATCCCTGGTGGAAGCTCAGGTGGTTCAGATTCTACGTTAACCTGTAGGTCCTGTCTCATATAGCCTCGTTCTTGAAAGAGACGTTAAACTCAAAATCAACTCAACCGAAAGCAAAGTACATTAAACTAACTTTTGATAAATAAATAACTATTCACGTGCTATACTTTTTTCATTTAAGTTTTGACCCTAGCGACATGGTTAATAATGATCGATCCTTTTAAAAAATCCCCTTAAACGTGTTTAAATGTGCCCAAAAAATGCGAAAACTTCATTTGCTTACAAGGTGTGTAGCGAAAAATTAGATTTTGATATATCCTTAAATTTTAAAGTATCTACCTACCTTAAGAAACAGTTTGATTGTTTAACTTCCATACTTGAAGTTCATGAACGTAAAACAAGATTGAAAATTTTGTCTCATGTGTATGGCGTGGAATGTTGCTGCAACACCATAACTTAAATTCACATTAATAATGTTGTTTTAATTACGTAATTTATACGTAATATAATAGTAAGTAAACAAAAATCTGTATTACTTTTTATGTCTATTATAAGTATTTATATCACGATTCTTTCAATATTACCATTTCTTCATATATTTACAAAGTTCAAGTTTTTGGTGCATGAGAAAGAAGCCCAATCTCAGGTGAATTTACGTGTTATTTTTTGTCAATTCCCAACTCATTCATCTCCGGTACTAAAAGGAATCTTCACCATAAAGAAACAAGTTAAATAATTGCTTAAACAGTAACAGTGTTTAAAGCTTAGTGTTTAAGCCTTGCGTGTGAGTGGTCCTGGTTTGATCCCTCCTGGCGGCTTAGAACGTATGGTGCTGGTTGACCATTGTAAGGGGATTGGAAATCCCTTAAACAAAATATATGTGTCAAGTAAAATAAAATTGGATACATACGATATAGGAAAAAGAGGCGAAACGAATAGAATGACAGGAAAAAGAGGGAGGTGCAAAAGATGATGTAGCTGATGGACAGTAATTGAGCAGAAAATTTGTACTTGAAGGTGAAGAGGTTAGCTGAAGGCAGTTACGACGCTAGAGGAGGGAGTAAGGGGACGGGCGTCTCTCGGTGCGGTGACATCATTTGCTCCACCAACTGCCTCGCAGACATGCAGTATTGTCCTGTTGGTCAAATAACACAAAATTATTATTTTCTGTATGCAACAAAAATAGTCACCCAAACAAAAAAAAATCTCTTCCCTCCCCCCCCCAGTCAAGAAATTAAACCTCATATCATCACTAGCTGAAGACCATAAAAATGGCATATTCTCAGTATGAAGAAAGTGAGCTACAATTAATAGCAGGCCCTATAGTGATGATAAGCTATGTGTATTATTATTATTATTACTAAAGCCTCGACTCATCCCTGGCTTTGAGCTTCATTTGACACCTTGAGAGGCTTTGCGAAATTAAAATACCGCTAATTTTATAGTAATTATGTGATGTCTTCAAATAGATAAAAGATAATCGAAATGTAAAACAAAAGCTCCCTGGACAATATTATTTTGCACGAGGTACCGTTATCACGAGTCACCTAGTACATTTAAGTTTATTGACATCTATAAACGCAAAAATAAATGCCGATTTTCTAAATGGGTGGAAATAGAAAGCAGATAAGTGAGTCGCGATAATGGTATCTCATGTAAAATAATATTGTCTAGCGAGCTCTTGTTCCACTTTTCGATTATCTTTTATCTATTTGAAGATATCACACAATTAGTGTAAAATTAGCGGTGTTTTAATTTCGCCGTAATGTGGCCTCTTAAGACAATCGTTACAACTCATTTCGTCTTCAATTTCTTTGAATTTAACTCCTCTTTCTGTTTAATCAGTGCCATGTCGCCTGCGCAATTGAAAAAAAAATACTCCAGTTTTGTTTGATGTTGTTTACACAAGATCGATCCCGTTCTATTTGGCTTAATTTATTTTATTCTTTCTTTCTTGGCCTTTTGTTACAAATAGTGCACCGATTAATATTAAATATATATACACAAACAAATAAATTAGTTATATTAAATCTTCATGTTTTTTCCAATGCTTTTCCCTCATTAGCAAATAGTATTCTACTATTTTTATAGGGAAAAGTATAGCATATAGCGGGGTAAAAAGAAAATACTATTTTTGGAATGGACTCATTCTATTCCATGAATGTGTTCTATCAATCTCTGCTGATCTACTTGTTTCACACGCTTCTTCGAAGCATATAGTCACATGTTCGATTCTCCCTATGGTAGAACAATAAACTGTAGCTCTACGTCTCATAGCATAGGTATTGAAAAGGGATGCTAACACTTAACTACAAGTACAATCCTTCAATTTTAGCTCTTCTTGCAAATTTCTATTATCTTGTTACTAGAAAATTTAACAAGTATGTATAATCCTATCCATTTCTTGACTTGAGTTTGAATTCAAGGTCCCTTTCAGCAATGAGGCTACATGAGACGGGGCCTACTGATTAACGTGTAATCCGAATCACATGAGCTGTCACCGAGAATCGAACCCGCACGCTAACCGCTTAGCCACGAAATGAGCTCTCCTCTCCATTTCTTTAAGACAGGATAAGGATCAGTTGACCGAGTCACTTAAGGTACCCAGTACACTGCGCCTGCAAAAAAGGAATTGCTAGGGGTGTAAAGAGCTCTGGTCAGAAAGCCTTTGGACAACGACAAGAGGCTTTATAGTTGGCGTGGAAAAAGATTGAACGTGTAAAAGAAGATTGCTTGAGAATGCAAGACCTACAAATGAGAACCGTCCCAGTGGCGGATCTAGCCCTGGGACGGGGGGCTTAAACTACTGTTTTAGGAATAACCATATAATTTAATCTTTTATTTATATATTTTTGGAAGCTTATAGTAAACTCTGGTTGCCTCCCCTCAGTTTTCACCTTCTAGATCCGCATTAGGACCTTCTTACAGGTGAGGCAGTGGCTTCATATCTAACGCTCGAGGGGATTTGCGCAATAACAAAAAAGAGTTTTGAGTTTTTATTTTGCACCCGTTTACAACAGTGACGTAATGAAAGACAAAGCTAGTGTCAGCTTGGACCCAAGCCACACAAACCGAAGTCACTGCGCTGGTAGCATTCAATAGCGTTCTATTATTTTTGCGGCTCTGAACCTCGGGACTCTTTAAATCATAGAGTATGTTACATAATTCCTCCTTCATTTATATCAGAAACTCAAATTTTACCTTGTCCTAAAATGTTCTCTTGCCTTCTTATAACACCACACTTCATTAATATAGTATTTACAGCTGTGCATTATCGTAAGTCCAATTCTCTTCCCTTATTCCAAACCCTTGGATGTGTTCTCGAAGGAATCTTACCTAGATGTAGCTAACTGCCTTATTATTTGCCTGCCTGTCGCTAATAGATGCTGCTATCTGCGCAATTGTAAATAATTAAAACCTCGAATGATTGCACAAAAAGTAAAATATGGAGTTAGAAACGGTCAGTCGGTAAACCAAAAGAAGAGGTAAATGTAAACAAATAGAGGTTCCAATTAAACACGATTGTTACCTTTAGGGCCAAATGCTTGGCCACAGTAGTAGTAGTTACATGTGGTTAGGACAGTCATCGAATCGTACTCAGAAGATCTCGGGTTGCAAAGCTGCAGCCAAGCCCAGTCAACCAGAGCCTGGGCGACATGCCACCAAATTTGGTTCAGATCAGGCCAGTAACTACCACACACACACACACCTTGAATGAAACTATGAGCTAATGTATGCTTGTCCGGGAGCTTATAACAGTGACATAGTGGCAACAGTGGCATATATACAGGGTGGGCCATTTTAATTAATCCACGGAAATATCTGAAAAATGATAAAACATAGAAGAAATTTTTGAAGTACACGTTATATATTGCTAAGGGGGAAAACCAATTCCGCAAAAACTACCCCTCCCCGCCCCCCGTAAATGGGGGTAACGGGGGGTAACTTTGACATGTCAAATAGGAACATGGGTCGAGTAATATCTCGTTCGAAAGGTCTTGGAAAACTAAGTAACGCTGTACCAAAAGATGTTTCATATTGTGCATCAGTTTCAAAATGGCCGCCATGATATGGTTCGGAAACTCCAGTACCCGTAGTATGAAAACCATGGAAGGTAAATGAATGGAACAAAATTGAAATACGTAAATATCATAGGGCATACCGAATGATGTAATCCCTGTGATTCCAGTGGCCTCCCTGAAGGGGTCTTGTGGGCTAACTTCAAAATTTCAATGTCCGACCGGACAACAATTCGGGCGTACGCTTGACATACCCAATGCTGTTTGAAAGGCAGACTTCATGCATAGAGAATTGGTGCAGAAAGTTAACGCGGATAGCCGCAGTTACATTTTGATTAACTATTAGCATTCATGTCATATTGGTGGCTTGGGGGACGAAACGGTGTGTACGTATATCCCCGAAATGCTTTCTGAATAACCAGCACGCATTGCATAAAAGTTTCTCTTTTTTTAGTCACTACAGCGACATATTTACAAACAAATGTTTCAACCACACCATACCTATTTGTAAGGTTAGCCTTAATTTACGAATTAAAGTAGAGTTCTCATTTGAACTCTCATAGTTACTTTCCAGCCCACTCATACAGAGCGCAGGGAGAGATTATTTTGCAGGACTTGGATTTCCCTCTATACATTATGGCAATTTTACTCTAATATTTTTATCTCTGTTGTATTATTCTCGAGCCTTGGAACACCTCCGTGGTTTTCCTATTTAATTCTCGTTATTTTCATTTATGTCTAACCGTATTCATACTATGGGCACTAGACGTTTTCTTAGACACAGTCACCATGTCTTTGCGATCATTTTGAAAACGGTGTCTTATGTCGAAAATTTTCTTACAGAAGCATTTTTGATATTAATTTGTCTATGTAACGTGATGTTACTCGCTTCAACCTGCTATTTGAAATTTTCAAGTTGGCCCCGGATACCTTTCAGTTGGCCCTTGGAGTCAGCCCGACAACACCTCTCGATGTGCCTTACGTCAGTTACCTACTCCAGTTTTCCTTTTGTTGATTTATCTCCAATCGCTTTCATACTACGGGTACTAAACCTTTTCTCTGACACGGATACTATGTTTCGGCGGCCTTTTGAGAACACGGCCATTTCACATCAATCGTTTTCTCCTGCAATATGTTAGATTTTGCAAGATTTATCGAACGAGGTATCACTCGACTCGTTACTATTTGAAATTTTGAAGTTAGCCCCCAAGACCCCTTTAGGGAGGCCACTGGGATCACAGGGACCACACCGTTCGATATGCCCTGTGATATTTACGTATTTCAATTTTGTTTCATTCATTTACCTTCCATGGTTTTCACACTACGGGTACTGGAGTTTCCGAACCATATTATGGCAGCCATTTTGAAACCGGTGCACAATATGGAACATCTTTTGGTACAGCGTTACTTAGTTTTCCAAGACCTTTCGAACGAGGTATTACTCGACCCATGTTCCCATTTGACATTTCAAAGTTACCCCCCGTTACCCCCATTTAGGGGGGGCGGTGAGGGGTACTTTTGGCGGAGTCGGGTTTCCCCCTTAGCAATATATAACGTCTACTTGAAAAATTTCTTCTATGTTTTATCATTTCTCAGATATTTCCTTGGATTAATTAAAATGGCCCACCCTGTATACTGCTTTTGACTAAATGGATCATTGATCCAATTATTTTTGTTGTTATGAATAATAATCAATTTCTATTTTTACATAGACAGAAATTTTTGACTTGTAAATTTGCTACTAATGATATTTCAGTATACAGAGCAAAGACAGTAGAATACACAAAATCAAGAAGGGTATTCTTGGATCTACAAAAAATGGCATGCTCATTCACACACGTTCTACGGAAGCATTAAAAGGGCTTGTACTTTCACTCTTTATGTACTGCTAAAAATTGATCACTGCTTGGACACTTTTTTAAGAAACAAATTTTGGTCGTTATTTAGTATGTCTAAAAATGTCCTAAAATGTTATATCAGCGAAGAAGAAAGTCTTGAATGCATTCTAACCAAGATTAACTACCCAAAGAGTATTCAAAATATACCTGAACTTCTGAGATATCCAATGAGTGTACGGATAGAAACGAATTTTAAATAATGTTTTGGTATTTTACACCCAGTGTCTAGAGTGCCTCCTAACAATGGTTAATAGGAACTGCCCTCAGAGTGTTCAAAATGCACCTGAACTTCTGACGTGTTCAATGAGTATGCGGGCAGAACGACTAGGAACTTCCCTCAGAGTGTTCAAAATATACCTAAACTTCTGACGTGTCCAATGAGTATACGGACAGAAACGACTAGGAACTGCCCTCGCATGTTCAAAATGTACCTGAATTTCTGACGTGTCCAATGAGTATACGGTCAGAAACGACTAGGAACTACCCTCAGAGTGTTCAAAATGTATGTTTACATTATATTTTTGTGAGATTATCTTTCAATGAATGTAACGATATTGGAAGAATTCAATTCCCCAGTCAATTTGTGCGGAAGTTTCTAAATTGGATGTTTCTCATTTCGTTTTCACTTGTTCCGTAAGGTATTTTAAAGTTGTATTTATGAAATACCAGAGCACAATTTACGTGTTTTGCAGCTTCCTCTTTGAGAATTGCAAGTTACTTCTGCAATAAGCTGCATGTACAGTATTCTCCGGTAACGAAATTTGACAATTAGCATAGTTATCAAGGTTATTAAGGAGTCATTAGTCTACTTCCCTTCCATGGAGAATTCTGTTGCTGACGATGATGTACAAAAATCCCATATATGTTACCAATCGTGTCAAAAATTCCCTTTATTCCTTTTGGAGAAATTAATATAAAAATCTCTCACAAAAGGGATTTTTCTACGAGTTGGCATCATTGGTTTCGCCCGCGTGTTTAATTTCAATTTGATACTGCTACCTTCTGGAGCGTACGCAGCAAGTTATTTCGGATGGGTCCAAACTCAATAGGAGGGTATTTTATATTAAAATTTCTAAAATTGCCCCTAAAATTAGGCTAAATTTACACATAAATCGACATTTCGGGGGGTCCGGATCCCCAGGACCCACCCCATGCGTACGTCCCTGCTTCCGGTCACTATTCAAACTGGGAAAAGCAAAATCGGAAACTGTGTAAAAACCCAAAATCTCAAAAACAATATTTCGCTTGTCTCGAGAACGGTTTCGGTTTTAAACAAAAACATCATTTTTTTTAAGGAAATCACGTGATTTTCTTCAAATAAAAAATAGTTTTTTCACCAAAATCATTCATCGTTTTCTCCAAAAGAACTTTAGGATTTTACGGAAACAGTGTTATTTTCACTGAAGCCAGTATCTGTTCTTGTTCTTCTATATTACTCTTTTCCAAACAAATTTAACGAAGAAGCAATACGTTTAAAATGAAAACACGAACAGTTTTAATAGAAAACTGAACTGGTTTTGACATTTTTTTTTTCTGAAAGTTTCCAGAAATCGGATTTGTTTTTTCTAAAACTTTTAAAACCTGTTTCAGTGCCATTGTTGCAAACTGTCAGACAATCGCACACTTATTTTTTTTAAAATTAGATCCCTTTTAATGAATTTCATTTGACTTTACTTGGTACATTATCTTTGAAATGAAATGCAATCTTAAAGCTTTACGTCCCACCGTTATGCCGACTAGGTTAAAGGAGGCGGTGATGATGAGAAATGAGGGGAATGGTAGAATGAATAAAGTAGGAGGAAACAGAAGAACCCCGATAAAACGCACGCACGCGGTGTTTGTCCACCATAAAGGTCACTTGGTGCTAGCTGGAATCAAACCACGGACCCTATGCACCAGTGGTGAACGCTCTACCACTGAACCACCACGATCCCACCTGGTACATTAGTTATAGCCAGTGGCGTATTTACGATTTTGTTTCGGGAGGGGCTTTGCTAACTTTCGGGGGGGCTTTACCTGGAAATCTGAAAATTCTGCAAGATATTTCATTTACTTTACTATACTAAGTAAGATTCCGGGGGGGGCTTAAGCTCGGAAGCCACCCCCCTAAATACACCACTGGTTATAGCTCATTATGTATCAGTTGATAAAGTAAGAATGAATAGTGCGTTAGTTGTCAACACTGGAACTGAAGTGTTTCCTACCGGATGCAGTTACTTAATCACTTCCTTCAATGCTGAACTAGTTTGTTCAGAGAACAAGGAGTCTCAGAAGTTATAACAGAACTTTTTTTTTCTCAAATTAAAAAAAAAAAGTTCAGTAGCATGAGGACTAGATAATACAACGCAGTAATACAGTACTAATAAGCATAAAAATAGATAAAATCACAAAACTATATCCCTGGCGCTAGTGGGAGTAACGTAATTAAGAGAAATATTTTCTTTATGAGTTTTGGAAACTCATGAAAGCACATGTTGTAAAATTCTCTACATATTTTGCAGCCATCTCACCATCAAGAAGGAATTTGTTTTTTCTGAGACCCCTCCTCCATGGCATTTTGCCGATTAATATGTGACGTAAGGGGGTTATGACGCAGTAGCTTTGGGAGCCGTTTCCAGAAAACCTTTGGCTACAAACTTAGGAACAACTTATACACAAACGAAAGCATAGTTTGTGTTATTGGTAGACACTACACGTGGTGGTTCTATAATTAACTAACAATTAGCCTTAAGAAATACGTAGAAGCAAAAGTATTATGCTAGGGCTTATTCAATGTAAGACCATTCTTGTAACTTCTCCTTTGAGACCTTGCGTTGTATTACACCCCCATCCCAAAGAGTTCTTTATAAAAACAATCTCTATATATTAGGCTAGTGTTCCGCATGTAAAGGATGTGTTTCGTCCATTTTAGACGTTTAGATTTTTATGAATTAATTCTTCTCATACTTTATTTAAGAAATTTCCAAAAACGCTTCACATTTGTGTTTTTTCTTTTCGATTAGCGACCAACTTCTACATCCATAAAACTTAACCAACAACATTATGCTTCATAAGAACCTTGGTTTACCAAAACACCTTTACATATTTACCCTGTCTGTCAGTTCGGAACACAATCTGAAGAACTACCGGATGGATCACCATTAATTTTGGCCAGTATGTAGAAGGAGAATAGTTAGGACCTGAGTTTGTTGATACAGGCGCTCTACACAATTAATCCCAAGATATGGACAATCAAAAACCGGCTCCCTTTGTACTTGTATGGGATAGTAGAGAAATCAAAGAAACGAATTCCCCTTGCCTGTTATGCAACACCCAAGTCTTGGTTGTTAATACGGTTGCCTATGAACGAGTTAAGAGTTTTATATAAAAAAAAGAGTTCGGTTTATCAGAGATTCCTTTATATATTTACTCTGTCTGTACGGGATACTCAAAATCTCAAGAACTGCTTAATGGAAGACCATCAACTTTGGCCAGGATGTACAGGGTCGCTGATGGAGGTGAAATTCAGAAAATGAAGTATTTCGGTTTAACGTTCGATGTTTATATCCTTTAGGCTAAATTACTCGAAGACGACGGATAAGACAGATGAATGATGATGGAAGAATTGGTAGCATGAGAATGAGGGAGAAAACTAAGAACCACAAGAAAACTTAAGGACACGGTGTTGTCCATCATAAACTAACTTGGCCCGGTCTCGAACCAGAGACTCCACGCAGCGGAGGTAAGCGTTCTAGCACACTTACTTTTAAAGTTAATTGATTTACCGAACATTCCCCAGTAACCTAATTACCATAATTGAATCGCTTTTTTTTGTAAAACGACACATGTCAAGTTTTGTCAGAGACGAAATTAACGACAATATCATCCTTGCTGGGCGTAGATACACATTTTGGGAGATTTCTGCACTTGTCAAGCTGTTCCTACACGTGGTATATTACAAATAAATAGACATTTTTAGAGAAGCTGTACTGTGTAGTAGAGTTTTACTGATTTTTCTAAAAACTTGTTTTTTCTGGCATGTGTAGTTTTACAAAAAAAGATTCAATTATCACCATTTTTATTTTCTTTTACTTTTTTCGTTAATCTTTAAAGACAGGAATACGAACAGACAAACATTGAGGACAGTAAAATTCCAAAAGTTATCCCACCAGGAATCGAACCCGGAACCACGTATACCAAAGGTGCACGCGCTAGCCACTAGAGCAGCAAGAAGGGCTTATCAATGAGGCACCGTGCCCTTCAGGTGATATTCAAACTGATAGTGCTAAATATCAACCATTTCCAGCTTTAAGGTTTATTACTATAGAGAAAAAACGGTAATAGGTAGCGAACAATGGTTGCCTACAATCAATTTAATCGTCTCAAAAATATATATTTTGTGTTCATTCCTAAGTGAGTACTGAAACCGGAAATCATAAAAAATAATTACAACTTCTGGTTTTAATATAAATTTATACAGGGTTGTATCAAAAAGGACTTTACCACTTTGAAAACTCCTTCATCGGTAATGTGACACACATCCCATCTGAAGTCGATTTCTTGCCAGACTCGCTACAGCATATTAGATGTGACTTGTTCAATTGCGTGGTACATCCTATCTCTGAGTTCTGGTAGAGAAGCCGGTAAGGGTAGAACAAACACTGTGTCCTTGATGAACTCCCAAAAGAAAAAAATCAAGAGGTGTCAGGGTCAGTGATCTTGGATTCTTCGAACCAAAACACACAGCTAGCACGCTCGGCACCAGTAAAGGCAGCCATCTTTGCTGCAACTGGCACTAGCGCTTGCGGTGGCTTGTTTTAGAACTAGCGTACTACGTGAGTCAAAATGTGATGTATTTTGCCGTAGAATGACACCAAAACCGTGTTTCTAAGATAAATGAATAAATCAATATGAGCTTTCAAAATTGTAAAGTAATTTTTGGTACACCCTGTATACACTATAAAATAATAAGCGATAGTGAGATAAACATTTTTTTGTCTTTTGTGCAATCGATTTAGCTTTCTATGAGTATGAAACTTTATTCTCTCTTAATCAGGCCCGTATCCAGGGTAGTCTAGGGGGTCGGGTCCCCCTAAATTTTTGCTAGCCTCCTAAACTTTTCACTGTAGGCTTGCAAATGAACTATAATATGGTTGGATCGGGCCCCCTAACTTCTACCGGCCCTCCTACAATTTGGGCTGGCTACCGGCCTGCTCTTAACCATCAATTCAGACCAAAAGCGTCAGAAATTAACCTAATTAATGTAACATTTTAAGAATACGTACATTATCTTCTCTCTTAAACCTCTATTTAAACTGGAAGTGGCAGAAATCAAACACTTCTAATTTTAACATTGATTGCTATAGACTAAAAACTATACTGGTTAACGATAAGCGGTTTTCTGCTAACAATTAAGATTTTTCAAGAATATATTCTGTGTCCATTCTAATCCCTCTACTAAAACTGGGAGTAAAATCTTGTTCGGGCCCCATTCTCTTTGCCCAATGGGATCTAATTTTATTTTTACCAGTGGCGTACGTGGGATTTCAAGGTGATTTTAAGCACTTAATCTCATGTGAACACCTGAAATGCTAAATGATCTAAGTGCCAAAACGAGAAAATTTTGTTTTGTTGCTGATAAGTGATCTACGTCCCCATGCTAATGCTCTGCTATGACATCTAAATGTCTATAAGGCTCTAATTATTTGTAATAACTGCTGCATTAAACTTTTTCATATTGTAAAAGTAGCAATGTTTTTCTTCGTTTCCTGGAACACCAGTTTTTGGCACTTAGATCATTAAGCATTTCAGGTCTTCATATCTTTTCAAGACAAGCGTGACCTTTGTATATTGACAAGAGGTCTTAATCATCCAATCTTATTTCATTTTATTGAAAATAATCAATATTGGAAAAAAATGAAATGAAATCTTTGGGTTTTACGTCCCACGCTTATGCCGGTTAGGCTAAAGAAGACGGTGATGATGCGAAATGAATGAAATGATGGAATGAAGAAAGTAGGAGGAAACGGGAAAACCCCGAAAAAGCCCAAGAGTACGGTGTTTGTCCACCACAAAGTGCGAGCTCGGATCCAACGAGGGACCCCAAGCACCGGAGGTGAACGCTCTACCACTGAGCCTCCGCGCCCGCTAATCAATATTGGAAACACTCCGTATGTTAATTCTTAAGTTTTGAAGTTTATCAAAGTTTTTATTTCTGTTTGTATTCAGGTTCATAAAACAAGTCTGTGAATGTAGCTAATGTTGTAAGGTTTGTCTGAGATAATCTCTGTCAATGTAAGCGTTTTGTACACTGCAAAAAATAAAGAAACTACTTTTAGAACCAGTAGAATACTTTTCACATTACCGACACTCTTTGAACACCTACAGATTACATATTTTCACCCCTTTTAGATACTGTGTTTTGCACAATGCGTTATCATTTTGTTTCTGGACTGTTTGACGAAAAGAAATGTTTTAAATATGTCATACTAGATTCTGCTTCTGGAGAATGAACGCTTTTCAATACGCGAAGCACGCTTTAAAAACACTGTTTCATCAATTTTCCCCTCAATATCTGTACTTAAAGTGTTTAAATGGTGTTTTTTTATTTTTTACATTGTAATTCTATGTTTTGACGTTAACACACGTTTCATCGGTCAATGTAATGTAAATTAGGTTGAATTCTCAGTGCTAACATGGTGTTCAATCTTAAGGAAGTATTAGCTAACTAAGATTTCTTCATTTGAAAGAAATCGCATACGTACGTGTATGATTTCAACCCGAATCTTGAAAATCATAAGCTGCCGTACAAGCACTTTTGTTGTATAAATACTTCAATTTATTCCGTTGTAGTCAGTCAGAAATAAGCACACTGAGAAAAATGATTGGGTTGAAATTGACCCTGTTGGTGCATATTTTAACCCAACCACGTGGCTAAAACTGCTCCGACCCAAATAGGGTCAAAGCGTTTAGTTAAATTGGGTTGAAATAAATTCAACCCAACGTGTAGTTAAATATAGGAGTCCAATCCAACGACCCAATTGGTTTAAAATCGCTTAACCGGTTAATACGTTTAACCCAACTTGGTGTATAATATGACCCAACAAAGTGTAAATTCCATTAACCCGATAATGCGTTTGACCAAACGTGTAGTTAAAAGTAAATAAACATGGGGTAAGGGTTAAATATAGGAGTCCAATCCAACGACCCAATTGGTTTAAAATCGCTTAACCGGTTAATACGTTTAACCCAACTTGGTGTATAATATGACCCAACAAAGTGTAAATTCCATTAACCCCATAATGCGTTTGACCAAACGTGTAGTTAAAAGTAAATAAACATGGGGTAAGAAATGACCACAGTGTGGGGTCGCTTGGAGAAGGGGAGTGTAAATAACCCGTCAATGAGATAAAATTGACCATGGCTGAGTTAAAACATGACGAAATAATGGGTTAAAAGGGTAAAGGTCACATTAACCGTTACGGGATTTAACAAACCATGAGTTGGTTACAAAGGTGACCCAACACTACACAATATAAAATGATTACCACTTTAGCGTGTTACTTGGAATTTTATTCAACACCGATATCGCCTTCCGAGTATATCAGAAATAATTACGTACTGGCTGTGAATATTTTCATTTCTCATAGCCAGTAAGTAGTTATTTCAAAGCTTTTCGCAGTATATTTGACATTTGTGCAAAGCAACAATTAACGTTCTAAGCAGGGTGCGAATTACCGGGGGGGATGAGGGGGATTTTCCCCCTCAATCACATTTTGTTCCCCCCCAAAGAAGTCAGCTGAAGTATCCCCACCGGGGATGTTCGTTTTCCCCCTCAAACTATGCTTAGTATAACTCCAAATTTCACTGATTTTTGTTATTTCTTGTAAATTTAATCTTCTAGCTGTATTTCGAAATGATCGATGTAAACTGTTCAGTTTTGGTCATTTCTACTTACCATCTAATTACCCACTGTTTTCAACGTTGTTTAGTAGAACTATTTTATTATGACTACGGTTGTTACTTGCAACTGTACCTTCGTACCCTTCAGTTCGTCATCGTTTGTGAATTTGAATGTACTAATTGCGTATAACAAAGCCACATATAGATTTATAAATGTTCTTAGCGGTTGGCCAAGAAGAAGTAAACAAATAGCTTCTTCTACCATACTTGGCGAAGTTCGGATATGTCATATTATCCTCTATATTTGTATCGATTATCATCTTATTTTAATTTTTGTTATAACATGTTATTTCATTTTCCAGTGTACTCTTTGTTAGCACATGGTCTTCATTCCCTAGTAGGTTGTGTGTATGCAACTCAAAAGTTCATTTAATTTGTGATAATTAGCATAGTAATCACTGCTTTTACAGTTTACGGAAATGAACTTTTGAAACTGTACTCAAAATCTGAGATATAGGTATTCTCTCGTAAGTATATGTTAACGTACACGCTGGGGGATACGCTCCTAGTGAGCAGACATGTTAATGAAGGTGATTTTTAGGTGAATAAGCGAATAATTCAAGATTTGTTTCAGCATTTGTTAATACGACTGGTTCTCCGTGTCTGTACAAGCATTTCAACTGAAGCGGTTTTTTTTTTAAAAGTTAATCCTTCATTTTTCCATCTTTTCGCTGTACAGTTTGCTGTCCACGCAATTAATGTTGTCTGAAATACTTCAGTGTAATGTTTTACTTTATTTGAATAACGTTGCATTTAATAACGTTGCATAGTGAATCAACTCATCTTCAACCTAACAGTAAAGTAATTTTTAAGTGTTGACTTTCCGTGCCCATCACGGAATCGATATTTGGAGAAAAAAAATCGTGATGAGCACAGCTTTAGCGGGAAGTAGAAGCACAAGCTCGAAATTTGAATTGAGAGATTTTAAATATTTGGCCCTCGATTTGACCATGATGTGAGAAATTGGGAGCAGCAACAATCCATTTCTTATTTGATAGGCTAATATCTAGATTTTCTTAAAAAAAAGTCCGGTTTAACTGATAATTTTAGTGGTTTTCACAAGACTGAAGTAGGTTTCTTTTCGCAACCTGTATGTATTAATGCAAAGTGGAAGCTTTCAATATGAGTGGAAAAATTAACATATGCTTGTGATCATGGCTATCGCTCAAGCCGAATTATTAACTAAATAAACCTTAGAGAGCTACGGGGACAAGAGTGAGTACAACATTAAAACACGTTCAGAAAGATTTAGTGGGGTGTGTGTATGTCAGACAATATATATATGTGCATAGTTATTGTCGGTAGATTTATTAAATTAATAAATCTCTTATTTATTACAGATGTCACACACACACACACACACACACACACACACACACACACACACACACACACACACACACACACACACACACACACATATTGGGGGGGGGGTAAGGCATTTATTGTCTCATTTTGAAATTTGAACCTCCAGACTATGTCCTTTGGCCTAATTTTATCCCCCCCAATATAGATTATCTAATTCGCACACTGGTTCTAAGTTTCCTGTAATTGGCCAAAATAATCGTTTTTTAAACTTGTGAACAGTCTGACAATAGTTACACAGTAACGGTGGCGCCATCTGTTATTCTTATATGCTAGGACGTAAGAATAACATTAGGAAAAAAGATTACAGCACTATTATTCATGCATTGTGGTTTCGATGCAATGATTTTTTTTTCCTTTTTGGCACTACTTTCTTCCACCGTAGCCTTCCGCTTGGACCGGAGCTAACGTTGCTATTGTAATCGTGCTCTGTCAAGATATAACTCTGTATAATTTTTACTGAATAGACAATAAATAACAAACATGTGTTGTAATTTTTGTAGTACTTAATAGTCCACTTAAATCAGCTTCGATTAGACTATATGTTTCACGTATCACGACACTTTCCGTTAACTAGGTATGACTCAAGCGTTGGTTTAAAATACTCTACGGTGAGATATAGTCATTTTGTTGACCCAACGGTTAATGCAGTTGGGTTGCAAGTGACTACCCATCGTTCCTAAAAAAAAAAAAAAAAAAAAAAAAAATTTGGTTTAAATCTTTTTAACCACATCGCATGGTCACGTTTCAATCCAATCATTTTTCTCAGTGCAGTGAAACAAACTCACAAGTGGTCACAGAGTAAAAAGGAAAGCAGTCGTAGAGACCTAAAAGCAACGTATTTACAAGTTTTTCAAATAAACTAAACGTGTACATTAAAACTATCTGAACGCTGTTTGCAGACTTCCAAAATTTAAACAAGAGCATTATCTACGTAAGGTATGAACCAATTAACTTGACCTCTTCTAGCCTGAAAAAAAATACTCTAGAATAACATAACATATATCAGCTACACAAACATACACATATACACAGTAAAAGGGAAATAATATACGTATTAAATATAACTCCATTTGCGTTTCTATTTTACACACACGATTCTGTTTTGCCGTCTCAAAATAGTGGTGAAAATTCCCATTGTTACCTCATTTAGGGTCTACAACCCATTTACAAGTAACACGTTTAGGTGAATGTTTTCTACATCTCAAAGCGCCATTAACCATAGAGGTAATTTCAAATGTACCTTGAACTAATGTTACTGATCTGAAATCACTCCAAGCGCTCTACATTGGTTAAAGATACGTTCAAACTTCAATTTTAAAGGAGTAATAACCCAAGTTCACAATACATTTTAATGTAACACATGTTTAATTTTCAATTATATCTAGTTCAACTGGCAGAGGGTAACCTCCTGCAAAGCCTCTCCTTTTTCGACGCCTTTTTTTCTTAACAATTATCTATTCAAAGTGCCTATTGGATTAAAAGATCCAATTTATTTCAATCAAAAATTTTCTTGTAGGCCTTATATCTGGAGAACTACACATAGTGTAGCCAAACTCAAACTATTAGTTAACTCAGTATGACGTTCTTATTGCGTAGAAAATACGAAAATTCGATTTAGAGAGATTTAGAGAGATTCGATTTAGAGAGATTTAGAGGTTCAAAAATTTTGTGGTCCTTGATACAAAAACTAATTATTCGCCAAGATCGCCATCTTTTGATCCATTTTTTGGTTTTCCTATTTCATGTTTTTTCTTATATTTTTATTCCCATTTTCGCTGGGCTTTTTGTATAGCATGCGGTGTCTAGGAATTATCGAGTTTCCTAAAACAATAAAATCGGATCTTATATTAATCTTTTGCGTGGAAGACGGATTAGGGTTCATTTTCAAAAGCCTCTGTGCCTGCCAATTCGAAGGGTAACCATTACTAGTGTGTTCTCTGATTGTTATGGGAAACGCGGAAAATAAGTTTTGTTGAGATGCTTGGAATGGAATAGTTCTTTATTCTTACTGCATTTGTACTCGTATATCGTTTTATTTGTAGGCACTTAGAGCTCCCAATGACAAATTATGTGAGTTGAAGTCAAATAATTCTATATGTTTAGGGCTAGTTGTTCTAACAATAATTGAAAGTTTCCACAAATCACAATTTTCTACTTTTAACCCTTTTAAAATTGTTTTGTATTAAAAGGGAAATTGTAGAGCCTCACTAAGAACATTCTGCTCGTATCATCTGTTCTTCTTGTTCACCTCAATCATACAACATCATGAAAATTTTAAAACTTTTCTCTCGCTTGGGAGAACTGTTTTATACTTTGATAAGGCCTCTTCTTCGTAACTGCATCTAGATATTCTATCCTTGGTCTTCCCCTTTCTGGTTTTCCTTCTGTCTTTACCTCTATCAGTACGATGATCCAATCGGAGTGCCAAGTAAGTTGGCCAAGCATGATGTTTCTTCTTTTTCCTATTATCTTCATGATCTGTCATCCTTCATTAGCTTCCTTTAGTACATCTTCATTCCTTTTCCTTTCGGTCCATGATATGCGCAGCATTCTGCACCAACACCACATTTCAAATGCTTCCAGCTTGGATATTTCAACTTTTCTCTATGTCCACTTCTCTGATTCGTAAAGCACCACGCTCCATTCCAGGGTCATAATAGATCGTTTACGAAAGTCCAGTGACACATTTCTTGATGTCCATGCACGACCAGCTCGTACCATAATTGCCCTATATTCATGGATCATATGTCATTGCTTTCATAATGGATCAGGCGTTCAAAAGATAACTCAAACATGTTTCACTGATGTGAAACTTGGTAAAACAGATTTTTTAAAAAAATAGGAAATATCTACCGAAAATATTATTTTACGGGGGCGTTCCTAGTGAAACCTCAAATTCTTGTATTTGCATAAAGGGTATCACAAATCTGTTATATAAGAAAAATAGATGTATGTTCTAGAGTAGCCTATTGAAACATGACTAAATAGTAGTTATGTTTAGCTTGATTTTATTTATTTTTTGGTTATTATGAGATTGATAGATGATTAGATTTTGGAGTAACACTATGTTTTTGCCAAATTTTGTTGACGTGCGATTAGTGTAGATTATATGAAAAAAAGATTTCTAACCATATTGAGATTTTTGTTCTACTGCGTTAGGGATCTCACGTAGATGTACCTGGCAAATGATCTAGAACGCATATAGGACAGAATACTTGAACAAGAAAGAGAAGAAAACGTATTAATACACCCTGAACAAGATAAACAAACTTGTAATTTCAAGTGACTATTTTAGCAATACACTTATTGAGTAATTGTTTAGAGTTACTGGTTACAAGAGACTTGTCGTCTATAAAAAAGTTTCTGGTGAGAGAAAATTGGAAAGGAGCACGACATTTCAATGAACAACCAACCAAAGAAACTTTTTGAGTCCCAACGTTTGATTCCCGGTTACAACACTCGGTCGTAAAGGTGCGAAAACCGTTTTCAGGCCAGCCATTGTGAGTGAGTGAGATTCTTCCGACGGTTTTCTCATTCACACCAGGCAGGGTGGTACTCAACATAAACGGTCGTAGATCGTTTCCTTCCTTCGCTATTTCATTCTTTTTCTTCCTCACTTCCACGGATAGAGTGATCACAGAGGAACGTCATACCTCATACGTAACGGGCTAAAATGGCCATATAGAGTCTATGCTAAAGGCGTAAAAAACTAATTTCTAATTTTGTAGTTTATTTTCAATTGTTCAAATTAACAAACTGTTTTGCACTGATTCCAGAAATTCTCTAGCTTTCAGGTCTAAGAAAAGAACTTGTTTTATTTGGCACTTTGAACACGAGTTTGTCGATTACCTAAGCATTCGAAACTTTTAAGTAAAACTAATAAACGTTATACGGTTAGGGATAATTGCGTTTACGCCTAAAATGTTATTCAACGCCGCTATTCACAATTTTCTTTCGGGTTGCATAACGTCTCGACAACAAAGGTAAAATTATATTCTATAGAGAACCAGGCACGTAGGGCTACACAGGAATTAATTTCGGGGGATTCAAAGCTTTTTTTAAGGGAGTCTAAATTCAATATAAGAATAAATTGTATTTAAAATCACCCCCAACAAGTTAGACTAAATTTACAATGAAGTCGATATTTCGGAGGGGAGACGGTTCTAGACTCAAGGACGACACACTCCCTGCTTATATCCCTGCAGAGATCAGTTATTTCCAACTCTGAATACTAGTAACGACAACTCCCGTCTCAGTAAGCCATATAGAGAGCAAGTAGATATAGCAGGTAGGAAATCTAGTGTTGAGAAAATGTAGTGGTGAATTGCAGGCATACTTACTCGAGGATTAATGATATAAGTATATTGGCAACATACTCAATTCTTCCTTCTCATTGACTTCCCCTTCCTTCCAAACAGTGTTTCTCTTTGCTATTTCTCGACTGTAAAAGTTTCCTCTTGCGATCAGTGGCATGTGACTGGAATAAACGTCATGGATAGGAATACTTTGTTTGTGAGTAGTGCTCCAGTTATGGAAGTACTATATTAGCAATAACAGTGGCTAAGATTTTTGGAATGAAGGCCACTAGACAATACAATTCGACCCCAACAGTTGTCTGACATAACTCAGAAAATAAACTAGAAAATCCCATTTAAAGTAGTTGACAATTAAATTTTACCACACGAAAACATATTTAAACTACTGATACAGGAGCAAGAAATATTTAAAAACAAAGTAAGGAGTAAGAACTTACCAAATATATACAATTATTGTGGACATATGGTTAGGATACCTCTGGGCTCGGTTCCCGATGGAACCTCATTAATTAGTGGTGAAAGGAAATTTAATTACTCCAGATCAATCAATAAATGGTCAAAGTTATGGGAAATGCTAAATCAAAAGTAACATTCTGTGAAACAATATCTCCATTGTAGCTCGCCATTGTAGATCTTCTGCCAAATTTTCTCTTGAATTTGTTTGTTTGTTTGAGATTTAATATCTTTTTCCTGGAGCAGCTCACTTATTTGAGAACTATAAATTAAGGAGCAATTCAAGCCAAAATATATTTACTGTTTTCAATATTACTTCCCATCCGTGTAGTTCAAGTACCCTCAAAGTGAAAACACTGTTCCTATTTTAAAAAATCTTATAGCTTTACACACCAGAAGCTTTGGAGTTCAGTTCACCGTCTGTGTTACACTTGTTTTTCTATTTCTCTTATGATCGATGTCAAAGTTTATGTGAGGAGAGACTGCAGAATTTGTGCATAACATATCAGGGTAAATACATAAAGGAGGTTTAGACAGAGTAAATTCATAAAGCAGTTTTAGGTGTGGTAAATATATAGATAAAGGAATTTTAGACAGGGTAAATATATAAAGAAGTTTAGACAGGGTAAACACATAAAGGAGTTAAATACATAAAGGAGTTTTAGACAGGGTAAATTCATAAAGCAGTTTTAGATGGGATAAGTTCATAAAGGAGTTTTACATAGGGTAAATACATAAAGGAGTTTCAGACAGGATAAATACACAAAGTAGTTTTAGACAGGGTAAATACATAAAGGAGTTTCAGACAGGATAAATACACAAAGTAGTTTTAGGCAGGATAAATACATCAAGGAGTTTTAGACAGGGTAAGTTCATAAAGGAGTTTTAGACAGGGTAAATACATCAAGGAGTTTTAGACAGGGTAAATACATGAACGAGTTTTAGACAAGATAAATACATCAAGGAATTTTAGAACATGTACCCGAATAATTATGGAAATAAGTACACTTAAATAATGAATTAAAGTTAAAATTCACTTATGTATATATTAATATTTACTAGTAGCAGATTTTGTATCATGTTAGATAAATTTTAAGGTAATTTGAAAATAGTCTAAGAACTTTCGAACATTTGACTTCGTCATGAAAATAAAAGACACTTACCGCAGAACTAAGCTACCTGTATTTCTCATTTCTTGAATTAAATGAAACCATGGTGAAGTATTATTGAACAATTTATTTAAGAAATTTGAACAAAATCGTCATTTTTGAGAAAATATTTGGGGGGGGGGAAGAAAATAAGCTGAAGATTAAACTAATTCGGATGTTATCGGGAGAAACGGCTTTGCCATATTTTATAGCGTTACTAAGGAAACATTTATTTATAAAGTACGAACAAAATCGCCTAAGTTTTTTCTGAGTAAATTGTTCAAAAGTTAATTATCCCAAACAGAAAAGTATTTATTCTGGATTTTTTTCGGAAAAATGACCTAGACCTATATAAGTAAAAGTGAAAGCGACTATATTTGTGATTTAATAACTCTTGAACCACTCGACCAAACTCAATCAAATTTTCAACTGAGATGGGATTCGAACCTGGAATGGCTTTTATCATTTCACTTTGACGGTAAAATTAGTAGGGGGATATAAAATGAAATGCCGGATAGAAAATGACCGACATTAGTGTCGAATCTATAGTTTTCGGGGTTGCTGAGATGAACAGTGACACTTTCGATGCCGTTAAAATCAAAATTCAGTGCCGCGTATTTGGGGAAGGGGAAGATATATAAAAATGATTGAAGATTATCAATACCAGACTGCACTTCACTAATAGTAAAAAGTGAGGACTAACGAAACATAGTAATAACTTTTCTTATTTTAACCCTGTGAAGCGTGTAATTGACTCTAGTTGTACTATAAATAATGAAATATTGATTAATGGAATATAAACAGAATCGCCAAAGACGTTTTGTGAAATTCGCATTTTTATATTAACACACTCCAGTAAACTACCTTTATTCTTGGGGATAGGAAGAAAACATGACTCTAGTGTAGAATCTTATAAAAATCCTTAAGCTTAGGAAATTGTCTCGAGTACGTTGAACTGTATTTCCTCTAGATGAGTGTACAGTCCGCAGCAAAAAACCTGCAACATGAGCATGTAAGTTGCTTGTGAAACGACGAAGTATTTTACTCCAAAAATAAGTGTGCAAGAGAGGACGCCGAGGTTTCTCCGGGCGTGATTCGTGGCACTTAGACGTTGATTCCCTGCGCTGTTAGGCGTTGTTTCACAATAAATTTACATGCTCATGTTGCAGGATTTTTGCTGCGGACGTACATACATCGGATAGACAGATATCCAAAAATCTCATTTTTGACTTGTGAGACATATGAATACATTATAATTTTGAATTTGATTTTTCTCCACAAATGTCTTCTCTCTTATCGTTTCTAGAAAGTAATAAAACCAGTGAATATAGAAGGAAAGCCAGTGTTACAGGTTTCTCCTTGTGTTCCCACTAGTGTTCCCACTACTGCTCTCCTAGTGTTTCTAGTGTGAATCTACTGAACCATTCAAAGAAAGGAGAGAATAACAAAAATTCGGAAAGTGAGTCAGATTGTATTGTCAGAATACTATCAAATGAAGTTAACAAGTAGAAATATCACTTGTACACCACGTCAAGAAGTTTGATTCACATGACGTGATATTTTCTCAATCAATATTGAAACCAAAATTGGAAGTTGATTTCTACCACTTTCAATTTTAGTAGAGAGATTAGAGTGGAGATGGAATAGCTTTTCGGGACGCGTAATTAATTACAAAAAAAAAAAAAACGCTTCTCGCTATCTATTACCGACTGTATTCTATAGCTATCAACTTTCGAAACCTAAAGTGGTTGATTTCTGCCACCGCAGTTTTGAAAACGAAATTAAAATAAATTTTTGAGTTCTACATCCCGCGGTTATGCCGGCTAGGCTAAAGGAGACGGTGATGATGAGAAATGAATGAAATGATGGAATGAAGAAAGTGGGAGGAAACGGAAGAACCCCGAGGAAACCCACGCACACGATGTTTGTCCACCACAAGGTTCACTTGTAGGGAGCAGAGTTTGAACCCGGGACTTCATGCACCAGAGGTGAACGTTCTACCACTGAGCCACTGTGGCCCCACTGCAGTTTTGAACACAAGGTTAAAAGAGAAGACGGTACCTGTTCTTAGAACGGTAAATGCATTTCAGCTAAAAACCGTTTCTCGTTATCTCTTATTACTTGTGCTTTATGTAGATCAATATCGAAACCGGAAGTTGTAGTGGAATTCTATCACTTCCGGTTTTAGTACAGAGTTAAAGATGGGAGATTAAATATATTCATGGATCCTTAATCGATTGAAGAAAACGACTTTTAACTATCTATAACCGTTTATGCTTTACACCGATCAACGTTGAAACCAAACATTGTTGATTTCTATAAATTCTGGTGAATAAATCACTATCAACAGAGTCAATTCATAGCTTTTGACACTCTCTATTCTGGCGAGAATTGATGGTCATCCATCAAAGAGTTAGTCAGATTTTATGTCTTCCGGACGGATAAACGATACACAGGGCAAATATCAGAGTATATTTCAGTGTAATGTCTTACGATTATGTCCTTTAAGCTAAGGGAGACTATGACTAAGGCAAATGAATGATGATGGAAGAATTGGTGGAATGAGAATGAGAGAGAAACGGGAGTACCCCGAGAAAGCCCACGCACATTGTGTCAACCAAATACAGAGTCTTCCAAAAGTCCTGCAAAAAAGTAAAAAGCTGTAACTTTGAAAGTACTACTTACAATTTTATATTTTGTTTGTAATGTTTAGTGGAAATATTAAAATGTTTGTTGGCAACAATGAGCGGATGTAAACGTTGACGTCATAACCGCAAATCACGTAACAAAGATGGCGTCTACTCAAGAGAAAGCGCAGTGTGTGGCGTGGTTTTGTGAGTTAAAATCTAGTGTTTTGGTGAGAAGAAAATTCCGACAAAAATATCAGAAACAACCACCTGAAGGTTCACGTATCAAGAGATGGTACGATAAGTTCCTAGCTACCGCAGGTGTCTTGGACTTTCCTCGTAGCGGAAGGCCAACTACCAGTGTTGATATGATTCAGTCCGTGCAGGAAAGCGTGTTGCAAAGTCCAAAGAAATCGTTGGTGCTGCGAGTGCCAATGGCAACGCTACACAATATCGTTCGTAAGAAAATGATACAGAAATTTACAAGCAAAAACCGAAATATGTTCAGGACCTCCGGAAGAAGATACGTGATGTGATTGGGAGTATTACGGACGAAATGCCATTCTTGGATTCCCGAAAAGACTTCGGCAATGTTTGGACGTAAATGGTGCTCAGCTGGAGGTTTGGCGTTGAAAAAAGCTTGGAAAAAATTTTCAGATTTTCTTACAAGTCCACTAAAAGTTTTGTACAAATACAATAAATGGTTACAAAATTACAGCTTTTCACCTTTTTGCAGGACTTTTGGAAGACTCTGTACTTTCTAGGTTGGGGATCGAACTAGGGAACCCACGGATCATGGGTAAATGCTTTACCACTAAGCCGGAGCGCCCCTCTACCTTTGATTTTTGTACAGTGATTTGGACAGAGAAGGGCTCTATTTTTGGAATACTAAATTTACATCGAGAAACGTTTCAAACTACAATTTGCCGTTTTTGCTATTTGGTGGATAATCTTAAAAGTGGAAATGGTACATTTTAGCACTCGTGGTTCCATTAGCGGACTAAGAGCGGAGATAAACTCTGTTCTTAGGATATTAAATTTATATTTCAAGATCATTTCCCTCTACCACTGATAGTCAGACGGACGAACGGACATAGCCAGGCTAAAAGAGTTCCTATAGCATGGTTTGACAAACTCATGATGACTCAGTGCTAGAGGGTACGTTTCTCGTGAATACGATCCCTGGTTCTATTTCCGGCCCTGTGACTTTGTGTTGAACAATATCGTGCTCATAATCATCATAGGTATTCTGTCATTATTACCAGATCACTTGCTGCAACTGAGAAGCTTCCATGCTCCACGGTCTTCCGCTAATCTCTTCGTCTTTACGTACGACTTTTCTGGTTTGATTCGTTCATTGATTGCGTTCTCTTTCGCCCCCTCCCTCTCTTTCCTGCCAATTCTCCTCTAGCACGTCCCTCATGATACTGTTCTTTGGTAGCCAATGTCCCAACTAGTTTATCTTTCTCTTCTTAATAAAATGTAAAATTGTTCTTTTCTCTCCCACCATTTCAAACACCCTTTCATTAGTTTTTCGCTTGATCTAGCTAATTAATTCCATTCTTCTCCACACCCACATTTCGAAAGTATCCAGTCGTTCCTCATCATTTTTGCGTAATGTCTATATTTCTGACCCATACAGTACAGTACTCCACACGAAGCATTTTATGAGTTTTTTTCTCATCTTTTTGTTCAAGTTCCCAGAAAATATTATTATCTTCCTTCTAAAGGCTTGTTTTGCCATTCCTATTCTTGTTTTTATTTCACATTCACATTTCATATCATCACTAATACGAATCTACTACACCCAGGTATCGAAAACTAATCACCCGTTCTATTTTCTTCTCTCCAACAAGGCATAAGACTGGGAATTTAATTTCATGGTTGCAAATCTAAAAATGTAATTGAGACCATACTGAAAAAAATAGTCTAATTAAATTCTAATCAAGGTAGACAATAAAGAGGTGCCATCTATTGTGAGAAATCTTTTGTCTCTAACAGTAAGTTCACCCTTAAATTCAAGCAAGCAAAGCAGACAGGTCTAACTCTAGAAAAGACGTGACGTCTTTACGAGAACAGTAGCAGAAGCAATGAGAGCACAATGTGTTCTAACGATGCTTTTTTTTTTGTTTTATTAAATCATTGATTACTTTTTCACATACTTTGGTCTTAGCTGACCACCACATATAAACATATGCATAAGAGAGAAAGAGTGGTATACACGCAGCCTACTTCCTGCCTCATCCTACGTACGTGATGTAGATTGGTAAGATGTTCCTTGAACCACGAACGCATCAAGATTTTTGACAGAGAGAGAGAGAGAAAGAGAGAGAGAGAGGGAGAATTCTATTTTTGCATTGAAGCTCTAGCACAGGAGATAAGTCGAGTGAGAGAAGCGGATCGTCCGGTGCTCGTAGCATTTGGCTGGCGCAAGCAATGCATGAGTGGAGAGTGGCTCACCACGGCCAGTACACCGGGACCTCTAAGCTAATTTTAAAGCCCTCTCTGTTAGCTACTATTTACAATAAAGACACTACAAGGGTTCCCCGAAGAATAGAAAGCTAGCGGTTGGAGGGGCGGGGGGCACCTGCTCCAATCTACAAATACTCTTAACAACTTCTTCACATCTTTTCTTTCCTTTTGTTCTTTGCGTTTGTTCTTATTTTTACTGTTTTGCTCTGATTGTCGGTTTGGCCCCCTTTTCCTGATTTGCGTCTCCCGCCCGAAGCTAGTGTTTTTCCATGCTAGTGGTTGGTGGTGTTGTGTTAGTGGTGGTTGGTGGTGGTTTTTTAATTAGTTGTGGTATTGGTGGATGATTATTATAATTTCTTTCCTTCATACGAAAATCGAAAAAAAATAAATTTAGTACTCCAAAATATAGGATTGAAGGATGAAATTATTAGGGGGATGTAACATGAAAAATCGACCAGAAATTATCTACTGAATTGGACCACGGACGCTGAACCGGCCCGGCCTTGGATACGTAGACCCGGTACATCAGCATGTCGTTCTTGTCATCTCAGTCGGGTGCGACAGGAGTCAGGTATCTATTTTTTTTGTCATGTCTGTTACCTGGTTCCCCTACTCCGGTCTACTTCCCCTATTAGCATGTGAATTCCCCCCCTACCAACTGGTTTGTTTGTTCAATTCCTTGAATTACAAAAGTTCCTTTTTTTTCTTTTTACTTATTGGCCAAATTGCATTCTCCGGTCCATGTAGCACCATGTTTAATTGACATGCTTTTCAAAAAGGCATGGCTATCTCTAACAATATATATTTAAAGCGAAAGATACGTGAAGAGAAGGAAATAAACAGACTGCAACAGTGATTTCTTGAGAAAAACTTTTTGACTCCCACGTCTTCCCCTCCAACAATCAAACTTGATGCTAACCACGTGTGAACTGTCTGGTTTGGATTTATAAATTAACAATTCTATTTTGCTTGGAACATAAATCTACCGCTTTGTTTGGGATCTGAACTGCTAACCTAATATATTGATGCCCAGAATAGAAAGCTCAATACAAACTTGGTCCGGTTTCAGGACTGAAACGATTCAGACACATCTGGTCTTTCACTAGGTTCTCTTCTCTATAATAAATATTTTGTAGTTTTAAATACTTTTGTTTTGACATGCTCACAGTATGTGTAAGAGTGTAGAACGATATTGAAGAAAATAGGGGGAATAAATGATTACTACAGTGACATAGGGTCGAACCTTAGTCTATTGGTTGGGAGAAAGACGTTAGATTACAGAATTACCTGCGATATGGTTAGATTTGCTTTTGTTTCTGCGTTTTTCGTAAATCACAAGGCTAGTGGAATACAATATGATTACAAACTATGTAATATCAATTCTATTAGCCTAAAATTCTATGGTCCCTAAGATGGAGACCTTGTCAGTATAGGTTCGAATTCCTGCAATTTTGGATGGTCTTTCTCCTCATCCTCTTCATTACCAAGTCCATACTTTGGTAATTCGTTGTCGCACTCAGAAACTGGCCGATACTTACCATTTGATGGAGTTGAATTTTTTGTTTTTTTCTTACGTATTACTGGGATTACGAAGGACGGTGTACATTAAAGTGGGCTTCAGACCACGGCCGATGATTGAACCCAGAGGATTTGGTGTGTGGATAGACCATCATGCAAGTTCAAGGACGTCCCCCATCATAAAATCTCACCTACAAAGAAGCTCTATGAAGGATCACATCACTGATCCCAGCACTATTTGATAGAAATCATTAGATTGCCGAAATGATTTTTTTTTCTGAAATCATCTCTAACCCTGATTTACATTATGAATAAATACGAACTTCAGAGTTTAGAGCTTTAGTATTAACATATTCTGAATTAGCAGAAGCCCAATCTTGCCTCGTCAACCGGTAATGTAAATAAAGAATGATTCAAACAAGTACAAAACCAATGACTTTCGATCCTTAAAAAACAAAATCATTGGATTGGATTTAAAATTCACTGGAGTTCCGGAATTCCCTCACCCCCAAAAGTACACGTCAAATCAGCCATTCACACAAGACTTCCCCCTTTGCAGCGCCAACCATATTGAATTCGTTCCTCCTGCTTCGAAATTGATGCAAGTAAAAGAGATATGTGTATCCTTTGAAGTCGTATAAATAATAAGCTTCAATAAACATACCATATACACTTTTTAATAATTTTATGTCCGACTTTTCGGAAGAAATACTGTAGAAGTAACGTTTCTCCATCGTGCACTCCTTACGTAGTGGAAAGCTTAACATATACCGCGTTCAATGCAAAACGGGATCAAGTCGACTTCTGGTTATTTTCCACATATTTCGTCTTTGAGATCTCTATCTGAAGTCCCTTTCAGAGCGTACAACTTTCATATCCAGATACTATGAGTAATTCTTAAAATGTAAACAGAATTGTTAACTGTTTCTCTATACTTATGTCTACAGTACAAATGTTATATCTTTTCTTCCTAACAACTTCGACACTTGGATTTGATTTCCTTGTGCACTGAAAGCCTCAAATAAAAATGAAGTCTTTGTTTTGCGTACCACAGCCCAAAGAAGACGGAAGATTAATGAAAGTTAATGTTTGTGATAGAATTGCGGAAATGAGAAAACGAGAGGAAACGGGAGAGAATAAAGAGAAACCACGGACAACACAATTTCCACAACTAACTCACATGTACTGCGAACGAACGAGGCAGGTCCCCCTTGTACTATGCTCTACAGTAACTTCCTCGCTGTGAAAACTGATCAAGTTTAACTGCAAATATCTTAAAAAAATCCAATTACAAAACATTTTTCAACAAAAATTTTATTCAAGATTAACACAGCATTCCTTGAGGTGTTTCATGAACAAGTTCCAAAGATTAAAATCCGATCCTTAAGACATTTATATGAAACCACCGGTAAGGTATGCTGTTTTAACCTTCGGATACCCAAGGGGGGTACAAATGTACCCCATGCATATGTTTTACTGTATATATTGTCACAAACAGTTAATGTTGACTAGCGTTCTTTACACTGTGGGCCGGACTGTAAGGAAAATTATTTCCTCAATAACATTTATGTTGTAAGGTGATCTGCTTACGTATGTGGCTAAAACTACACTTGGGCACATTTGTACCCCCCCCCCCTTGGGTATCTATGTTACCATATCTGTTTCAAGTATTTTATTGTTGTATTTTGTTATTGTAAAGAGCAAAATAAAGGACAGGTAATATTAGATCCTATTGCAATATATCGTTGCAATATTGCATTTACATTGCAATATTGCAACCTTTCTTGCCACAAAAATATTATGAAATCAATACAGTTCTATAGCGTATAATCAAATTTCCATTTCGCTAACCTAATTTGCCTTAAACTAACCTACACTAACAAAACCAACATAACATAACAAAGCAACTCAACATAAAGTAACATACGAACATTATCGATACCAGAAATAAGAATGTTTCTAATTACAAATAATTTGTATATTGGGGTACACCTGTACCCCTGTTGAGACCCCGGATTTAAAATAAAAATCATGGGTATCCGTGACTTAAACAAAAAGAACCAACAAAATTGGTGGATTTAAGTCGAAGTTGTGAACAATCCACAACCATATATATAAACGTATAAAATTAAGAAACTTTTTCTTTTCTAAGTCGGTAAAAAACAAATATAATGTATCATATTGATTACCATGAAAAAGAAATGCCTATTAGTACAAAATTTTCCCTCTAATTTCCATTGCCAAATTGATTTTAATTTCCATACAAGTCCTGTAACACAAAATTAAACTATTGCTACCACAGTTCGATTAACACTTTCGATCCTGGGCTAATCTGAGATTGTTTATTCCAGTATTTCGGGGGTTTTCAGGCCTTTTTTAAAAATTGTAGCACATTGCTAAATAATAATAGACGCACTAAACCATTCCAAACAATTTTTCAGACTTTAGAGTTTATTATGAATATATAACTTGGTTATATAAGAAGGGGTAGTTCGCTACATTGCTGTTTCAAATATGTACTTTTAAACAATTTTTACAACTAAAATTTTTACAATAGAAAAATAATACTTCCGCTGCATGTGAAGTACGAGCAGTGACAATGGTGTGTAATAAGAAGCGGGAAATCTGCTGGAAATGATCACTGATTTCCGTTATTGTGAAGCGACGATTCTGTATGATGCTCTTCCGAACAAGGTCCACAAGGTCGTCTGTGATGACGATTGACCTCCCACTGCACCCTTCATCATGCACATTTCAGCGTCTTGCTGCAAATTGTCTACACCAGCAACGCACCATCTGCTTGCTCATAACGTTAGGTCCATAGGCATGGCATAACTGATTATGGATTTCAATCGGAGCTATGCCCTGTGCATTCAAAAACTTTATAACTGTTCGCAATTCACTCGCGGAGTTAGAATAGGAAACTACTTCCATTTTCAACCACTGCCACGACTCATCTGAGAGTACTGGGCAGTGTTGCCACACTTGGTACAATTGTACCAAATTCAGCCGTTTTTGTCATTCATTGGCCCGTTGGTACCACGCTGGCATTTTCAGCCCCTTTTGTGAAAAAGTTGGTACAATTCTAGCCAATTCAGCACCATTTAACATACTTATAGTATTTTCAAAAGTGTCAGTAAGACTTTTCCTACATCTCACGTTACTCATACTGTGTCTTGGACATAGGCGGCACAACAGTGGGTGGCAGCTGCACCCACACATAACTTCGATTTTCAGATTTCCTACAATAATTCTATTTTGTATATTTCTTGTTTCCTATGTTTGGATATATTTGAGGGACTTCTTAAATCTCTCATAAGTTACTTCCTATCATACAGTGTTTTTCTAGTTCTTTTTCAGTAAAACTTAGGGATTATTTTCGAGATTTTAAGGCTTAATAGTGCAGAGCGTTCTGGCAACAATGTTAGAATGTGTTGTCCCATCCTAGCCTGCACCCACATTATCAAAATCCTGGCGCCGCCTATGGTGTTGGACTATGCCAGTTTGCTTACCTTATATTCTTCTTATAGTCTATTATCCTCCTTCTTCGTGAAATAAACGAGAATAAGGTGCAATAATTTGTTTTAATATTTTATTATAACGTACTGTTTACACATGAGCTCGGAAATGATTGATTTGTTCCTCGTTTTATATATATTTTTTCATATATGGCCATATGTTTTTGGTTTATTGGTCACTTCGAAATAGAGGCGCGTTTAGTTTCCTTGCAATTCATACCGAAGGTGATAACTGTTTCCCCTTTTAATTTGCGGCCTCTGTTATACTTCGTATGTGCAAGAAAAGTTTCATGTACTTCCACGGTTGTTTGGAGTCGTCCTATTTGGATGTTTTTTTTTTTAAAAAAAGTAATTTTTCAAAAGAGCACTTTCTTGATTTGGACTCGTGGAAGAGGGAGGGGAGAATGTTCTAGAACTTTACCTCTTTTAGTTTCGTGTTATAGAGCCATGTAATACATTGGTACTAAATAATGAATTCAGCCCTTTTTGTTTCAATTTGGTACTATTTTTCAGCCCACTCCAGAGCTAGGACTGTGGCAACACTGGCACTGGGAAAGTTCCGGTGGCGCATGCGCTAACTCTCACGTCAACGCAGTCGGTGCGTGCCACATACGGTTTCCAAACTATTGAACACGTGGGAAAGTTACTCTCTGGATGGACCTCGTGCAAATATTTTATATGGGTGTTGTCATGTACAGTAGTGTGCCCTGGGAAAGGGGCGATGGCCCCGGGCGCCGAAGTAAGGGGGCCTAAAATTCGGGAGGAAAAAAGAAAAGATATATATAAAATGGAAGGAAAAAGTAATAAATAATGCTCAAGGAAAAGCAGTGTTTATTTTTGGAAATTTTCTCACTTCCCGCCAACTATGGTGGCGCTTTACTGCTGGTCTGTCGATTTCATTCATATGTACGGGAAGGAGGGTGCCGTCGTATACTCCCGCCCCGGGTGCTGATTTTCCACAGCATGGAACTACTCAATGTATTCACCTGCTTTCTAAATTTCGACATCAGGATCTAAATCTGAATCATCAATTTTACCTTCCGAATGAGATCTAAACTGTATTCTTCTAAAATGTTTGATATTTCTTCTATATTTATTTTACTTCATTCAAATAAGACAACTTCTGTAAAATTAAATAGTTTTCGAAACAAAATATTCCTCTATATTATCGAATGTGCCACAGTCAAACGCAGAAAGTTGATCACAACAATCAACCGGCAAAAGTTCATTTACTCTTCGCTAGATGTCAGGTGAATAGTATTTCTTCAAAAACTGTCTTAGTAAGTATTTAATACGGCCGACAACCGACCAGGACCCATAATAAGTTAAATAGGGGCTATTACGTACAAAAAAACGAGTTGAACTTGGGCCCCTGCGTTTTGGAATAAACAGACAAAACGAGTTTGACTCAGGCTTAGGGTCGAAAGTGTTACACTTACTTTAGTTACCACCACAACTTACTACGATAATAAATGCTCGAGCGCAAGGTGGAGTTGCAATTGGCATCAATAACAAATTATCTTACCGACAGCATCAGATTCAGCTTCCTTATCGACTTCCTGAACATCTTATAGCCACTATCTATCTACCTAACATAGCACTTACGATAGCAACAATCTATGTACGTCCCGGACAGGTGATACCATTCGAGTATTTCAGCCGTTTGTTTCAATCATACAGGCATCTACTGATACTAGCAGACATCAATATCCATAGCCGCTCCGAGAGGGAAAAGAGACAGTTTGCTGACCATATAGCACTTCACTTACATGGTCACATATATCCCCTTCCGAAACACACAAGACCAAGTAGCCAAACTACACCGGATGTTGTTCTTTCTACCACTTCACTCATAGACAGGTGTCATATCGAAGTCTTGGATTGCATAGGTAGTGATCATTTACCGGTAAAAATAACAGTCAATGATGTACGTAAAAATATTTCTCATACAGCAGAACGCACTATATACTTATACGACAAAACGAATTGGCAGAAATATCGCTCAGATATTGACGCTGCTTTAGAAACTGTACGACCACCGGATACCGAGGAAACTCTTAACTCAGCCATAACTACACTCACCAAGGCCATCACCACCAGCGTACGTAACAACATTCCTACTTATCACGGTAAAACTTATCAGCCAATTTTGCCTCCGCAATATTTGCATTTAGTCAGAAAATCTCGTCATTATTATAGACAATATGAGCGTACTCGTAATCCTGAATATCTAACACAGGCACGTAGATGGCAACGTACTGTGCATAACTATATTGTTGCCCATAAACGGTTGACGTGGCACAACACATGTAATCAACTAAACGATGAAACTCATCCCACACGCTACTGGAAAAAGTTCCATCAGTTGACAGGACAGCAAAAAACAACAAAATATCCACTGTTTCAAAACAACGATCCTTTACATTCAGATCGCGATAAAGCCAACGCTTTCGCCTCTCATTTACAAGCTGTGTTCACTCCGCCTGTTGAACCACATCAAGATAGTCCTAGATTTTCTGAAAAAAACATCACTCAACTATTACAACCGTCACCTACACATACCTTAGATGAAACTCAACCGTTAACAGTATCTATAACTTCTGATGAAATTCAGACGAGTATCAAAAGGAAACGTAATACAGCGCCTGGTTTTGACCAAATATCTTACCGACTTATCAAGGAATGTTCAGTACAGTTTTTTCTGCTTCTTGCAGTTATCTATAATTTTATTCTCCGTACAGGATATTATCCAGTTGAGTGGAAAGTCTCTAAAGTATGTATGTTCCTAAAACCGAACAAGCCTCCGAATTCTGTAAGTTCGTATAGACCGATACAACTAACTGCCACACTGGGGAAAATATTTGAAAAGATTCTAGTGAAACGTTTACATCCATATTTGCAAGACCATCAACTTCTTCCCACTTTCCAAACCGGATTTCGACCATCATATAGTATTAATGATCAGTTGCTTCGATTAACGACTACACTTGTAAACCAGTATAACAGATCACTACCATCTTGTCTAATTTTAATGGATTTGGAGAAAGCATTTGATCGAATTTGGCACTATGGTTTATTTTATAAATTGCTAAAATTTGGACTTCCTCTTACTTACGTTAGAGTAATTTTTTCATTCATACTCAATCGAATCGCATATGTCTGTATCAACGGTTCCATCTCCCATCCTATATTTCCATATACCGGGGTACCTCAAGGGTCCAGCCTGTCACCTCTTCTCTACATATTATATGCATCAGACGTACCAGTGCCTGCTCCTCCTACTTATTTATTCCAATATGCCGATGACACCGCTTTCTTAACTCTCGGAACAACTATACAACAAATTAATAGAACCTTACAACTCACAGTTAATAACTTTCTTGTGTGGTGTAGGAAATGGAAGCTCACCGTCAATGAAGAGAAAACTCAGACCCTAGTCATCATACCACCTAAATGCCGCAGTAAAGTTCACCGTAACCCCAATCGTCTTGATATCACTGTCGGAACACACAGATTAGAACCATCTAAATCAGTTACATATCTAGGAATAACGTACGATAATAAATTACAATGGACTGCTCATTTCCAGAAACTTGTGCTTAAAGCAAAAAATCGGTTGCAATTACTTCGCAGGCTAGTAGGACAGCATTGGGGACTAAACTCAAAATTGCTTATCAACACATATAAAGCGTTCATGCGCAGCATTCTTACATTTGGCCATATTGCTTGGTCTCCAGCTCAATCTAAGTTCTACAGTAGGCTCGAAATTATGGAGCGCCATGCAGTACGCTTAGCATACCGCATCAAACTACCATATCCCAACCGAGAATTATACAATCGAATAGACTTTCCACCACTTGTAGAACATATCTCACTTTTACGTAAGCGATATATAGCCAAATGCCTAGAATCTCATAAAGATATTTTTCTGGACACAATCTTCATAGATTCTGAGCAGGATTCCTCTTTCAAATATTGTCATACACCGTTGAGTATATTGATCACACTTCACGTAAATAACCTTCCTATGGATCACTTTCATCGTAGATTCTTTCAACGTCAGATCATTCATCAAGCCGTCCCTCATCTTTTTCCATAGCTGCACTGTTCTCCCTCACCATTAATCTGGGCTCCCCATGTCTACATCAGTCTTGAGACGCCCCAAGACAGAAGAATAACATGCATTCGTTACTATTAACCATTTCACTGTGTTGTGGCGTATAAGGCACTTTCATCTCATCAATCATGATACAGTAATTACAATTTCAATTATGTTCACCTTGTAGTCTTATATATCATTTATCATTATATACTATCACCTTTTTCCAGTTATTTATTGTTAATTTTTTCCTCATGATATGTATAGCTTTTCCACAGTTGAATATCATACAATGTTTATTATTTATGTTCATGCACATAGATCTATTTCAGCACCATTGAATGTACTCGTTCTATTTAGCACTAGTTATTTTCTTTATATCACATTGTCCAACTAACGTTGTTTAAGTTTGCACTTGTTTTCAGTATATCACTTGCCGAGAGAGAGGGCGTAACCCTCTAGAGGCAGTTCAATATGCAACTACTTGATGATCCATGCTAATAGAATGAATTATGTCCCATAAATCAATAAATACTTCAACAAAAATGTATATCCTATATTAAAACCGATTCCTTGTTTAAACTCAACTCCTCTCAAAAAAAAAAAAAAAAAAAAAAACTACGATAATATAAGAAATTAAACTGTTTCTCGTTTCGTTAATAAATTGTATTTAATACTTATCATTTCTTCGTTGTAATATTTATACACATCTATCAAAGATGGCTTCCTGGCTTATTATATCTTTAACAGCATAAATATACAAGTATGGCCATGGAAAGTGTTTTCTTATGTACCGGACTATTGTCCTTGACAAAATTAACGAACATTGATACATATCTACTGTAGATGTAAAAAAAAGGTCTATAAACTAAAATTATTCGTAACATTATATCATTTTCTTCAATTTTGTAGATATAGTCAATAAACATATTTCTCCTCTGAATAAATAAAATAAAATATGCACATTATCTGTTGTAGACCGAAGAGGAAATCCTTTGCGTGCTCAAATTTGAGAGGAAAAGGATAAAGAAAAGTTCATTCCCAGATAGAATGTTATTTCCTTTAGTTGATCCGAGCGAAACAGGTTGAACGAAGATTTTTTTCAAAAAAAGAATCCCTCATTTACTAAGCATGGTCAATTTGTGTCCTACTGCTCTGAAAAAACATGCAAGAATACAGTAAAGCCACGATTATCAGCGAGTGCCGCGTTTTTTTTACCTTGCTTTAGTCGCGCTCAATTATATTTCGTAAGTAGTCGCTGTGGACTGACACTCCACATGCAAATAAGTATTGTATTTTCTAAAACATAAAAATAAATTGCATTGTAAAAATCAGTATTTCCAACAATAGTGCACGTTTCAAAGTGCACCTCTACTCTGATAAGCAGAAACCGATTGTTGTAAGTTATGAAAAACGGGAATTGGTAAGAATGATTTGAGTGATAGTAAATTACATTCATTGTTCACTGTCCAGTGAGAATTCACTGGAGAGTTAATTAGAAATCTCAAGAAAATCAATTTTAATCCAAGCCAACAACTTGGAAAATACAATAAGCTCTACAGTTTATTGTGCATCATAATCCTATAGGTCTTTTTAGAATTTGTGGATGAGTGGCAGTCTCTTGCTCTTTTGATTCAGTCATGGCACTCACATTCTCTGATCTCTGACTTTGATGACCCGAGATATACAAACAATAAAACATAGTTTTTTTTTTAATGCTGAAGTACTGTATTCTTTCGTGTTTACAAATCATCTTTAGTCTTTTCAGCGATTTTCGCTATCAGTGGTGGCCTTGCCATCCAATTCCGTTGATAATTGGGGCTTTACTGTACCGGGATTCCTTTTTCTAATGCAATCTGTATGAAATTTTCATAATGTGTGAAAGGAATTGTCTTTTCATGTTCTTTGTCTTGAAATATTCTTATACACCACATGACGAGGCTTTAAATATCCAGAAGAAAATTAATGTCAATTTTTTCAATCATCATCCGTTTTTGTTACATTTTCTCAGAATTCTTCCATAGTTTCTGAATTCAAGATACTATTTACAGTAAGTTTCCTTTCATTTATATTTAAGCAAGGTAATAATTAGTAAAGAAGACCATAGTAGATTCCGGTCTACAGTAGGACTCCAAAATTTTCAGACTATAAACAGTAGACAATCTGTCAAAATTTACACTAAAAACTGGAATGCAATGAGAAAATTTACAGCATAGTCATAGTTTTCGTTTGCTTTCTGTTTAAACAATTGATCAATTACTATCAAAAGTGAATAACAAAATTATTCCTATTAATTGAGTATAAATAACTAATAAAAACGGGATTTTTAATATTAATTTATGTTTTGGAGAAAAACCAGGACATTTAGACTTCCGAACAATTTTTGGAGTGACAGATGATAAATTAAATTTGGGAGTGTTCCGGCTAAACCGGTCCTTCTGTGAGCTCTAGTCTAGAGGCATATTGTCATTAATCACAATTATCTATTACATACACAGTTGAATTTCGTTAGAGCAACATCGTTTCTGCGTCACTTCATCTATTTCGACAAATATTCAGTGGGCAAACTAACTTCTCATAAGGCCAGTGTCTCTTGGCTTGTGCGACATTCACAAACGCATCAAGCTCATATATAACATCATTGTTATAAGTGAGTGGTGATGTTTTCTTTTTCTCTCTCTCTCTGAGTACATCAAGAGTGATAGTCGTTACGCGACTTGCCCAAATAACAACACCTATGAAAATAAAAGTTTTAAACATTAAACCAAAAATTAGAATGGTTCCGGAGATAGACAATAATGGAAGAAAAAAGCTTATATATCTCACAAATTTAGTTTTGTAATGTCTACGATACAAACGATTTGAATCTAAAATGCACTAAATTAAATGGTAGTATGGAAATGAAGAATATATCTACAGCATTATAGGCTCAGTTGAGTAGCCACATACTTCATCATCTCCACATTCAATACCAGATATCTTGGTATTACACAATTAATTTACGACAATACTCATTTACAGCAAAACATTTTAAACCCCTTTGATGGTGTTATAGCATAATTCAACTCTATTTATTTATTTATTATATTATTCTTCCATCGTTTACAGCGACACGTGTTTTAAGCCCTTTAATGATGTTATAACATAATTCAACTCTATTTATTTATTATATTATTCTTAAATTATTTACAGTGACACGTGTTTTAAGCCGCTTTGATGATGTTATAACAATTCAACTCTATTTATTTATTATATTATTCTTCCATCGATTACAGCGACACATGTTTAAGTCCCCTTGATGATGTTATAACATAATTCAACACTATTTATTTAATATATTATTATTCCATTGTTTATATAGACACTTGTTTAAGCCCCTTTGATGATGTTATAACGTAGTTCAACTCTATTTATTATATTATTCTTCCATCATTTATAGCGACACATGTTTTGAGCCCCTTTGATGATGTTATAACGTAGTTCAACTCTATGTATTATATTATTATTCCATCGTTTACAGCGACACATGTTTTAAGCCCCTTTGATGATGTTATAATATAATTCAACTCTATTTATTTATTACATTATTCTTCCATCGTTTACAGCGACAAATGTTTTAAGCCCCTTTGATGATGTTATAACATAATTCAACTCTATTTATTTATTATATTATTCTTCCATTATTTACAGCGACACGTGTTTTAAGCCGCTTTGATGATGTTATAACAATTCAACTCTATTTATTTATTATATTATTCTTCCATCGATTACAGCGACACATGTTTAAGTCCCCTTGATGATGTTATAACATAATTGAATACTATTTATTTAATATATTATTATTCCATTGTATATATAGACACTTGTTTAAGCCCCTTTGGTGATGTTATAACGTAGTTCAACTCTATTTGTTATATTATTCTTCCATCATTTATAGAGACACATGTCTTAAACCCCTTTAGTGACGTTATAACATAATTCAATTCAATTTATTTATTATATTATTCTTCCATCATTTATAGCGAAAACTGTGTCCGTTTGACTCACTGAATTTTATGATAATGTAGATTTTAAATGGCAATCTTACCCGAGAATTTAAAACGAAAATAAAATCAGCGTTGCCAGATCTAGCATAATGATGCTAGATCTAGCATAATTTGTATGTCTCTAGCATCTTGCATCTTGCTTTTAGCATCCTGCCCAAATCTAGCATAATTTCAGCAAGTTTATCAAAAAGCCGTAAAACCCGGAGATGAGAAAGAAGTTGGTCGTGGGAAGAAAAAGAACGGCAGAAATGTATCATCTCCCATTGATTCATACAGTCGGTAAACCATACAGGCAGTCTCATTTTCCGAAGTAAGTTAGAAGCGGCTTTGTCCTTTTTTTTTTGTGGCTCCACCCAGGGTTTTCTAATCCTTTAACTGCAAGGCATGGGCGGAGCTATGGGGGCCATTCTCCCCCCCAACTTTTTGACAACTTCACCATCTTTATTTCTGACTTCATAACAATCTTTATTCCTGAAATGAAAGGACCGAGACCGACCAAAAATCTGTCCCCCAGCAGACAATTCCCAACTCCGTTTATGCTGCGAGGTAATTTTCTTTCAAAATATGTAAACAAACACTTTGCATTCATTTATACGATATATACGCCATTGAGTCTGGCAACGACTGCACTAGTTTAGTTGAGTTAAAGCTTTGGAGTGTGAGTATTGAGTTCTATCCACGCATTCTTGCTCTCTGCGTATTGTAAGTTACGTTATCGTATCTCAACTTCAATTTTTTCTTTTAAAACTCCTGGATTAGTAATTATGAGGATCTAGCATAATTTGACCAAATCTAGCATAATTTCGATCAGGCTTTGGAATAATTCCGAGCTGTGAGTCTGGCAACGCTGAACAAAATCTTACATTAGGCATTTTGTAAGTAGTTACCTAATTCTACGAAATGGTTAACTAGGTGTTTATTGAGTGATAAATTGCCATATTAGTAGTATTTATTATGTTACTGAAAAGGCATTTAGAATGCCTCGCAATTCGGTAATCATTTTTTATGTAAATAATAGTTGTCATGAGTAGTCCCAGACATTCTATGAGACCAGGATTGATGATCAAGTACAGGGCATTCACAGATGGTGGGTAATGGGGATCAGGACCTTGAAAATCCTAACTTTCTGTACATTTAGTATATTTTAGGGATAATTTTATATACTTTAAAATAATTTATCGTTATATTGAATTTGGACCATACCGAAATAAATTCTTGCGAAACTCTCTAGTCAAATAGACTATTAACATTACTAGAGATAGTTAAGAATTATGAAGATGTACAGTCGCAGTACTTCAATCTAGAGTTTCCTCATCGTAAACAACGGTTAATTTAATTAGAACTCACTCTTCCTGTTATTAAGACCAGAATTGCAAACGTCAACATTTTCCTGCTAAATCTTCCGGTGTAACAATCATATCTACCATAGAAAATTGGTTTCAAACGGATTGATCGGAAATCTGAAGGTAAATAATAACTATTTACAATGCATTTCGATTGCAAGTGACATTTTGATATCACATGTCTTTATGTATATCTTTTCCTCCGTTTATACTTGGTAGGACGAAAGAGCTACAGATGCTTGCTTGTTGCCCGTAAAAGAAATGTCAACATTACTTCTTCAGCATTTTATATATGTAAATGTCACATATTGTCATTTTGTTCTTTCAATATGTAATTGTTGTTCACTCTTTGTTGCCAAACTTTCCTTTTGTGTATGTGCACTTATTTCGTAGGTTTGTTTTCTGAACTTTTTTGATTAATATATATATAAAAAAAAACAAGAGCAGGAAATCCACTTAATCCGTTCCATAAACAGAGGCTAATCTAGAAGCTAAAACTGGGGGAAGGGGCTAGCGAGAAGCCAGACTATATGATAGATATATTATGAGTTTACTATAAACTTTCAAAAATATATAAATAACAGTTTACATTCTTTTTGTCACTCTAAAAACTGGGGGGCTAGCCCCCGCCTCCGCGCTAGGTCCGCCACTATCCACAAGCTAGACACTTTGACTAGAACGATGATATAACATCAACTATATCCCTATTCTTTTATTCTTTCTTGAGTACAAAAACTATAATTAATTAAAATATTGTAATAAAGCAGGATTCTAGTTATATTTTTTAAATCACCATACTTTATACCATTTCCTTGACGAACCTGGCAGTATTTTGAATAACCTTCTTGGCAATCAGTACTGGTTAAAAATTATATATATATGTAAGGACCACTTCACTACACTGCATTTCAAAGGTTAACCACAGGCTAGGACATAACAGTTCTATGAACGAATTTCATAAACTTTGTGGTACATGTATAACTATCTAAAAACCAATTCTTCACACAAGAAGAATAAGGTTAACGTAGTAGAATTTAAAACCGGTGGAGAAACGATTGGGTCGCATACCCAGCAAGGTTCACTACATACACACACAACTGTAAGAGCTGAATCTTCACATCAAAATAAGAGAAAAATTTCAGATGGACCTATGGCGAAAAGTGCATAGTTTCAGAGTTAGAGCTGTCCAAAATCGCAAAAAGTCAAATTTCAAGAGGCCATATTTCGAATTCCAGAAACTGTGGATGGTGGTTCTTATCAGCGTAAAGGTAGCCACGCATACACAATCCAAAAGTGCATATTTCGTCAATTTTCAATAGGTGTACAGGGTGTAATTCTCAGATATGCTCTCAATAGAGTTTTCAGATATACCCTGATTTTAAGGAGGGTCCAAAGTAGGTAGGAGGTAAGTCTTAAAACAATGGACATTCAATGCTTAGGAGGGAAGTTGGAAGTGTTAAAAACCTCAGCTCCATTTTTTTTTGTGTGTGTGTGTGTGTGTTCGGAATAACGTGTGATGATATGTATTTCGTCATGGTATATTTCACGTTTTCTTCGTTTACAAGCGTGAAAGAAAACATTATAGCATGCTTTTTCCCGAGTATGAGAGATCGTGCTGCTGACAATCCTTAACACTTCCGACATCGCTCTAAAGGATTCCGTGTTCTCTGCTATCAAAGCTTACTCTTTGCCAACTTTGGGCCAATCATAAAGTCAGAGCACAACTCAAAATTCGGTTGATGGTATGTCTTGGAATTTCACTCTGCATAGATACTCTGTACATTTGAACATTATTGAAATATGCATTTTTGGATTGCGTATGCGTGACTTCCTTTACACTGATAAAGACCACGAACCAGAGTCTCTCGAATTCGAAATAGGTCCTCTTGAAATTTGGCTTTTTCGCGATTTTGGACAGCCCTAGCTCTGAAACTATGTAGTTTTTCCCACAGGTCCATATGAACTTTTCCTATTATTTTGATGTAAAGAATCACCTCTTACAGTTTGTCGGTATAATTCATTAACACCCTGTATTTATCTATCTATATCTGTATCTATATCTATCTATCTATCTATCTATCTATCTATCTATCTATCTATCTATATATATATATATATATATATATATATATATATATATATATATATATATATATAGGGCCGGATTAAAGGGGGTGCACCGCAGCACGTGCACCATTACCCCTCCGTTCTGAATATACACTATCTAAAGTGAGAAACTGGCGGTGGAAATAGCAATACTTTCCTACAATTTCATGTCATGTTTCCGTTTCGGGCTTAAAAGAAAGCAATTTTGCTAAACACAATAGTTTAAGTCAGTTTCTCATACATACCACAGATGCCTAAAGGCATTTAAAAAGTTTTAAATTTATATTTATATACTTATGTAACTAACTAGTTCATACTGGCTTAGGTATGGTAAGTAACTGAAACTAGAAATACAGATCACTGAACAAAAAATTATTATGTGTAACAATTTCGTTAACTCACTGAACAAATTGGCTTCATCAGACATTGAGAAAACAAGAAGGAGTTGAAGTATAAATATAAAAGAATCCTAGAGACTAGTTCTGAAAGCTAATTGGCTGGTCAGAACGGACTCAGCCAATCATAACAGAAGTTGACAATAGGCCGGTATCCAGCCCCAAAATGTAAGGTGGACCCGGCTGGAGTTAAAGGGGGCCGATCCAACCATATTATAGTTCATTTGCAAGCCTACCGTGAAAATTTTAGGGAGTAGCCAGCAAAACTTTAGAAGGGGCCAGGCCTCCCCTAGATCCACCTGGATACGGGATTGGTTGACAAACGTGAAACAAAGCACCATAAACCCCTTTTCTCTCTCTGGTCCGGCAGAAAAATAAGCTGCAAATGAATTTTTTCTAATAACTTGCACCATTGTTCGGCAATTTTAAGTCCTGCATTACAATTCATAACACCGCTTTTCTCTTTTTTAATAAACCTGGCCCCCTTCCACTTTCTTATTAACGTCCTTTGTTCCCGCGCTAACTTTTTAATCTCACACAAATTAATACTGTTTCGTATCCCTCACATGCTTAAAAATACCATTTCTTTTTCTTTCTGATCTTATGTCATCTTTGCGTAGTTTCAATCTTTCTTTCAGTTTTTCCACGTTTCACCAATGTAACAACTTTAAAAATTCACTATACTTTTTCTTGTAAACCTCTCCTCTTCTTTCTAGCAGCTTCTCTCGTCTTTACTCTTTCAGTTTTTCTTCTTTTTCCTCATGCGTAACTCATCCAATAGTCTTTTATTCTCTTTTCTGTAAATAGAAACTTTCCCTATTCTCTTAAGTGTTTTCTTAATTATCTCAGTGTCTGCCCTCTGTACATCATGCATATTTTTGTATAAATTTTGATCACCTCAATCTTCTATCGAATCGAAAAAAATAATTCGTACCAGATAAGATCTGGTGTATATCTATCTATGGACAAAATTTTATAAGTGTTTGCGATTGTTGTCTACGCAAAACTCTGATGGCACACACACATACATTATTATTTTATATATATATATACATATATTACTAGAAAAATACTCGTTCTCCGCACGGGGAGGACGTTTACGAGGTCCTATTTGAGAGTAAAGAAATTATTGAAATTTTTAAATAAGGAAGAGCATCGCCTTTGACGTTGCTTTTGTCAATCCGAGTGAAGTAAATAAAGTGCGACGGAACGTATTCTATTTCAGAAAATGTACGTCACTCAATAACTTATGTTACAGTATATAAAATTGTGATAAATTACCGCTTTATCTCAACGTTAGCAGCTCGACAATGATGTAGTAGGAATATGTCGATCAACTATTTATTTTGTAACTGACACGTTATGTGTGAATCATATAAACAACACTGTCTTCCTTTTCTTCTTTCAAAATTCATAGCAATTTTCGCCCTGAAGACCCATAACCATTTACATATTCAACACAACGCATTCGGAGGTGTCTCTGTATATATAAATAAAATCATTAAATAATGAATAGTAACGCCTTGGGTATTGCCCCGGCTAATTATCAGGCTACTGGCATGCCTCTTATTGCGTAAACTTGGGCTTAAATGTCATTGGGGATGTCACCAACTACTTAGCTATGCCTGAAACTATGGATGCGACACTAATATGATCATTTTGTACATATAATCTTTCACTCCCCTACTCTCCGATGACAATGAGCCCAAAACGACGTCCGGAGTGTCAATATTCATCTTGGAGACATCGAAAATTATGGATTTCACACTAACATCCGTCGTTTTTTTTTTTTTTTTTTACAATTTGATTTCAGTTTAACGTCTCGTTCAGCAGAGAGGCTATATGAGTCGTGAATCTACAGCTTAACATGGGATCCGAACCACATGAGCTCCCGCAGATACTCGAACCTCAGTCTTTCACGCCAAAGGTGCGTACGCGAACCGCTTAGCCACGAGGAGCTCCTATATTCGTCGGCAGCTCTCTCGTGCTTACATAGTTAGCGTACGCATCTTTGTCCCGAAAGACTCGGATTCGATTCCCGGCAGCAGCTCATGTAGTTCCGATCCCAGTTACGCTGTAGATCCACGTCTTGCATAACCTTGCTGCTGAACGAGACTCCACCACCACCAATATACATCGTCAGTGGTATTTATCTTCTCCTTTTATGCAGAAATTCTCACCCCTCCTCCAAATTTAACCATCGAGTCAAAAATAGAAAAGAAAGCTTACATCCGTAATTATATATACTTTTTTGTGTCTTATATGTTGAATTGCTTTTAAGGAAACTGCCACAGTTTCCAATTATTTTTTATACGTTACTTTGTGAAACTACACATGTGTTTGTTATGGACAGCTTGGATTCTAAATGGTGTATCTCCAAACTAGAATTTTTTGCAAAAGAGAATTTTAAAATTCAATATCTCATGAAAATTCGTATTTATTTTTCGGTTGCAACCAAAACCATAATTAGGAAGTTTCTTTCTTAATGTTGATAGTGTATAACATTATCTGCATATAATTTACATGGGATATTTAATTTGAAAGGTATCTTCTGGAAAATATATATTTATGGAGTTTCGCCACCTGGTATCTAAATAGTCCATTCGTAAACTCTTAATACCATAAGTTGTACGAGGTGTGTTCAAAAAGTATCGAACCTTATTTTTCCCGCTTAAACCAATGAAGCGCGTGAGACTTTCTTCAGAGTAGAGGCTATGCGCATACGCAGTCGTTAATTTTTCCCGCCAGCAGAGAGCGACAGTCGCTATGCTACGCGCATGCGCAGTCGTGAATTTCTTCCCGCCAGCAGAAAACGTCAGTCGCTATCAGTCGGCCAACGAGTGAAGATGTATAGTGAGCTGTCGTCGAATTTCAGATTTTTTTTTTTTTGTAAAATAACAGAAACTTGAGCATCAAATTTTGCCGAACGTTTGGCGATACAAAAGCAGAAACCATTCAATTTTGAACGAGAATTTGGGTATGAGGTTGGTGTCCGTGAAATTTGATTCAGGCTTTCATCGACAAATACAACATTCCTGTGTGTTGTCAGGCTCCCTACTCACCCGACATGGCTCCATGTGACTTTTGGTTATATAACAAGCTGAAAATGCCAATAAAAGAAACCTTGATTTGAGTCAAGAGAAGACGTCATGCGGAATGGGACGGCACGATTGCTCACCATTCCAAAATCTGCGTTCCAGAAGTGTTTCCTACAATGGCCGGAGCACTTGGAGAACTGTGGGCATTACCAAGGAGATTACATTGAAGAGGAATAGTGCTTCGGATTTCCAAATCAATAAATGCATTTTTGCCAATCAAAGGTTCGATACTTTTCGAACACACCTCGTATCTTCTTGAAGTTATTGTACAACATATGAGCTATAGCATATAAATAAAGTACACGACAAATTCGTTTTGAGAAACAATAGACTGCAGCAAGATTGTCACAAAACACAGAAGGTCGGTATTCCGCATACAAAAGAATTGCGAAGGCAGAAGCCATGAATTCCAACTCAAAAATGGGATATTGCTTGCCAATAGCCAGGTAGAAGAGAGGAAGTCCTTCTTGATCCGTGATCGCAATGGAAGAAAGTGTAGCATCTACATGGAGGCTCAGTTGACAAGTGAAGAGAAGGAGATTATATATCGAAGTGGAAGACGGTTTATAAACTAATCGAAAGCACTAATGACGCCTATTACGAAACTGTAATAAAAATTTCCGAATGCATATACTGTGCGAGTTATATGAATATACAGGGTGTCCAAAACTCCGTTTCCACCGCTAGAAATCGCAAACGGTGAGACAAGTGCCAAAACAGGAAAACACGTGTTTGATCATTTTAAAAGTACAATGTATCAAAGCAAAAAGTGTTGTCCCAGGGCCACTCACAGGGTCCCAGGAGGGGTCCAAGTCAAAAATTGCAAATGGTAAGGGGGTCAACTAGCATATAGTGGGAAACCTCTTAGAAAATGAAAGAAGATGGAGAACAAGTCTCGACTCTCTAAAATTACGCTGTGCAAAATGATGGCGGGTCAAAATGTCAGCAAAAACGTCATTGTAAAGTCTATGACCAACCCCATAAATCTGAAACGGTGAGACAGATGTCAAATAGGAAAACACTGAATCATCATTTCAAGAGTGCATTGATTGAAAGTGAAAACATTTGTTTCAGGGTTCTTCACAGTGTCAGACGTGGTCCTACTCAAAATTTGCAAATGACAAGGGAGTCCAAGTAGCATATCGTTGGAAAGCTGTTGTTTAATTTTTCTTTCTGTAGCCGGGTTTTTGTTTGTTTTCATTTTAATTCTTGTACTCAACGGAAAGAAAGGAAATACTCCTACTGTTACATTCTACTCTTTGGGCTCAGTAATGTCTAAATAAATAAAGAAATATAACTAACTAACTAACTCTATGGCCTATGGAACCCGGAGGTTCAATGCCGCATTCACAAAAGCTCTCCACTGACTTCTATCCTTAGATAACTGCATCCAGTTTCTACTTTGTATTCCAATCTCTGCGAGATCCATCTTAATATTGTCGTCCCATCTGCGCCTAGGTCTTCCTAATGGTCGTTTTCCGATTGGTCTTCCAGTCAAGACTTTGAAAACGTTTCTACTTTCTTCTATTCTAGCTACATGACGTACCCACCTGAGTCTCATAGATTTGATGACCCTAACAATGTTTGGTAAACCGTATAAATTATGTAGTTCCTCGTTATGAAATTTCCGCCATTCTCCATTCCCGTTCCTCAAGGGTCCGAATGTACTTCTCAGGATCTTGTTCTCAAATACTTTCACTCTATGTTCTTCCCTCAGAATAAGCGACCATGTTTCGCAACCATACAGAACAACAGGCATGATTATCGTTTTATATATTTTAAGCTTCAAATTCTTCGACAGAATTCACGAGGACAAAAGATTTTGAACTGAAAAATAACACGAATTTTCTGCTTTTTGTCGACATTGTTTTGGCATCCGTCGACATTTTCCTGTTTTGACATCTGTCTCACCGTTTGCGATTTCTAGCGGTGGAAACGAATTTTTGGACACTTTGTATATTCATATAACTCGCACAGTATATGCATTCGGAAAATTTTTATTACAGTTTCGTAATAGGTGTCATTAGTGCTTTCGACCGTCTTCCACTTCGATATATAATCTCCCTCTCTTCCCTTGTGAGAGGTGTCATCGGTTCAGATGCGAGCTGGGCGAGACGATGCAGCAAGATTGGCGGAATGGACGAAGGCTGGCGACTGCTGTGAGAGGATAGAAAAATTTTCCTTTTTTCTCTAAAAAATGTGGCAATCTTATTATACTGTAAGCACAAATCAAAAGTGAAAATATGCACATTTCTTAATTTCCACATTATTTGTGTGTACACTCATGTCCATATATTATTATCGCATGTTGCAGGAATATAATTTGACAACGAATTCGTCGGGTATTTCTTATAATGTTAGTATGTGTATAATGGGCAATGACACGTATGTGGCAACTTTCATATGAAAATAGCAGTAAATAAGAACAATAAAACGAAAATAAAACTTTCTTGTCCATTTAGCAATATTTTGTTTTACTCATTCTAATTTTCGTATTTATAATTCTTTTCCTATGAAATTTACCACAAATATACATTTCCCGATTATACACATAGTATCAGTATTAAAAGTACGTTGCAAAATCTTTATCAAATTATATTCTTACAAGAAGACAGTTATAGATATGCTACAATCATTTTGAACATGAGTGTACATAGACACATTCTGAGGGGAAATGTTTGGAATCTCTACCGAGGAATTGGAGGAGATTCACCTAGACACACATCAACTTCGATTGAACCAGGGACACTTCGCAAGATGTGCTCTAGTTGTGTGTATCCATACTTCGGAACGGGGAATTAGGAATTAGATTTCTGGGCTGTCGGCATTTAAGGCCATTTAACCCGTCATGTATATGATTGATGATGTCCCTCGGCGAGCACACTATCCGATGAAAGGGAAGGAAGGAAATGGCTTGGAACCTGAATGTTAGGTACCATCCCCCTATTTAACTGGTGTGAATAAGGGAAACGCAGGAAAAACCTTACTCAAGATGGCTGACCTGTTACACTTTTTGCACTGAGTGTCCCCACCGAGAATCGAACCCGGGACCACTCGCATGAAAAGCAAGAGTTTTAGCCACTACGCCACGAGGGACCACATAGTTTGGAACGAAAACAACAGAATGAGAAACATATTTTTTTCGGTTTTTGCAGGCCATAAAGTGTGTAAACCTGTTGACATCTAACATTTGATTTTTTTTTTCACAATCACCATACATTCTTCTCTCTTATCGCCTCTTGAACGTAAAATCGTTTTAACACGTAACTGTTCCACATTTATAAACGATCAAAAGTTATGTGTCATTTGTCATATGGGACGACAGTGAATGAACATATTTTCAGTTTCATGTCGTTTGTGTAATTTTTTTTTTCAATCCGTAGATTGATGCAGCTAAAATTAGTATTATGTTTTTGTGTCCGTGCTTATTCCGGGGCCACAACACTCTTCAAGAGACTTTCTATATTTAAAAATCGTGCATCTGTTTTTAGTCTCTCCTTTATAATTAGAACAACCGCTTAAAAAGTATTTCCCACGATGTCTTAACGACACATAAAATCTAAACCTTTAAGATGAAGCAATTCCGGTTCTATTGTTCTCTCAAATATAGCTACACACAGGAATAAAGTATGGCTTTGTTTCTAAGATATGGCTTTGTTGTTCATAACATGTAAAGAATGTTTGAAATTCGTGTAAGTATAAGTTTAGAAATGATTCAGGAAAAGGAAACAAAAAATTTGGTAATTGGCAATTTATTTCCCGTATTATGACGAAAGTAGGTGCATTTTTTAAATGTCAATTTCAACTTTGAATTGTTAAAGTGCGAGGTAAGTTCTCAAACTTACAATAATTGGCTTTTATGTAATTTCGTCACTTTTTATGCTGTTTGAAACTACGATTTCTCATTTTTATAATCACACAACTAACCAACTAACTCTATGGCTTATGGAACCCGGAGATTCATTGCCACGTTCACAAAATCTCTCCATTGACTTGTGTCCTTAGCAAATTGAATACAATTTCTGCTTTGTATTTCATTTTTTGCGAAAGATATTTTAATATTGTCCTTCCATCTGCACCTAGGAATTCCTAATGGTCGTTTTCCGATTGTATTTCCAATCAAAACATTGAAAGCGTTCCTAATTTCTTCCATTTTAGCTACATGGCCTTCTCACCTGCGTCTCCTAAACTTGATGACAATAACAATGTTTGGTAAACGATATAAATTATGAGTTCCTCGTTATGAAGTTTTCCGTATTTCCCATTCCCGTTCCTATTGGGTCCGATTATTCGTTTCAGGATCTTGTTCGCAAACACTTTGTGCCTACGTTCTTCCCTCAGAATAAGCGACCATGTTTCGTAACCATACAGAACAACAGGCATGATTATTGTTTCATATATATATATATATGACATAGGCATTCTGTCCCTATTGACAGGTCAGTTGCCGCGACTGTGAAGCTTACATGCTCCACGGTCTTAGACTAATCTTTCGTCTTCACGTACGATTTTCTATTTTGATATCGTTCGTCAATTGTAGCCTCCTTCATCCTCTCCCTCTCTTTCCTGCCACCATACCCTCTAACACGTCCCTGATGATACATTTCCTTCTTAGTCTATGTCTTAACCAGTTTCTCTTCCTCTTCTTACTAACAACTAAAGCAGTTCTCTTCTCCACACCATTTCTAGCATCCACTCTAATTCTAATTCTCTCCATTCTGCTCCACACCTACATTTCGAAAGCTTCAAGTCATTTTTCATGATTTTTGCGTAATGTCCATTTTTCTGCTCCATACAGTATAATACTCCACACGAAGCATTTTTATGAGTCTTTTTCTCAACTTTTTATTCATGGTCGCACAAAACAGACTTCCTCCTCCTAAAGACGTCTTCTGCCATTCCTATCCATAGCACATAGTAACTTATATTAAAATGAGAAGTCATTATTTTATAAATGAAGTCTTTAAAAAACGAAAAATCACTTACCTTAGTCTTTTTATATTCAAAACCTGCAAAGTACTTTACTTTGAATATTTATTCACATGTGAGTAAGGACAACACATTTAATACTAGTGATGCCATTCATTGTTGAAGTGAACGATCCTCCTTCTCACTTACGGGAACTCCAAACTATATCAGTAAGTTTCTAAGCTCCAACAAAACACACACATAATTCTATAAAAATCTTTATGCGATTAATAAATTTTCAGGAAAATACATTGGAAGTATACAAATTGAGGAGAAAGCTCTCCTTCATTATTGCCCCATTTCAACTACAAGCAATTGATACGACTGGAAGTTATCAGAAGAAGTAGAGCATATTCGACAAATCTTCCCTTATTACTCATCTTCATCATTGTAATAGTTTGAAAAAACTCGCTTACCATTTCCATCACTTATTTCTCGGTAATTTGTGATTGAAAAGGGGAAGATGTCTCTGAAGGAAGTCGATTTTCATAGACATACTATAAGAAAGAGTTTAATCTTCTAAATTATGGATGAAAAGTCTTACAAGTAATTCTAAAACTGACGTCTGAAGTCTTGTTCGTCTGTGCAGGCAAGCAGCAGAGAAAAAGTCGTAAGATGTAGCGAGAAAAATTTTCCGATATGATTTGAGAGCTCCAAGTATAGAATCCACCTTCACCACTTTCCCTTCACTTTAAATTTCATACTTGAATCCCAATAGAACAAAAACAAGTGAGAGTTAAATATGGTTAGATAGAACAAGAATTTTCTCAATATGGAGTCTGTGACGTAAAAGTACGTCCTTGTTTTGTTCATATCCGTCTATTTAAGCTAGAAATTGTTAATCTAGCAAGTCCATTGCATTCATGTAATTTGAAAATCTCTCGTAGTGGGACAATGAGAAATTAAACACTTTTGTTTTGCTAGACTATTTACAGCTTACTCACAAATTTTTGTCAGCGCTTATTTTTCCTAATAACTGTGAACAAAAACTCTTAAAACATTTTTACGAAGCCATCTTGTTACTGTAAGATACAATCAAAACGTTGATTCCTTGTTAGTTGTCGATTCTGGAAAACTTTGAAGATACATTTTTACTTTTCTGTTCTTTTGGAAGAATTGTTGATGCAAAAAATCAAAGGAAATCAGAGTCTGAAAAAAACAGTCAAAATATTTCAAACTCAAGTTTACATGCCTTCTAGTGTAACATTAGTTAACTCGTATTAGAGAGGAACGCTCTGAACACGAATGTATTTATTTTGAAAATGTATTAGAAATAAACTATTCGCAGTTTAATTGGTCAACTATTGTTTGAGTTGGACATCATCAATTTGCCTAAATTTTCAACAAAGAACTTTTATTAGTACTGAAAGTGATTTTTATCTGGCTACCAGAATTTACATCTTTAATTGGCTCAGCTAGTGTTCTTCGCAATCATGCCCTTGTGATAGCTTTCCTCTGCAGTAGTTAGTCAACCGCCTTGGAGCTAAGTAAGAAAAATTAAATTGTGATCAAAAATGTTAATCTTGTGCAAGGCACGTCATTTAAATAAAAAAAACACTATCTCAGCCAGACACGTAAACAGGAATTTATTTCGGCAGAGATCCAAAGTTTTTGTGGAGTCTAAATTCAAAATGAGGATGAATTATATTAAAGTTTGTAAAATTACCTCTAAAATTTTACTAAATTTACAAAAAAAGTGTCGGGGTTTCAGGGAGGATCCAGACTCGTAGGGTCCACGTCCCTAGTCTCATTTTGATTAATTGTTATTTTGATTTCTCCCTTCTTCATTCAGTCAAAAGTTTCTGGAAGAAGATCTTAACATGACGAAATCCCGGTTATATAACTAACTCTTTGAGTGAACTGTATCCAAATTAATTGTTTTGTCTGCAGAGCAACGAAATCTTTTAGTTTATGATAAGTGCCTAAAATATTAAATAATATTTACTTCAGTTTAAGAATAATAGACAGAAAATTAAATTAACTAAAGATGCCTCGCCAGAATATATAATTTGAGATATTGCATCTCACGAAATCAAATTATTATTATTATTTAAAAAATAATAATAATAAACAACTACGTTCAAATTCAGTAAGAGAACTTTAACTTGATCTAGTTCTTGTCACTGCATTTAGTTTACTGCATATTTTCCACTAGTAATCCATAGTTGCATGGAATACATTCTTCATGTGATGTACGAGGTTGTAATTTTCTAAGATATCTTGAACTTTATATACTCGATGAATGTGTATAAAATCTTACATAACAAACATGTCAATTCCTATATCTATACTATGTCATTGTGATAATAGGTGAATATACGATAATTTTAAAACGTACACTTTGTTTGCAGTTTGAATTCAGCCCTTTTGTCATTCATTGGCCCGTTGGCATTTTCAGCCCCCCCTTTTATTTGGAAAAGTTGCTACAATTCTACCCAATTCAGCACTATTTAACAAATTGTCACATGTTCAAAAGTATCAGTCCTTCTTCGGTCGTAAAATAAGCAAGAATAAGGTGCAATAATTTATATTTTAACACATAAATTCGGAAATGATTGACTTGTTCCTCGTTTTATATATTTTTACATATATGACCATAATACCGTTTTGGTTTATTGGTCACTTTGAAATAGAAGCGCGTTTAGTTTCCTTACAATACATACCGAAGATGATAACTGTTTTGCCTTTTAATTTGCAGCCTCTGTTATATTTCCCACGTACGAGGACAGCTTCATCTACTTCCACGGTTGTTCGGGGTCCTCCTGTTTGCAAGTTTTTTTTAAAAAAACTAATTTAAAAAAAAAACACTTTCTTGATTTTGACTCTTGGAAGGAGCGGGAGTGTTCTAGAATTTTACCTTTTTTAATTTCGTGTTATAAAGTTACTGTATGTATTACATTGGTATAAAATAATAAATTCAACCCTTTTGTTTCAATTTGGTACTATTTTTCAGCTCAATCCAGAGCTAGGACTGTGACAAGACTGTGCGCACTAAATAATTATAGAGTACACACACACACACACACTTGCACACACACACCCCACACACACACACACACGCACGCACGCACACACTGAAGTTCTTAACATTCCCACTAAAATAAATCAATAACAATTTCAAAATTGGCAAATGACAACAACGGATCCATTCTTTAAATTCAATTATGGTTTACGAGGAGTGGAAGTAGTATTGTTGTTCAGAGTAATGTTATTAAGGATTGTTTAAAAATATAGTGAGGACAGTGACTCCGATTTGGAGTATCAAACTGAAGTTTACTAGATAAGTTTATTATAATTGCTGCTACTCTTAGTAATATTATACTTCTTTCTACAATTATCACGTGAATAACAAATATACTAAATTGTTTGTATATACAATAACTTTAAAGACGAAAATTGATAATTTTCTTCTCTGAGGTTAGCAACTCTGTTCCAAAGTATTCTGTACGTAAGTGTACAAAATATTATATAACGAATACTTTCGTCCGTGTACAAAATCTTATATAACGGATATATCCGTCCGTCCATGTCTGTCTCTCGGTAAATTATCAAAGCAAAAACGGTAAATGATGGCCAGAAAACTTGTGGGTATGGATGAAGTTTCCAGCTAATAGATGTATTTTCCTCTCTCACGTTTCTATTGAAACCGAAAGTGAAAGAAATCAAGAGGTTCCCTTACAATATTGGATTTCCATATAATTTTAAAAAAACGGTAGGAGAACAAGGAATGGTTTATAAGTGTGAACTCAGTGTAAAAGAAACGGTTGGAGAACGAGGAATGGCTTCTAAGTTTGAACTCAGTGTAAAAAAAACGGTTGGAGAAAGAAGAATGGCTTCTAAGTGTGAACTCAGTTTAAAAGAAAGGTTTGGAGAACGAAGAATGGTTTATAAGTGTGAACTCAGTTTAAAAGAAACGGTTGGAGAACGAGGAATGGTTTCTAAGTGTGAACTTACAAGGCAGTTTACCTCGGTGTAACACGCCGATTGTGATAAGATTGCACAGACATAGAGAACATCAAAAAAGAAGCGACACTTTTTTATAAATATAAGGGGCATAAAAATGGGGCCAAAATGAGATTATGTGATATATAGCGAGAACGCGAAGAGATATCGGAAAAGGTTAAATGTACGAAATACTACCCATAGTTGATGCAAGGTAATGAGGTAGAACTTACCCATGTGAAGAAAGCAGAACATCCGGAAATGGACCAATCACATGTACAACATTGTCATAATGTGCTACGAAATTGAGTGAAGAGGGTGCAAAGAGCAGATAGAAAGAAGAAACGAAAAGTGGAAAATAGTTGTTTTTGCTTTCGGTGCATACGTCACCAGTATGCGAAAGAGGAGCAAATTCATGTCATTGCAACAAAATTCTTCTCCACAAGTAAAACGGTTGCAAACGCCGTTCGTATAGGCAGCCAGCGAGACAATACTACATAGTGGGTTGCATATATTGCGTAATGAGAGCAACGATGAGATACATATTGGAAAGGGAAATGTGTGTAGGCAATAACTCAGAAACAAAAATGCATTGCACAGTAGAATGTAATAACAGGTGGTCCACATGTAAGATAAACAACAACAGTAATATCAGTTCCCCGCATGAGTATCAACACTATCACTACGAAGTACGTACTAAATAAAAGTAAGCAGGGACGTACGGTGAAAACAAGACGCTCACTCCTGATAAGTAGCACAAAAATGATATTTCACGAAGAAATCGTTCAAACAAAAACAGTGTTGGCACCACAAACTCTTGTTGATAGATGGGTTCTGGCATTCTGCTTCGCAGACCAATGACCTTAACTGATGAAAACAAACTTCCACTAGATTTGCTGGTAGTGTTGAAAGATATCCAGAACGAAACCACGCGTATTGGAATAGACCTATGTACCGCAGAGACAACAGTTGATTAAGCACAACGGATTGAAGTGTCAGAATGTTGTGACTGTTGTGACTGAAGGCGTATCGTATCAGATACTTTGCGTACGAAGTTCTTTCAAATTCTGAAATCATGCGCGTCCAGAGGTTGTATTAACCCAGGTGTGTGCATAGGTATCGTCATAATGTTACACTCCCTGTCCAGTGGTATTATTGTTGCCAAGTCGCCTTGATCATAGCCCGTCCGCGAGTCGACTAACAGTACCGTTGCTCATTAACCTGTGGAAGGAACACCGATTGGAACTACTCTTTTTTTACTTTCCAAGATGATGCACAAATATATGCTTTTGTGGTCGGAACATGGTTTGTTGAATCCGTGGACCAAACGTACCATTCTCTTTCAAGACTATGAGCATAAGTGACGGCAACTTTCCACTGGCAGATATAACAAACTGTATTGTGTAGTTATGTGTGATGGCAGGTAGAGATTACGTTGTTGTTGTGATATAATTCTCGCCTCGCAGAGCCAGACAGCATCCAGAGTGAAATTCCAAAGTAAAGCCGCTCTGATCTGTGTTATATACGTTATCCTAGCCATGAGTAGTAATGAACGAACGTACATTTTGGACGCCTTCGATGTAAAACTGTGTTACAAATTTTGTAACTTTCCATGAAACGATACCGTGACGTGTTTTAAAGCGCCATAACCATTTCTTAGAAGCTTATGGACAATTAAATGCCGTTGGTTTGCTCTCGCAAATTTTTCATACACAGTTCGGTCTATCACGGCTAGCTTTTTACGTTTGGTTCCACCTTCTGTGATCTGTTTCTCCCATCTAAATAAGTCTGTTCTGCATTTGACACGCTTGAATTGTTTCTGTATACATTTCCAGGACATCTTTCTCTTCTTTCCACGTTTCCGAAATGATACTGCCTTCCGCTTGTATTCCATGTCCACAGTGTCACTGCTGTTGACTCCGGTTGTGTATATGTTCGAGGTCGTTGGACCTCCCACTCATCCATCTCATCTTCACTTTCCATACTTGGGATGTCTGATCTATTTCTCCATAATAGGTCTTCTTCAATCTCAACATACATGTGTCCATCCGTCTCGTAACTTTCTAGGATGTAAGAAATGTAGTCCTTGAGTTCCATTTCCATTACCGTTCGTGGTGCCGGACTTATTGTGTTGCCTGATACGCCTTCACCAGCAAATGGACCACATTCAGGGGATTCACATAGACTATCTTCCTACCACAAACGTCACAACCCCACTTGCACTTAACCCGAATTTGTTACACACGCACAAATACGCACAAACACACACCATCAATTACATAACAATCAAATACCACTCCAGCTACCACACTGTCCAATGTTCACCACTAGGTCTCACAAGGAGTTGAACGTCGCCTTGCTTGTCTTGTTGAGGATAGTACCTGTGAAACACACAAATACACATACACTTTGCTGGCTATACACCTCGCGTTTGGCTACTTTGTATACTCAATCCAGCTCGTATCGCACACTCTGCGTCCAATATTCTCACTGTTCATACTGATTTGTGTTCAACGTCAAATTTCTCTTTCTTTCCTTACAGTACCTGCACCTGTCATGATGTACTACGTCATCTGACCTAGTATTCATACATCAATTAGTCGTTTCTACCAATCAACCTGAGGTTTTGATCATATATGCAACCAGCTGTGCAGTACTGAGTCGCTGACAGCCTATATAAAAGGCGTTTTCATCTTTCTTGCATTAGAGATAAATCCTCGTGCAGTGAGATGAAGTAGCGTCTCTTTTGGATACGGATGACGTATGCACTCAAAGCAAAAACAAGTACTTTCCATTTTCGTTTCTTCCTCCTCCTTGCTATCGTCTTCACTCAATTCCGTAGCACATTATGACAATGTTGTACATGTGATTGGTCCATTTCCGGATGTTCTGCTTTCTTCTCATGGGTAAGTTCTACCTCATTGCCTTGCGTCAACTATGGGTAGTATTTCGTACATTTAACCTTTCCCGATATCTCTTCGCGTTCTTGCTATATTCCAAATAATCTCATTTTGGCTCCATTTTTATGCCCCTATTTGGCCCTTTCAATGCGCTCGTTGGCTGATATAAAAATACGTGTAGTTTGTTTTTAATATTCTCTATGTCTGTGCAGTGTTATTACAATCTGCGTGTTACAACGAGCTAGTGTGAAAGGAACGGTAGGGGAACGAGGATTAATTTCTAATGATAAACTTAGTGTAAATGAAACAGCAGGAGAACGAAGAATGGCTTCTAAGTGTAAACTCCGCGTAAAAGAAACGTAACGAGAGCGAGAAACGATTTCTAAGTCTGAACTCTCCGTAAAAGAAACGGTTGGAGAACGAGGAATGGTTTCTAAGTGTGAGCTCAGTGTAAAAGAAACGTTACGAGAGCGAGAAATGGTTTCTAACTCCGAACTCTGCGTTAAAAAAACGTTGGAGAACGAGGAATGGTTTCTAAGTGTGAACTGAGTGTAAAAGAAACGTTACGAGAGCGAGAAATGGTTTCTAACTCCGAACTCTGCGTTAAAAAAACGTTGGAGAACGAGGAATAATTTCTAATTATGAACTCAGTTTAAATGAAACAGCAGAACAAGGAATGGCTTGTAAGTATCAACTCAGCGTAAAAAACTGTAGGAAAATTAAGAATGGTTTCTGAATGTGAACTCAGTGTGAAAGTTCCTATTCAATATTAGATCCCAGTATAATTTTAAAAAGACTGTGAGAACGAGGAATGGTTTTTCCAAGTGTGAACTCAGTGTAAAAGAAACGGTTGGACAACAATGATTAATTTCTAAATATGAACTCAGTGTAAATGAAGCGGTAGGAGAACGAGGAATGGTTTGTAAGTGTGAATTTAGTGGGAAAGGAACGGTAGGAGAACGAGGAATGGTTTCTAATGTGAACTCGGTGTAAAAGAAACGTTACGAGAGCGAGGAATGGTTTCTAAGTGTGAACTTTGCGTGAAAGAAACGGTAGGAGAACAAGAAACGGTTTCTAAGTATGAACTCAGTGTAAAAAAAAACGGTTGGAGAACGAAGAATGGTTTCTAATTATGAATGCAGTGTTTCATGAGTGAAAAAACGTTTTAATTGAATACACCGATTTTTGCTTCGCTAATGCTTGTGACAAATGAAACTCTACTTTTAACAATCTTTCCTCAATTTCTACTGTAAAATATCAACTTTCTCAATGGATTATAATGCCAGCGAGCTCATCCATCTCAAACTCTGTGCCCTCGTGCATGTATCCCTTGCTAAGTAGAAGTAAGTTTCATAAGCCTAATTTTATCCAGTGTAAATTTGAAGATTAAAAGAGGAAACAGTCTCAATACTCTCTTTTTGATCTTCACCAGCTTATTTAAATTCCCCTCAAAAGAATATAAATATGACTCATTAAGAGCATTTTCAGTTTTGGTTGATTGTTGATTCATTTGTAATTATGGGTGCGCAGTGGCTCAGTGGTAGAGCGTTTACCTCCGGTGCTTGGGGTCCTTGGTTCGATCTCAGCTCACGCGGTGTGGACTTTGTGGTGGACGAACACCGTGCTCGTGGGTTTTCTCGGAGTTCTCCCGTTTCCTCCCACTTTCTTCATTCCACCATTTCATTCATATCTCATTATCACCTTCTCCTTTAGCCTAATCGGCATAACCGTGGGACGTAAAACCCAAAGATTTCCTTTCCTTTCATTTCATTTGTAATTATGTTCTTTTCTCAAAACCAGACCTGTAATTTAAAATTAGATCTAAACCATTGTAATGAACTTTCTTCGATGCTCTTCCACCGGAAGCCGAAACAAAGACTTAGCTCTAATCATCTTTCTCTTAAATTCGCATTAACCATGATGCTTGTCTCCATGGTCTTCCAAAGGTTAAGATTAGGAATAGGAATTAGATTTCTGGGCTTTCGGCATCTATGGCCATGTTAGCCCGTCACTAGTATCAGGATTAGGAATTAGATTTCTGATCTTTCGGCATCTATGGCCATGTTATCCCGTCACGTTTGAGGGATGAAGTCCCTCGGCGATCACGCTATTCATAAAAAGGAAGGGAAAAAAGGATTGTGGAAGGAATTGGTCTGAGTCCTATATGTTAGGTATCATCCCAGCATTTGCCTGATGTGAGTAAGGAAAACCCAGCAAAACCTCATTCAGGATGACTGGGCTGAAAGAAATCTTTTATATTTTTTTCAACCGAGTACCCCCACTGGGAATCGAACCAGGGACCACTCGAATAAAAGATGAGAGCGTTAGCGACTACGCCACTCCATGATATTCCAAATAGTTAGTGTAACATACGAGACTATAAATTGATTAATTGATTGTATGAACACTATATAGAATATTTATTAACGTTTACAGACACGCAAGCCATTACACAACGTACCACAGTATATCACACCTTTCGTGTACCTCTCATAACAGAACGTACTACAGTATACCACACCTTTCGTGTACCTCTCATAACAGAACGTACTACAGTATATCATACCTTTCGTACTCGTGTACCTATCATAACACGACGTTCTACAGTATATCACACCTTTCGTGTACCTCATAACACAAGTCATTACACAACGTACTACAGTGTACCTCTCATAACACAAGTCATTACACAACGTACTACAGTGTACCTCTCATAACACAAGTCATTACACAACATTCTACAGTATATCACACCTTTCGCGTACCTCTCATAACACATCTTTCGTGTACAGTATATCACACCTTTCGTGTACCTCTCATAACAGAACGTACTACAGTATATCACACCTTTCGTACTCGTGTATCTATCAAACACAACGTTCTACAGTATATCACACCTTTCGTGTACCTCATAACACAAGTCATTACACAACGTACTACAGTGTACCTCTGATAACACAAGTCATTACACAACGTACTACAGTGTACCTCTCATAGCACAAGTCATTACACAACGTTCTACAGTATATCACACCTTTCGCGTACCTCTCATAACGAGGGATGGTTCTGATAACATCTAGATGAAATTAAGAAAAACAATCAGGGCATAAAGTTTGTTTGTTAGAATAGAATAATTTTGCGAAGAGATGAGACGAGAAATTTTTCGAAAATCGAGACTTCTACAAAATTTATGACGGTACAAATCCTTATTTTTTGTCTCGTCTCGTCTCCTGGGTAAGATTACAATTAATCTTTTTTCAATATTCTACTTGATCTAATACGACACAGACACGAACACAGGATACTCTTCAGAGGAACTTGAGTCTCCACAATGAGTTTCCATTCATTTTTCGTCATCGTAATGCCTCAGAGTGCTAACGGTTCACACTACATTACATCGTCTCCTCTGGCAGCAGTGTCATTTCATATTTTGGTTTGACGGGTGAGAGGAAGCAAGTTTGTACACCAAAAAAAAAAATTACAGTTTCTCATTTTCCATTACTATACTTATATATTATTGATTACATAGATATATAATTTAAACCTAGGGAAGGGGAATTGCTCCCCCGCCTTCCTTCAAATGGAGCCCCTATTCACTAGACGAATGAAATGGGCTACATTTTTAGTTTTAACTCTACTCCTACTATTGTTCAGTATGTCCTAAAAAACTTGGCATAATCATTATTAAATGCTGCTACGTCATAAATATGTTTTAAATAAAAATAGGAAAACAGGTATATGAAACAATCTCTTGATTGAAATTAACAGAAACAACGTGTATACGTTGTTTTTCATATAAAAACAGGAGATATGTTTCAAATAAAAACAGAAAAACAGGTATATAAAACAGTCTCTTGATTGAAATTAACAGAAACAACGTGCATACGTTGTTTTTCATATAAAAACAGGAAATATGTTTAAAATAAAAACAGGAAAACAGATAATAAAACAGCCTGTTGATTGAAATTAGGAGGAGCAACGTTTATACGTTGTTTTTCATATAAAAACAGGAAATATGTTTCAAATGAAAACAGGAAAAAGGTATAGAAAACAGTATCTTAATTGAAATTAACAGGAACAACGTGTATACGTTGTTTTTAAAGAACTAAATTGGGATTCTAGAATTCTGGAAAGTAAGTAATATTTCATTTACTGGCACTTCACCTGTCATTTAGTTGCAAATAGAATTGGTGATTAGTCATTTTGGGCCAAAATAAATAACAAGAGTCATATTTTCATGTAAATAAAACTAGGTGGATATATTTATCTCTTTTCTCTGTTATTCATATGCTTAAAAAATGTTCATTTTCGTTCTCTATAGCGAAATATCCTGGCAGTGCTATTTCTTGTAAATTTTTTTCTTCTTCCAGAAACTTTTGTTAAATATCCGCACTATCCGAAAGATGTCCCTGTGCTGTTCTTTTGTTTCCCCCCTCACGAAAGCCTGTAGCGAGGCAAAAGCGCGCATTGGGGAGATACTGCGCTCTCTGCATTACCGCAGTACACGCTTTTCCTTATATGGTTTCTGGGGGACAGTTGGTAGTGCGGGAGGGGAGGATGAATATTGCATGACCATCTCAACTAACTGTACACTATATACACTAACTTATGCATTGGACAATTCGTAATCTTGTATTTCTTTTTTGCTCCAAAGCACATCATCACTTTTTTCTACTGCTGAGACAAAAAAGTATTATAGAGACACATGCTCTCTCCTGAGAAAATGTGTCACGAAATTTCTCGTTTTGTAGACTGCTAAAAGGGAATGATTTTATTGATGAATGGTTCATCAGGTATTGATGAACTTAAGTTGTTTCTCTTTGGTTTTCTAAGTTAAACACACATTGAATTCAGATTCAGGCTTTCCTGACAGCGACTGACTATCTCTTTTATTCAAGTGTTTCTTCATGCTCAGATAACTAAAACATTTTCTGTACACCTAATCCTGGGTTCGATTCCCGGTGGAAGTGGTTGACTTGGTTACAAATCGGAGTAGCAGTTTGTGTTCATATAGTCCCAATACAAAAATTATTATTATTTTAACATCCCACTATAAACTCCAATGCTAAAAAGACGGTGGTATTGAGATGGATAATATTGGTGGATTGAAAAAAGCAGGACTGATACGGGACAACCCTAGAAAACATGCATATGGTGTTTGTTTACCAAAAAATCCACTTCGTAGGATCTGAGATCAAACCAGGGATATCATGCACCAAAAGTGAGAGCTCTACCTCTCAGCCTCAGCTTCCCCTTATTATTATTATTATTATTATTATTATTATTATTATTATTATTATTATTATTATTAGTAGTAGTAGTAGTAGTAGTAGTAGTAGTAGTAGTAGTAGTAGTAGTAGTAGAAGTAGTATTTTGGTAACCCTGGCAGGCCATTTGCAGCAATTGATAATCTTTCATGCACTACGATTCCCCATCTTTTTCTTTCCACTATACCTTCACTCATCATTCTTAGGTTTTGAATTTCTTCTCAGATAGTGCTCTAATTAATTACTTATACTGTTTTCAATTGCATATAATATTGTTAGTATCTTTCCTTCTTTTATTCTCTACATTTCCTCATTGTTTATCTTTATTTTGATCTAGTTGAGTTTTTTCCATTCTTTTGCAGTGTTCATATTTCTGCCGCATACAGTAAATGATGACATACTTCTTTAACTCTTAATACAAAATGTTTTATTTCTTTTCTCTAAATGTTTATTTTCTGCATACCTATCCTTGAATTTAATTCACGTGTACAGTTCGTCAATTTCTTGTTCATATATACTTATATGTGAAAGAACATGTGTGTTTGTGTCTATGAACAGACGTTTGCATACGAGCAAACGTTTGTATAGTTCGGAATCAAAGATGCCGAAGGCAGCAGGTTTATCGTCAGGGCTGTTAAGGAGCATTTAGAATTTTATTGGGTTTCATTTAAACCAAAAATGGTCAGATCAACACAGAGATCTCGGGCAGTTAGAAAATTCTTTCTTTCAGTTTAATGTCCAACGGCTATGTCCTTTTGGCTAAAGAAGACGGTTGATTAAGGCAAGTGAATGATGACGGAAATATTGGTGGAATGTGAATGTGGGAGGAAATGAGCTTACTCAGAGAGAACCCACGGGCACGATGGTGTCCTCCACAAACTTACTTAGCCTGGGATTAAACCAGGTCCCCACGTTCTAGGGGTAAGCACTCTACCAGTAAGCCACCGTGCATCCCACAGTTAGAAGCAACCATGCCTGAGATAGAATCCTGACCAATGGTAGTTTTATCTCAAAACAATCCGCCTACCTCCTCCCACTGTTTGACGCTTCCTACTAGCAACTTCACAAGAGCTGAAATAAGCAAACCTATCGTAAATGAGTTGCTTTGTGGCTCTGTACTTTCGTCCTCGACTTAACTGCATAAGACCTTTGATCATTGATCGTTAAGAGACTATATAGTTCGGATCAAACGCTAAGTTCTCATAAGCAGTGCCGGATTTAGGTTTGATGGAGCCCTAAGTTACTGAAAGGCATTCTTTATACGTGAAACTTCATGGGTCCTTTATACGTCAAGCTTTAAGGGCCCTTTATACGTCAAACTTTATGGATAATTTATACATCAAACTTTATGGGTCCTTTATACGTCAAGCTTTATGGGTCCTTTATACGTCAAACTTTATGGGCCCTTTATACGTCAAGCTTTATGGATAATTTATACATCAAACTTTATGGGTCCTTTATACGTCAAGCTTTATGGGCCCTTTATACGTCAAACTTTCTTTTTCAGCGACAAAATGTCGCCGTTTTCTACGTTTGAATATATGCTATATTATAATTTATGAACTTAATGGATATCTATTAAATAAATGGAACCAAGGGCCCATTACAAACAATGCTGGGAAACAGGGCTCCATTATAAGCGGGGTTGGATAACAGGAGCCTCATCATAAGTGGGGCCGAGAAATAGATCCCTAATTCTTGCTTCATAAAAGCCTAGTACACAACAATATAAAACACCATTGTTGTATGTGCGTTTTATCTTATTTGCTTTTCCTTGTTATTTGGAAATTACATTACAATCAATTTTTCTTTAAAATGTTAGGGTCCCCAAGCGATTGGGGCTCTAAGTTATAGCCTTGTTTAGCTTACACGCAAATTCGGCACTGCTCTTAGGACTTTAAGGTATCTGCAAGAACGAACTTGCTTTTTTGACTGTTCATTAGTCCGGAAAATCTTCAGAACTTTTTCTTCTCTCGTAGAGGGATTTATAATTCTGGACAGATATATTCTGTAGCCACCCAAAACGTCTGTCACAATGGAATTTTATTTATTTACTCTTTGGTGATCGTTTTGCTTCTATTTTTATTTTCCTTTTTGAATTTTCATCAACCGAAAAATAATGAAAAGAACAAAGAGAAACAAATCTCTTCTTTTTTCTTAAAAAAAAAAAAAAAAACAGATTAGAGACATATAAACTGATTTTCTGTTTCGTTCAAACTCTCCTTCCCCCCACCCTTTAGTTTTGTGTGTGTCTGTGTCTGCCTTTCGGCGCTAGTTGGCGAGACTCCCAAATACTTTCTATTTGAGAGTAATCTAGCGCCTATTTAGTTCCAGGACAATTCGGGAATGCAGAGGCTTACGTTTAAAACTAGATTTTACTTACTATACGAAAAAGAAACTATTTCTCGGTTTGATTCTGAAATGTATCAAATCCACTTCGTAATTTTGACGGTTTATTTTACTATCACTGAAAGTTGTTAGTTTTATACTTTTCTTGAAGTTGAGTATTTCTTTTAAGCATCAGTTAAAACAAATGGAAGTGGCAGTACAATTTGAGATCTAATCCAAACCACCACTGAACATATTTTCCACCGAGAATCGATCTAATGGCCACATGCACCAAAATACGCTCAGTAAGTACTAGGTAAGTGAAGAGGATCATGTTTGGTTTCTTCGCTTAGTTAGTTACAACGCCAATTACCCGCTTCGTTGAGTTAAAATAAGACAAATTAGCAATATGTTTTGTCAGTCAGTCACTTTTCACTATTACTCAAGCACTTTCTGATATCGGTCATTTTCGATCCCTTCCTCTCTCCCCAGTTCCGGGGATTAAGTTAAATTTAAGCGGCATTGGAATTGTCACGGTTTATCTCAGCTACCCAGGAAACTGTGAATTCGACACTAATATCGGTCATTTTCCACCATTTTTAAATATATCTCCCTCTTCCAACTTGTACCGTCCAAGTGAAATGATAAAAACACTTCCAGGTCCAAGCCTCATCTACGTTGAAAATTTGATCAAGATCGGTCACATGTTTCAAGAGTTAGTAAGTTTTATTTATTTTTATATATCTGCCCCTCCCCTAAGTTGCACCGTCAAAGTAAAACAATAAAAACACTCCCAGTCACGAATCTCGTCCATTTTGGAAATTTGATCGAGATCGGTAGGATCGAGATCGAGTCATTAAGTCACAAACAGAGTCACTTTCTTTTTTATAATATAGATTATGAAGTCATTTTCAACTCGCGAATGTACGAGGTAGGAGTGGACTCTTATGATGAGAGCTACGACAAAGAGAAGAAGTTGAGCAGAACATGGGAAGGAATAAGACTAGTGGAATAGAGTTGAGTCGAGTTGATTTTGGGTTTAACGTCCCGTTCAACAGCGAGGCTATATGAGACGTAAACCTACTGATTAACGTAGAATCCGAACCACATGAGCTCCCGCCGGGAATCGAACCCGGGTCTCCCACGCGAAAGGTGCGTACGCCAACCGCTTAGCCACGGAGGAGCTTACTAGTGGAATATAATAAGATAAGGTTGATAGTTTGGTTAGTCGCGAATCCGCGACTAAGGAATCTCCAATACGATCTACTAAGTATGTTTTGTGTGCCTGTATCAACGCTAGGTTTGATGCCTTTTTCTTGCTTTGGATGAGGGATTTGCTAAGAATCCGAGTATGAAACTGTCAACGTCACAGAGTATCCAATTGGAAATGACATGTTTAATGAAACAAAAGTGAAATCTGTTTTTTTTTTGTTTGTTTGTTTGTTTAAAACCTTAATTTTACCCATAGTTTGACCTCTTCATTTTGATCCACTTGATTCTGATTCACTTCGACGTGAGGTCACAAAAGTTTTAACTATCACTGACAAATCCATCAAAGGAAAGTGCTAATCTATAGTCAGTCGCTTCATCCTTATTTTTTTCTAGTCTTTCCTTACTTGTTAAGAGCTTCCTCGTGGATGAGAGGATAGCTTACTCCTTTTAGCTACAGGTGTCCCGGGTTCGATTCCTGGTGGAAGCTCTTGTGGTTCAGACCCCACGTAAACCTGTAGGTCCACGTTTCATATAGCCTCGCTGCTGAAAGTAGAGCTAAAATCAAGTCAAATCAGATCAGATCCAATCCAATGCAATCAAATAAACTCTAATCCAATCCAATCCAACAAAATCAAATCCATTCCAATATAATCGAATCTAATCCAATCCAATGCAATCAAATCCAATTCAATAAAATCCACTTTAATCCAATCAAATCAAATAAAATCAAATCCACTCTAATCGAATCAAATCAATTCCAATCAAATCAAATAAAATCCACTCTAACCCAATCAAATCAATTCCAATTAAGTCAAATAAAATCCACTCTAATCCAATCAAATCAATTCCAATCAAGTCAAATAAAATCCACTCTAACCCAATCAAATCAATTCCAATTGAGTCAAAAACCACTCTAATCCAATCAAATCCATTTCAATCAAATCAAGTAAAATCTACTCTAATCCAATCAAATCAATTCCAATCCAATCAAATTAAATCCACTCTAATCAAATTGAATCAAATCAAATCAAATCCTTAGTTTTCAATGAATTTTCTTTCTGTCTGTAAGTTTGAGTTTAGAGTTTACGTATTCTACGTCCTTTAACCGTACACCGAGGTTGCGAAGAACATAACTTACTATTAATGTGAGTTCTAAATCAGAACCAGGGCTAGGATCCGGTACAGTTGGCCAGTATATGCTGTTCCCCATCACACTGTTTCACCTCCAAGCGCCCAACTTTCTCTCTCTCTCTTTCTTTATAGAACTATGGTGGATGTGGTCGGTAAGGTGTCTGAGAAGCAATCGGATATTCCTTGACTTTCACCTTTTGAGAAATTTATTTTTCATTTTACACTTGCCCCAAAGTTTCTCAGGGATTAAACAAGCTTGTGTGAAATAAGGCCTGAGGAAACCTGAAGAGTAAAATTGCCCAGCCAACAAGATATAGAGCTTAACTTCCACATTACCCATGGCAGGATACAGTGGCTTTGTGGTAGAGCATTTGCTTCTCTTCCTTGTTTATCCCATACCATGGAAATTTGTAGCGGACAACACCGTTTATTTTCTCGAGTTTCTCCCCTTTTCTCTTAAATTTTCATTCCGCCAATCTATAGGGGCCACAGTGGCTCAAGCGTAGAGCGTTCACCTCTGGTGCATACGGTCCTTGATGCCCCCGAAAGCTTTTAAAGGAACCAAGTACATTTACAGGATAGAAAAAAACTGTTCATGTCCGAAAATCAGTGGCGTATTTAGGGGGCTTCCGGGCCTAACCCCCCGAAATCTTACTTACTATAGTAAAGTATATGAAGAGTCTTGCAGAATTTTCACATTTTCAGGGAAAGCCTCCCCGAAAGTTAGCAAAGCCCCCCCCCGAAACAAAATCGTAAATACGCCACTGCCGAAAGTACACACACTTAGACTTGCGGACGATATCATAGTGCTCTCAGACGATGAGCAAATATTAGAGATAGGTGTAAACGGTATGCAAAGCTACTTGCAGCAAATTCAACATAAAGGTTAACAAGAACAAAACAAAAATTATGAGATGCACTAGAACACAAACAACAAGAAAACAAGAATTTTAGGAATGATCAAAAAATGGATCAAAAGATTGCGATCTTGGCCAATAATTAGGTTGTAGATCATTAGCTACAAAATTTTTGAACTGCTTCAAAATCGAATTTTCGTATCGTTTACGGAATAAGCACATCATATTGAGTTAATTGATAGTTTTGGTTTAGCTACACTATATGTAGTTCTCCAGATATAAGGCCCACAAGAAAATTTTTGTCTGAAATATATTGGATCTTTTGATTCAAAAAATCGAAATAGAACATTTTCTGGTGGAAAAACTGAGAGAATTCCGTTACTTAGGGAGTAAAATAACAAGCAATAACAGGTGCATAGAATATGTAAGATCTCAGAATAGCTGAGAGTCAAAGAAGATATTGGAAGAAAAATTGAAGCTTATAACCGAAAGTATCGTCATAGAACCGAAGAAAATGTTAGTGAAAGCATATGTGTGGAATATGGCATTGTATGGATGTGAGACATTGACACTAGAAGAGGACAAATAATGAATGGGTGCCTTTGAAATGTGGTGCTAGAGAAGAATGATGAAAATTAGAAGGTAGAGAAGGTATCCAGTGAGGAAGTGTTTGAAATGGTAGGGTAAAAATGAACTATGTGTAGAATATTTGGCAAAGAAGAGATAGAATGTTTGGATACATTATGAGGTATGGAAGAATCATGTTAGTGGCTACGGTATTTAGGAAATTGCGAGGGAAAATACCTAAAGGAAGGCCACGATTGAAATACACGAATCAAGTAAAGTTAATACAAGATATAAGGAAGAAAAGCCAAAGAAAATTAGAAATCTGGCCCACGATAGGGAAGAATGAAAACCTTTGTCGAACTAATCGAGAGACCTGAGATGATTTGGATGCTTTACAAAGTCGCTATTTGTCCGTAACAGATGGGTCAGGATGTTTCGTTTACTTTCAGAATCATAATGTGCTAAGAGAAAGCTCTTACAGAATCAATTTCTTTGCTCAGTTAACTCGAAATATTTTATTGGACAATCTTATGCAGCGCTACTCACCAATTGATACCATTTTACTGTGGAAAAGAAAATGTAATACATGTATAGTAAGTTTGAATAATATTATATGCTTAACATTGATTCCTACTAAGAATGAGAGTTGAATCACTTTCAGTCTAGTATGAATGATACCAGTTAAATTAAACCTAGTTAAATTTCCTCAAAATCCATAATCCTAGTAAATATATATAAAGTAAAGTACTACTGTATTAGGCACGAAAACTAGAAAAAAGCCTAACTCCATCTCATGTAGATTTATGGTACTAAAATGTACCTTGAACAATAGTGCATTAATTAATTCATTTTCTTGTGTTACGCACTGCATGTTCACCCGGTTGTAAACCAGCTTACTGCAGTTTTTTCTTTTGTCAATTGCACTGCCATCTACTGGCAAGAGAGAAAACTCAATACCGAATTTATATATTTGTTAAGAAAGATGCTGAAACTGATTGCTTCCCCAGCGTCTTATTAATAAATTTTAAAATTTTATTGGTTTTTAAAATTATTTTTGTAACAAGTATAAGAAGTAATAAGTTCTTACTACAAAACTGAAAACTATTGGAAGATAATTAATTATGAAAATTTATAATATGAAACTGAAAGTTAAATTTTAAGAAATGGAGTTCCTAACGAAAAAACATAGAGGAGAGTTACCAAAGAGTACGCACGCCCTAAGAGCGCGCAGCGCCAATTACGCTAAAGTGGTAACACACAGAATTATTATTGCTACGCTGTTTGATGCGTGTTTGTGTGAGTGTTGATACGAAGAAAACAGAGGTTAACGTATAGCTCCAAACACAAAATACAGATAAAAATAACTTTTTGAGTTCTTGATGTAATATTTTAGTACTCTTAGTTAATAATTTTTTCTGATATAATAGCTAACTACAGTATCTTTGTTGCATGGTAGAAAAATGAATGTAGATAGAATTGTTTACCATGGCTTAGTTTCGGGGGTCTTGCATATGCAGCCACCTGGATGAATTTCACTCGAATTGACTGCTGTTTCCCAAAGAGTGCGCATTAGTGATTTACCAAAGAGCGCGCGCGTATACTTTGAGATAATTTCATTAAGAGTGTGTGTAGGTAGCGGCATTCATCATACAGACTATATGGTTATTCTCTGTAGTTAGTTACTTTAAGAAAGCGCAGTGTAACAGAATATTTGAATGGATTGTAGAATTATTTGCAATTGTTTGTCTTCGATTCAAGCACCAACTTCTATAAGAAGTATATTCAATTTACAGAATTTATTAAATTAGAATGATAATGATGATGATCTGTTCTGCCCGAAGATCATCAGGCATGGTGAATCCATGGTAGTTTCCTATTGCCTTTCGTGGTATGGCAATACAATAGAGAAAAGGAAAAGTCATACACTTACAGAAGCCGCAACTTCAAACACGCCTGTTCATCCGAGATACATCATTCCTCTTCCGAAATAAAATAAATACGACAAACTGCACGTACCAAACTTCGATCTGAAATTTTTACTAGTGCTCCATTTCACAAGGTCCTTCAGAGCAAACGAATTAAAGGAAATGTTAAGTCAAAGAGAAAACTTTTTCATCATCTCAATGAACCATCCACTTCAACAGAGAAAACTGCAGCTGAGATCAACCAAATTTCAAGCCCAATGTGTCACGAATTGTATGAAGAACCAATTGACGAGGACTGGATTCAGTGCATTAATTGTGAACGATGGTGACATGATCAGTGTTCGTCTTACGAAGGGGGTTTGGGTTTCAAGTATGATAGGTGTTGAGTGCGCCCTCTTAGGGACCACGAAACGCACTCTTTGGGACAGTGGTTATTAAGAGTACGCATTTGGGTTTTTTCACTGTTTAACGTATATCTCCATATCTACATTTAGTAGTAAAGTTTTCCATTTCTTACAATGTAGCTGAAGCTTCAATTAAAATTATATCCAATTTATATAATTTTTGCTTCATTTTTTTGGAGCTTTTTCAAGATGAATATTAAGTGCGTGCTCTTTGGTAACCTTCCTCTATGTCTAATTTATTAAAAATTTCAGCTACAAGTCCTATAACAAACATTTTTTTTATAGACAGAATCCGATTCAATTTAACCAGCTACGAAATCTTATCTTTTACCAGTAACTTCTAGAAATTTTAGAAAAATAGCAAAGAGAAAAAAGGACACTTATTCCGTTCTAAAAATGATAACAACACAGTTTCTCAGTGCTAGAACTCTCCCAGTTTTTGGCGCAGGGTGCTAATTGTGTTCCAGGCCACAAAGTCATTTGGACAACATTGTGCCCGTTGGTTTTGCCGGACTTCTTCATAACCTTCCCAAAATTTCATTCATTCCCAAGGGCGCCCATCAGGCGGGGCAAGGTGGGGCGCTCGCCCCCTCTAGAGGAAATTGTACTTCAGAATATCGAAAATCCAATTGAATTTTTACATTAGTTACAGCAAAATTTGAAACTACTTTTGAAACGTCGTTTATACTTGCCCCCCTTGGAAACCACAACATGGGCGCCCTTGTTCATTCCCCTTTAAGTCTTCCATTAACCTTTGCCTACATGTCATATTTCATTTTCACCTGATATAATTATAGATAAATCATAAGAATTAAATGTAATTTATTGCACAAGTAACGAACACATAACTTCGAATTCCCTGTCTACCTGCAGTAGATTCCATGAACATGACTTCGAATTCCCTATCTATCTGCAGTAGATTCCATGAAACCAAGACTTCGAATTCCCTGTGTACCTGCAGTAGATTCCATGAAACCATGACTTCAAATTTCCTGTGTACCTGCAGTAGATTCCATGAAACCATGACTTCGAATTCTCTGGGTACTTGCAGTAGAATCCATAAACATGACTTCGAATTCCCTGTCTACCTGCAGTAGATTCCATGAACCTGCCTTCGAGTTCTCTGGGTGCCTGCCGTAATTCTATGATAACATTACGTCGAACTAGGCACCTGCCGTAAATTCCGTGAAATTATTACTTCGAACTCGTTGTGAACCTGCAGTACACTGTAAAAAATAAAACAGCATTTAAACACTTTTAGTACAGATTTTGAGGGGGAATATATCAGGTGTGTGTTTATAAAGTGTTCTTTACGTGTGCAAAAGCGTTCACTCTCTGAAAACAATATCTAGTATGGCATATTTAAAACACTTCTCGGCAAGCAGTTCGAAAACAAAGTGATGAAATACATTTTGCACATTTTGTACATACATGTTTTACATACTTAGACAACACACCAGTGTTGCCACACTTGGTACAATTGTACCAAATTCAGCCCTTTTTGTCATTCATCGGCTTGTTGGTACTACCCTGGCATTTTTAGCCCCTTTTGCGCAAAATTTGGTACATTTCTACCCAATTCAGCACCATTTAACAAGTATTAGTCTATAATCCTCCTTCAGTCATAAAATAAGCGAGAACGAACTAGGAATGATTCATTCGTTGGTTTCCTTATAATATATACCAAAGATCATAACTGTTTTCCCTTTTAATTTGCGGTCTCTATTATATAAAGATAACCAAGAAAGTTATGTCGCATTTTGTAGAGGTCTGTGTTCAATTGGCCCTGACACCGTGAGTTGAATGCGAATGGAGATAAGGCGAAGGTCAGTTGTTGGTGTGAGTATATCCAACATACTACCAGGTTGTGGCAGTTCAGTTACACTCTGAACTTGCGTAAGGACAAAGTGAACATGAGACCTCCACAAAGCATCATAAGGGCGTGTATGCTTTACGAGTTCAAACTGAGGTAAAACGCCGCTGCGGCTGGGCGGAGATAAGCCAGGCCTTCGGTGAGGGTGTCGTGACTACGTGGACAGTGCAGCGGTGGTTTAACAGGTTAAAGGACGGTGACGAAACACTCGAAGACGCGCCATGTGCCGGAAGAACAACACATGTACAAAATGGAAATCTTCAGGCAGCAATTGAGGCGAAAAGTAGCCACACATGTGAGGAACTGGGATTACAATTCAGTATGAGTGGAGAAACCATTCGGAAGCACCTTCATCAACTTGGGAAGCACTACAACTTGCGTTGATGGGTCCTACATGATTCAAATCTATGCAAGAAGGAAACGCGAGCGTATACCTATGTTTCTTTGCCTCGTCTGAGGAAGGAACCATTTCTGGACAGGATGTTGACATGTGATGAGAAGTGGGTCCTGTACGAAAGCTACACGGGGCTGTCGCCATTGGTTAGCATCCAATGAACCGGTTCCAAAACATCCGAAACTAGCACTGCACCAGAAGAAGGTCCTTCTGTGTGTTTGTTGGACTGTTCGCAGCATGGTGCATCGAGAACTGCTACAAGCTGGTTAGAGCATCAATGTAACTGTGTACTGTCAGCATTCGAGCCCTGTTGAAGAAAAACTCAAAACTCTGGAGCCAGCACTTCTGAATCGCAAAAGGGTTCTCCTCTTACAGGACAACGCTAAGCCTCACGTGGCTAGGATGACCCGGGACACCATTCTACGCCTTGGATGGGAAACACTATTGCATCTTGCATACTCCCCAGACATTACGCCGTTCGATTATCACCTGTTCCATTTTTTGGACAATCATCGTAGACAACGCCGTGCAAAATACAGTTGATAACTTCTTCGCTTCGCGACCCATCAAATTCTACCGCGATGGAATCCATAGCCTTCCAGAACGTTGGCAGAAGGTCATCGCTGTTGATGGGGACTATTTTTGATCTTCCATTTACGTGTTAGGTGACATATCGATGTGTGAATGGGTGGGCGAAAAAGTGAGAGAACTTTCTTTGTTACCTTTATACTTCCTACTGCGAGAAAAGTTTCATGTACTTCCACGGTTGTTCGAGATCCTCCTATTTGGATGTTTTTAAAAAGTTATTTTTAAAAAGAGCACTTTTTTGATTTGGACTGTTTTAAGAGAGGGGTGTTCTAGAACTTTACCTCTTTTAGTTTCGTGTTATAGACCCATGCATTGCACTGGTATAAAATAATGAATTCAGCCCTTTTTCTTTCGATTTGGTACTATTTTTCAGCCCACTCCAGAGCTAGGAGTGTGGCAACACTGCAACACAGCATCTACAAGGGGTGAATATGTGTCATCTGGAGGTGTTCGAAGAGTGTTGGTAATGTGTACAGTGTCCTACTGTTTCTAAAAGTAGTTTCTTTAATTTTTGTAGTATAGATAGAGTTGCCATATTTAAAAAGCGAAAATCCGAGACGCTACTAAATTACGAGAATCTTTGAAATCCTTAAAGTGAAAAGAAGTGTTTTATACACTAATTTACTTTCTTCCATTAGATAAAGTTGTTCAAATATTACGTAATCACATTTTTAGTCATTTTAGTAGATCTTCTCCTCTCTAGTTAAGCAAACGTAATAAGATAATTTGCTGATAATAAGCAGAGAATAATTATATACCTAATCCTGTGAGAAAAGCAAACTATAATATTCCATTCCTTTCTTCTTTGCTGAAATCCGGGACATATAAGCGTCCCGAGAAATATTTCCGGGACGAAGATCTAGATTCCGTGTCGGTCCCGGATTTGCCGGGACGAATGGCAACGATAAGTGTAGATTCCATGAAAACATGACTTCAAATTCGCTCTGCACCTGCCATACATCTCATTATAATTTATCAATCTTTAGTGATTGCATGTATGAAGAAAATATTAAGCTCCGTTAACATGGAGTGCGCCCATTGCAGATTTAAAAAAGATTAACTCCAAAATTTTGTACACATTTTGTACACTTTTGTACAACAAAAATAAAGTTTTGTATCGTCACCCAATTTTTTAAAAAGACGAAAATAAAGGCGCACTCCAGGTTAACGGTTTGGGTAACAATTTGACCGTTATTTTCTGGAAATGGGTGATGATACAAAACTTTCTTTTGGGTGTACAAAACTGTACAAAACTCAAATAAAACAATGGTATATATATTTTTTTATATCGGTTGAGGGCGCACTCCAGCATTAACTTGGAGTGCGCCTTTATTTTCGCCTTTTTAAAAAATTGGGTGACGATACAAAACATTATTTTTGTTGTACAAAACTGTACAAAATGTGTACAAAATTTTGGAGTTAATCTTTTTTAAATCTGCGATGGGCGCACTCCATGTTAATGGAGCTAAAATATTAGATAAGAACTACTTATTGTTTGAACGTACCGGTTACATAAACGATACAAAAGAAAAGACCTAGTATATCCCAGGGAGAAGGAAAAGAAAATACAAAATACTACGAAACAATGACTTAATCTGTGTCTGCAGAACTAAATGGCTCCGTAGAATACACCGAAGGTTTCTCCCTTCTTGACACAACACTAACCGAAACAGAACATTAACTCGTAAAACACTAAATATAAAATTTCTTAATATAGAGACATCTGTAATACCACTCCATGCTCACACCAGGCAAAATATAGGTTCTTCACGAGTTCTTCCCACATTATGAAAAAGCCAAAAGGTACGCTTATGAAAAATTTATTGTAACTTTTACAGTGCAGATAATTAACTGATTGCATAATGTAAAATAAGAATATATACAGGGTGTTTCAAAACAACAGCGACAAGGTTTGGGAGGTGATTCCTGACACCATGATAAGACAAAAGGTATAGACGAACCTAGGTGCACGAATGCTTCCTTTCGGAATTATAGGCTGCCGAAAACGTGAAAAAATGAACTTTAAAAGTCCATAGCTCCAAAAGTATGGGGCCTACCGTAGTCGGGTCAAGACTTTACTGAGGAACTAATATGTATGTGTTCTATTCAAAAATATATGCTTCAGAATCCTGCAGTATTTCCGCAACAATTTTTATAGAGTTATTTAGTGAGTATTTCTGATTATATGCCCGTAACCAAACTGCCTGTACAAAAATTGTTGCGTGAGTACCTTAGGATTCTTTCGGACAGAGCACATGTTAGTTCCTAAGTAAAGTCTTGACCCGACTACGGTAGATTCCATAGTTTTGGAGCTATGGACCTTTAAAGTTCACTTTTTCATGTTTTCGGCAGCCTATAACTTCGAAATGACGCATTTGTGTACCCAGGTTGGTCTATACTTTTCGTCTTATTTTGGTGTCAGGAATCAAGTCCCAAACGTTGTCGGTGTTGTTTTGAAACACCCTGTATAAATGTAATATAGTCGTATATCTGTGACACCATTATTCATTGTTAATGATCACAGCACTTAAGAAGCTTGGTTTACTATCAAATCCTGGTAGACGAAGTTTCTTCTGCTCTATTGTTATCAACTTCAATAACAATTTTACGGACAATGTTTTCTTAAAGAGAATGCATCTAACACTTGTGTATCTCCAACTCATCTGCAAATTCTTAGACGGTAGCACAACAGCACAACATAACTAAAGCCAGCTCTTTGTAAACCTATTCGTAAATATGCATATCATGTCCGAATGCAGTTTCCTCTTCCTGGTGTGTATTCACCGTTGAACTGAATGCATCAACTGTTAATTTTCTTGCCTCTCACGTCACCTCTAAATACCTTCTGAATCTTATGAACGATTTTCACTTGAGTCTCACAGTTCCTATGACAAAATGTTATGCAATACCTTTGGTTAGACAGTGGCCAGTGGCGTATTTAGGGGGTGGCTTTCGGGCCTAAGCCCCCCCCCCCGAAATCTTACTTAGTATAGTAAAGTAAATGAAATATCTTACAGAATTTTCACATTTCCAGGCAAAGCCCCCCCCCCCTGAAAGTTAGCAAAGCCCCTCCCGAAACAAAATCGTAAATACGCCACTGGCAGTGGCAGAACTAGAAGATAAAAACTGGTGGGGGGAACAGCCAAAATCCGGACTATTATAAGTATTTCAAGAGTTTACTATAAATTTCTCAAAATATAAAAATAATAACTTGTATTATTTTTGTCAATTACAGAACTTGGGGCCTAGACCCCCCGACCCCTGGCTTGATCCGCCACTGGGGTTAAATTATTTCGACATTTCGCGGCAAAATGACACACGCTGACTCACTCGCCGTCTGACTACCATCTTCTTGATATTTCTGTAGATGGGAATGCAAAGGAAGATGCCATACATTTTGTCAGCATGAATAGCATCAGTGTTTGATTTGTTTAAGCGGAAAACAATGATTTTTAAAATAATTTTTGAATAAAGTACATACATATATTAAATTCCTCTCTCTTTTTCGTTGTTCAACATTCCGCTTCGTATAATATCACAGCTTTCGGTACTGTTCCTTTAAGGCGTATGGTACCCTACGGTCACACAATATTCCTGCTGCAGCTGCAAGAAGCAACTTCAGTTCCTCTCTCTTTTTCGTTGTTCAACATTCCGCTTCGTATAATATCACAGGTTTCGGTACTGTTCCTTTAAGGCGTATGGTACCCTACGGGTCACACAATATTCCTATTGTTTTTCTCCATTTTGTCCAACCACTGCAAATTCTGCTGTTTACATATTCTATTTTTGTATTTTCCTGTAGTATTGATCTCAAGTACTTCAATTTCTTCGCCATTTATTTTTTCGTCCTGTTGAATTCTTGTATTCTCCAGTACATCTTCTTTTTTTTCTGAAAGGAAAATGCAAATAATATTCTGTCTTGGTTTTACAAATTCTAAGTCCTTTGTTTTTCAGTGCTCCTCTCCAAGCATCTAAGTTCTCTTGCATTGCTGCCTTCGTTTTACTCACCAGCACTAAGTCATCCAGCATATTCCATGGTGCTAACTCTTGGATATCCTTTGTAAGTTCGCGCATTGCAAATGCATAAATGTATAGGCCAAGACTAGATCCCTGATGAAGTCCCATTTTAACTGTAAACTTTTCTGTTACTCCGCATGCGCTCTTCACTCCTGTCCTGCATCCATTATATATATATATATATATATATATATATATATATATATATATATATATATATATATATATATATATATATATATATATATATAGGATTATACAGATGCAGGCCAGTATCCAGGGGGTCTAGGAAGGCCGCCCCCCTAAATTTTTACTGGCCCCTCCAAAAGTTTCATAACAGACTTGCAAATGAACTATAATATGGGATGAACTATATCTAATATTTTTGGATGGAACCCACCTTAACATTCACCGGCCCTCCCTACATTTTCGGGCTGGCTACGGGCCTGTACAGATGTATGTACTCGGAACAACTTTCTTCTTTTGTACCCACCGAATAAGATCGCGTAGCACTCTTAATTGAAAACTGAAAAAAAAAACTAATGTTTCTTTCTGTGAAAAATTGATTGTTGAAAAATAATTGTAAAAATGTCTTTCAATGTTCCACCTTGAAATAAACTGATAGCTGGAGAGAAATAGCTGATGATTTTGTTGGAGGATAAATCAATATCGGAGATAATCTCTGATTTTCGTCTTTGGGCTAAATTAACATTTGATTTTTTTTTAAATCTAGATATTTTTCAATGACATTTTTTAAAAAAAAATGTTGTCTTCCTATGGCAATAAAATAACAGTAGGAGAAAAATATATATGTTCCTCTTTGACATAAATTAAAGTTGGAGAAACATTTTTGATATGGAGGTAAATTAAAAGTCACGTATGTTCCTCATCACTCATAACATAAACTTACTTTTTGAAATTGAAAAATTTTCTAGCTGTTTTCCCCTTCGTCACCATATACATAACACACACAGAAAGACATTTCTTATTTTATTTTTCTTCAGAGAATTTTGCTCTGAATTCCTGTTGTTCCGTATTTACACAAAATGTCTGTATAATCTCTCTGTTCAATCAAAGAGCCTGGCTGAGGAGAACTTTGAAGTAAATCGCCTGAAAATACAGCGAGGCAAGCAGCGCCCTACTCGTCTATTCTGGACAATTCCCAGAGCCGTCACACACACACACACACACACACACACGTAAATATTCAGCTCTATTTGTGTCTAGGTCCAGCAGTATGTAATGGCTGCCCGTAGGACGAGAGAAAGAGTACGAAAGATTCTCGATGCTTGTTGAGGCGAGGTGTCCTTGCATCACTAGTTGGGACGATGTCCACATACCTTGTCTCCTCCATTCCCTCCCCTCTGTCTTCTATATATCTTCTTATTTTCTTCTCCTTACTGACCGTATGCTTGTCTACGTGATACGTTGTGGCTCTGTTCTGATATCTTTTCTCATTCAACGCTAAGACATCAGGACATTCCTCACTCTTTCGTTCGCATTCCTCATGTTTTCTGTAATCGGCATTCCTCATTCGCAATGCTGCATGTTTAAGGAATGTCCTCGAAATCTTATCTGTCTCTTTGTCCACTTCAGTCGTTTGATGTTTCATTAAGATTGTTGCTTGTCTCCTCTTCATGTTCGATACTAATGAACGAGAATAAAACCATTTGTAAGAAGAACTAAACGGAATTTTAGTTGTGTTTCTAAATTCGTCAACATACGCAGTGAAGACTTGTCTATAACACAAATAAATGCGATGTAGACCACCAACATGTATAAACTCTAGATTTATCTTAGAACATTGAGAAATGGTGGTAAAACGAGAACTTCTAGTGTCATCCATATCCTCTTTTATGCTTTTTTGGTTTCTTGCAATTTTAGAAGTTTCTCTCGGGCGGACTTTCAATACATAAGGCCAGAATAGTAGTACTGCAAGAATACTGGGCAATAGCTTTTTCCGCTGATGTAGTAGCTAGCGCACGCGACTTTGGAGCATAAAATCCAAGGTTAAATTCCAGATGGAATTCCATTGCAACGCATTACGGTGTTACGGATTCCACCTTAACTTTTAAACGCCTATTGACGCAAATGCTGCGTCAAGGCTTTAAACTTCAATAACTCAGCCCCTAATTAAGTTACAAAGATAATTTTGGTATCAAAGTATTTCTAAAGTATGAAGCTTTTCACTGATATGCTTTTTATGTATGTAGGGCTTGTCATGACGGAGAGTAATTTAGTGGTCTTTTTTTTCCATCATGTTTTTTTTTTTTTTTTTGGCGTCATTTTCCCCAATGGAGCTACACTCTTGAAAATTGGTATGTGCAGCAATACTCTGTATGTGTACTTGTTGCTTATATGGGGATGAAGTGGTGCAAAGATGGCCAATTTTTCGTTTCAGTTTTTTTGACGTAAATTACATTTTTTTGTTTTCTTCTTCTTCTTCTACGAATAGGACGGGAATTGCAAAACTTTTACCTCATTAGAATTTCTGTTCTATAAGCTTTCCAAAGATGTATGAATCATGACTCTGTGATAATTAGGAAGGTCACCAGGTCCGCCAACACGAAGATCCGAAACAGCCCTTCGAAAATGATATTCAAGGCATTTTTATAGGAATTTCGTTCGGAATTTTTTATCTCGCTTTGTACTGCAGCAATGGCTAGCACTTTTTATATTATTATCATAAGTGTGTTGCCCACACAGTATCCAAATTCTATTTTTTGATATTTTTAGGATTTTTGTTTCTTCTTTTTCTTCTACGAATAGGGAGGAAATTGCACAAATGTTACCTTGTTGGAATCTGTGTTTCATAAGCTTTTAAGTCATGTATCAATCATGACTGTGATAATTAGGAGGGTCCCCAATGTAGGAGTCTAACATTTCGTTCAAATCCCTGGTAGGTGTAGAAAGGTTAAACTGTATATCCATGTGTCATGCAGCCTAGATGCTCAAAAGGAGTGTTAAACTTAAATAAACAATAACAGTACTGGTTTTTCACATTGGGTACGGCCTGATAGTCTCAAGAGATTGGGAATTTCGTAGCTCTAACTAACTAACTTACTAACTCTATGGCCTATGGAACCCGGAGCTTCAATGCCGCGTTCACAAAAGCTCCCCACTGACTTCTATCCTTAGCCAAGTGGATCCAGTTTCTACTTTGTATTCCAATCTCTGCGAGATCCATCTTAATATTGCCCTCCCATCTGCGCCTAGGTCTTCCTAATGGTCGTTTTCCGATTGGTCTTCCAGTCAAGACTTTGAAAGCGTTTCTACTTTCTTCCATTCTAGCTACATGACCCGCCCACCTAAGGCTCCTTTAAAAGCGTTCCTACATTCTTCCATCCTAGCTAGCTATATTGATTTTCCTACCTAAGCCTCCTAGACTTCATGACATTAACAATGTTTGGTAAACCGTATAAACTATGTAGCTCCTCGTTATGAAGTTTCCGCTTTTCCCCATTCCCGTTCCTCTTTCGCCTGAATATTCGTCATCGGGATCTTGTTCTCAAATACTTTCAGTTTATGTTCTTCCCTCAGAGTAAGCGACCATGTTTTGCAACCATACAGAACAATAGGCACGATTATCGTTTTATATATTTTAAGCTTCAAATTCCTCGAGAGAATTCGTTACAAGAGATTTTGAACTGAATAATAACACAATTTTCTTGCTTTTAGTCGACATTTAATTTCCTCGTGAATATGGTTTTAGGCTGTTAGTATTGATCCTAGATATTTGAAAGTATTTACTTTGTCAAAAGAAATATTTGATATTTGAACGCATTTATAATTTGCCCGTATTATGATCTCGACGAATTTACACGTATTTAGTTTTATTGCATTTACTTCTAATCCCACGTCGCTGCAAGCGTCTAGTAAGATCTCTGCACTTCTTTCTATTGTTCTCCTATAATCCCCTATTAAATTTACATAATCGGCATACGCCGTTGAAGTATTACAGATTAAATGTATTACAGAAGACATAAGCTATTTTGCAAGCTAGCCAGCATAAAAAATAAAATTAATACCTTTTTTATTCATTTATTTTACTGATTTTATGTAGTCTTCCGCAGAAAAAGTATTCCCCTGACAGATGACCCTTCTTTCAACAGTAGGGCAAATGTTAGCCAACAGTTTTGTGTAATAAAAGTCTTCTGACAGAGGCTGTTCGCTCAATCCATCCATCTTTTGCTGCTCCTATCCATATATATGTATATATCGCTTCCATTTTTATGGTTAAGGGATGGGGGAAATGTGATGAAATAACTGATCCAGAAACGCTTAAAAAAGCCTTCAACTTTATATACAAACATAGAGTCGTTAAAGAATTTGCTGAAGACACGTCTTTTGCAGATAAATTTAGTGGTGGAACGAAGGCCACATGAATAGGGGGAGAGAAGGGCAAGAAGAAGAGGAGAGATGCTGCTATGAATATGAAATAATATATTTTATTAATTTTTTTTCAAAATGTCAACAATATTAATAAATAAAGCTACTGGTTACTTTAATATCTTTCTGTCTGTATATGGGCATTTTTGCAGTTTTTACATGTAGAATAAACCGAGTCTTACAGAACGGAAACTGCAAAATTTAATTTTGACCTTATATGCTTGTTGGTATATAGCCGTCCAGTGTTTCTTCCAGACGTGTTTTCAGTGTTGTGCCGTGAGGCAGGGGGGACGAGCGGGGCGATGTCCCGGGGTGCCGAAGAATGGAGCACAAAATTCGGAAGGAAAAAGAAAAGAAAAGAAGGAAAGAGAAAAGAGAGGAAAAATTAATTGGAATATTTAGATCAACAGCAGTACTCTTCAGTCCAATATTTAATTTGACCAGGGTCAGAAAATGCATGTACATATATATATATATATATATATATATATATATATATATATATATATATATATATATATATATATATATATATATATATATATATATATATATATATATATATATATATATAAAATGGAAGGGAAAAAGTAATGAAAAGTGCTCAAAATCAAAGAAAAGCGGCGTGTTTATTTTTGAAAATTTTCTTATGCTTCGTGCAATCCATAGTGGTGCTTCGCGGCTGGACTGTGGGCCTCACTCATGCCGTCGTATAGTCTTGTCCCTGGCGTTGGTTTTCCACGGCATGGCACTGCACGTTCTGGTGGGGTGCACTGCGCCCCCGAGCTTTGAAAGTGCCCCCCGGAGGAGCCCAAGATAATATGTCTATAATATAATAATAAATCATACCAAAAATGTGTGAAAATAATATGTACCCCTTCGAATACTAAGAGGGACCCTCAGAACGTTTTTTCTGAAAGAAACACTGCATCGATAACGTGTTTACCTACGTATTGAGATAAGCGATAACGTGTTTACCTACGTATTGAGATAAGCAATAACGTGTTTACCTACGTATTGAGATAAGCGATAACGTGTTTACCTACGTATTGAGCTAAGCGATAACTTGTTTACCTACGTATTGAAATAATGATAACGTGTTTACCTACGTATTGAGATAAGCGATAACGTGTTTACCTATGTATTGAGATAAGCGATAACGTGTTTACCTACGTATTGAGATAAGCAATAACGTGTTTACCTACCAACTAGACAATCTGGGTTTGATCTCTGATGGCGGTCTGGATATGGTTCCTATTCTACTCTCCTTCCAATGTGAGTTAGGTATTTCCAAATCCTCTGTAAATTGGATGCCTGATGAAACTTTGGGAATAATGATACTCCTGTATGAAAAAAGACAATTCAAGTAAATACACTTCAAAGGAGACCTTAATGATCTGTCCAGAAATCGAGTAATAGCTTTCAATATACAAGGTACAATCAGAAAATATGGTGAATGAAGTTACACAGTACCATCTACAGATGTCGTATCTATTTCAACTAGTAAGCCCGGTAGCCTAAATTTTGGTACAGCCACTATCTAGTTTGAACGAGTTGTGACAAGTTAGTTGGCTTCCAGAGGCAGAAGAGTAAGGACGTGTTAAGAGTGTCTGTCTTTCGGCAAAATCAAGTTTTGTTCTAAGCTGCAAAAAAGTGCCAAAGGATGAAAGCGTTGCCATTGAAGACTAGTTACAAGTGGTATGAACGATTCAAAGTGACAACGAGTTGGTTGAAAACGAACAACGATCGGGATGTCCTTCGACGTGAAAAACAGATGAAAACGTACAAAAAGTGGCACAAATGTTTTGTTCAAACAGGCGAATGACTATTCGAGAGCTTTACGAAGAACTAATCATCTCGTATTGGTCTATGAAAAGCATTTTAATGGGCAAATTGCTGATTGAATGGGTAAATGGCTATTTTGTTCACCACGAAAACGCGCCGTGTCACACCTTGCTTTTGATTCGCGAGTTTTTGGACGGTGAAAGTGTACCTGTTCTGTCCACATCCGCCTTACGTACCAGATTTACTACCATGTGGCTTCTGAGTCTTCTCCCAAAACATTAAAACCATGCTTAAAGGAAAACGTTTTGACACCATTCCTGACATTGATAGTGGCACGACAGAGCAGCTGAAAACCCCTTCCAAAAGAAGCCTTCCAGAAATGCTTCCAGTTATGGATTCTACATTGGGATAAATGTATTGCTAGCCAAAGACAGTACTTTGAAGGAGATTAAATCAAATTCCATGTAAGATTATTACTTTGTTTGTAATAAAATTACTCAACGTATCTTTTGATCACACCTCGCATATATATATATATGAGGTAATACTACTTTTGATCTGTCCTAAATTTCATTCCATTGTTCTTACTGTAATCTTTTCTGTATATTTGTTACCACAAAATTTACACAATATTGTACTTGTTAATGAAATTTAGTGTCTGAAATTTTACACAAATCAACTGTACAGTGATTAGGCTAAAAACATAATATTATTTTCTTAATAAATCTTTTACATTATCTTATAAAAAATGTAACAAAATCTCAGTAAGTAAGATTTTTTTTTTTTTTTGGAAATTGGAGGAGGAAGGGGGGTAAATAGGGATGGCAATTACTATACTGAAATTCCCATATCTGAGAATCTCTGAATGTTTGAGACATGCAATTTAACATATGGCTTTCTCTGTAAAGTAATTAGACACTGAATGCAATTTTTTTTTCATATTTGACCTAAAGGAAAAGAAAATGAAGTGGGCAAGAAAAAAGGAGGAATTACAATTACCAGTGGCGTATTTACGATTTTGTTTCGGGAGGGGCTTTGCTAACTTTCGGGGGGCGCTTTGCCTTTGAAAATTCTGCAAGATATTTCATTTACTTTACTATACTAAGTAAGATTTCGGGATAGGGTGGGGCTTAAGCTCGGAAGCCACCCTCTAAATACGCCACTGACAATTACTATAATAAGATGTCTTTATTAAAATAAAATGGCCATATCTCGAAATGTCTTAATGTTACAGACACGAAGTTTGGAATTTAAACTTTTTATTTAAATAATTCAATAATTGTTTCAGCACTTTTGGTATTTGTCCTAGCAGGGGCGGATACGAGAAGGACTTCTGAGGGGCTGTGGGTTAATACTGCTACTTAGAGCTACTTTTAAGAGCTCCAAACTCTGAGATGGGTTTTATTTATATATAAAATAAGAAATTTTCCCCTTCTGGGGGGAGATCGCCCCGATCACCCTCCTGGATCCGCCCTTGTGTCCTAGGAGTGAAGAAAAGATATGGGAAGAAAGGATGGTGATTGCATTATTATTATTATTATTATTATTATTATTATTATTATTATTATTATTATTGTAGGAAGATTGGTTTAGAAGTAAATGCAGACAAAACTAAATACATAGAATTTTCTTCGAAGTTAGCCGACAACACCTACAATTTTGTTCAAAATTCATAAATAAATAAATGCTTCACAAACAACTGCAGCATGTCTTGATTTAATTTAAGAAATTTAAAAGAGAAATTTTAGCGCATTGATCCGTATCATTTAATATTGTTGAAAATTATAGTGTCTCTACCACCAAATTCAAACTCTCGCTGTGTTTTTAATGTAATCCGAGATACATTCGAGAGAACCAGTTGTTTCTAACGTCACTCTACAACCTTTTTTACAAAAATGATTAAGTGTCTCCGTCAGATGATTTTCTACTTTGTTAGTTTTGAGATATGGCAACGTCAATATGTGGGAGAAGTGCCAGCTATGAAGTAATGATGTAGCATAAGAAAATTGAAAAAAAAAAACATCATATAGCTCCTTTTTGCACCAATGCATTCACTCCCCCCCCCCCCTTTTCACTTTCAAAGACGTGTGACTACAATAGTAACCTCCAACACATACTCAACACATATGAGAGTCGTCAGAAATTATTAAGTGTGAAGAAAAAGGGGTTGACTCGTTGCCAAAATATTTAGCGAGAAAAGCCTCCTTCTGCATGATTTCGTTTGATTGCAAATTTAATTGTGATTCGTTTCGAATAAATTCAGAAATTCAGGTTTTTTACTAAGCCCAATATTGACAGAAAAAAGATGTTTTACCTGAATATAAGCAATGTAGATGGTGTTTCTACAATCATTATACGGTTAACGTTAGTAGATTTTCTGTAGTACTATGAAGTACAACAGGAGCGTCATTTCGGAAGAGCAGGGGCAATTGCTCCCTGGGTTTGAGAAATCTATATTTTTAATTGATTGTATAGTAACATAGTACGGTAATACGTGAAATTCTTATATTGGTGCAGCACCTTGTCCGCTACCCCTGGCGAAATCTAAAATGACACTACTCAGTAGAAATTAATTGAAATGACATATTTCAGTTAAACGTTCCACGATTATGCCCGTTAGGCTAAGGGAGGCGATGATTAAGGCAAGGACGCCCATCAGGAAGGGGGGCAAGTTGGGGCGCTCGCCCCCTAGAGGAAATTGTACTTGGGAATATCGAAAACCCAATAGAATATTTACATTAGTTACAACAAAATTTGAAACTATATTTGAAACGTCGCTTATACTTGCCCCCCCTCGGAAACCACAACATGGGCGCCCATCGATTAAGGTAAGTGAATTATGATGGCACAATTGGTGGGATGAGAAAGAGGGAGTAAATGGGAGTACGCTGAGAAAACTCACTGATAAGATATTGTCTCACCATAAATTTACCTGAGCGAGAATCGAAACAGGGACCCCACGCAATAGAGATAAGCGTCCTACCACTGAGCCACCGTGCTTCCTGCTATTCAGAGAAGAAAACCAGAGAATCTTGAGGAGCAAAATGTCCCACTGGATAACATAAATTCTGGAAAAGTAAAGCTTGCTTCTCCCATATTTGGATAGTGTAATGCATGGTCGGCCGCTGGGTGGAACCAGAGGCCAATTCTCCACTCTTAGGTTTTTGAAGAGAGTTCAGTTCTTCGAAATACATGTCAAAATATATTAAATTTGCTTACTCACACATTATAGTATTTAACATAAATCCTATTTCAGATATTATAGAATAGTAAGTTTACTATAACTAGTTAAGATATGCAATGGGCATAAATCGGAGCGAAGTAGCTCAAATAATAGAGCGTTGGCTTCGCATTCGGGAGGTCATGGGTTCGATTCTCGCTGCCGATCATCCTGACTAAGCTTCTCTAGGGTTTTCCTCAGTCCTACCAGGAAAATGTCGGGATGGTACCATCTAAACAGGCCCTGGTCGATACCTTCCCAAATCTTTTTATTTATTTTAGATATCCAGTAGAAAATGGCCTCTGAGCTGTATCTGGTGATTGTTAAATAAATAAAAAATAAATAATTAATTGTTGTGTAACATTATGTAATATTTCTCCGCTTGCATAAACGGTATAAATATTAAGGGTATTCGGAACTTTGCTTTTGTGTCGGTCTTTCGATCCATTTCTGTCGAAAGAAAACGATGTAGTCCAAGGGCGGTGAGAAAATAAGAATTAACACTTGCATAACAGAAAGTGATGTTGTCCGCACCACGCACATCCCGTCATTATCATAACCAGAGGTACATTTAACAAGGACAGATAAATCCCTGAACCGCATTTGGACAGCAGTAGAACTTGATAGTCAATCCTGCTCTATCGGGATTCACACTCTGGTTCAAGCCTTTATTGACTAACCACAATGGCTCTTAATATCAAATCTAAACATAATAACACTATACAAAAGTGATGAAAATTAACTGGAAGTTTTCGAGATGTGAGTATGGAGAAGAATGGAGAGAATTAGTTGGGTCTAGTTGAATGAGATGTTAGAAATGGTGAGGAAGAAAATAACTCTTTTAGATACTATTGAGAGGGGGAGAAGAAACTGGTTGGGACATTGTCTAACAAAGAAGAAATTGTATCATGAAGAACATGCTAGAGGGTATGGTGGCAAGAAAGAGAGGGAAGGGACGAAGGAGACTACAATTAATGGACGATATAAAAGCAGAACGATCGTACGTGACAGACAAAGAGGTTAGCTGAAGACCGTGGAGCATGGAAGCTTCTCAGTTGCGGCAAGTGACCTACCAATAAAAGCAGAATACCTGTGATGATGATGATGATGATGATGAGATATTAAAACTAGCAGAATACCCGCTCTTCGCACAAAAGTATTTAGTAGATATAATTTGAACCACTTCCAATTAAAGGAAAAGATGGTTATTACCCTTAGAACAATGAATCGACTGTGAAAAAACCGCATCTCGTTATCTCTTCCCCCTTTAGTTCTATGGAAATGAGTATTAAAACCTGATGCTGTATTTTCCATCGTACATGCTTTACTTTTCATAGACTTTCGCTGAGCAACATAATACATTTATTGTAAAAGTCATTAATGTGTAACAGTTTCGCCAACTTGGCTTCAACGCCAGTTACGCCACTTTGGCTTCACCAGACACTAACTACTGATGCTGTATTTTCCATCGTACATGCTTTACTTTTCATAGACTTTCGCTGAGCAACATAATACATTTATTGTAAAAGTCATTAATGTGTAACAGTTTCGCCAACTTGGCTTCAACGCCAGTTACGCCACTTTGGCTTCACCAGACACTAACTTCATAAGATAGTGCCTGATGAAGCCAAAAGTGCATAGTTGGCGAAAATGTTACATGTGAATGACTTTTAAAACAAACATATTGTTTTGCCCAACGAGTAGTTTATATCAGACTTATGGATGTAGAAGTAAATTTGAACCACTTCCAATTTTGATACGATATGAAACTAATGAGAACTGCATATTGAAATACCGGGAAATCTACAAATGAAACAAAACCTGAATATTGAAATACAATTAAAATTGAAACCTAATGGGATACATAAGCATGGTGTAATTTCACTAGTGCAGCAATGCCCGGTTCAATCTTCGTGACACACATTATCAAAAATGAAATGAAAATGAAATGAAATATTTGAGTTTTACGTCCTACGTTTATACCGGCTAGGCTAAAGGAGACGGTGATGATGAGAAATGAATGAAATGGTGGAATGAAGAAAGTGGGAGGAAACGAGAGAACCCCGAGAAAACGCATGCACACGGTGTTTGTCCACCACAAAGTTCACTTAACGGGAGCACATTATCAAGTAATTTTGAACTGATAAACCATTTCTTGTCTTTGTTTTAATGCTTACCATGGAAGAAAAACCACTTTCACACATGCACGATGTAGCAAATGGAATTATTACTTCTAAAGCAGCAGGTATCAGACCAGGATAATTTTCTCTTCTCTTCAGCCAGAACTTATCCAAGTCTTCCTTACAGAAAACTAGTTGCAAGGATTTGTCGGTTTTAATCCATTCGCTTATAGGGAAGTAACTGTGTCCACTATATAGCCTTCAAGAAATCGATTCTACTATTATAGAAATAGATGGATATCGTGAGATCTCCGCAATAGCTATATATATTTAAAAAACTCACACAAGGTTATTACAAACAAGAAATTTTGAGGGGATCACTGGCAAAAAGATATGATAAAATTTGGGGTCGTGTCAGGAATTAGGTTGAGAATCACTACACTAACCAATAAAAAGAAAAACTAAAAAGTGTGTTAATTTTCTAAAACATTTTTTGAAGAAAAATACTTTTTAAAAATATTTATATAATAAATCCACTGCATATGAGACTGCTTTTTATACTTTTCTCTTTATATTTACGTATAAGCTAAATAAGCTTTAGCTTAGGGCTCCACTCGCTTGGAGACCAAAAGAAATTAAAGAAGAAAACTGATTGTAATATAATTTCCAAATAAGAAGAAAAAGCAAATAAGATGACACACACATACAAGAATGGTGTTTTGTATTGTTATGTACTAGGCTTCTATGAAGCAAGAAATAGGGCTTTATTTCTCAGCCCAGGTTCGAATCCAGGGAGGTCTATGGGACCGGGCCCCCCTGAATGTTTACTGGCCCCCTCTAAGATTTTCATAATAGGCTTGCAAATGAACTATAATATGGGATGAACTATAATATTTTTGGACCGGGCCCCCCTTTCATCGGATCCCCCTACATTTTCGAGCTGGCTACGGGCCTGTCTGAGCCCCAATTGTAAAGAGGCCCCTATTATCCAGCTTCGCTTATAATGGAGCCCCTGTTTCCCAGCCCTGCTTTGTTTCCACTTAGATTTCCGTTAGGTTCATAAATTAGCATATAGCATATATTCAAACCTTAAAAAAGGCGACATTTTTCGTTGAAAAAGAAAGCTTGACGCATAAATGGTCCCTAAAGCTTGACGTATAAAGAGCCCCTTTCAATCGCTCAGGGCCCCATCAAATCTAAATCCAACGCTGTCTTTTAGTTATGCATAAATTAATATTTAAAATAATTTTCTTTAAAAAATTATTGTTTTTAGTGTTCAGTACGATTTTCTGTATCATTTCTACGTTTCGGTAAGTTTATTGTATTTCTCTATGGAAGGCATGCATACATATAAAATTTTATTTTTGATTGTACACTAGAGTCCCATTTAACCGAATTTTATGGGAATCAAAATTCAGTTAAATCAATTTTAAAAAATGTTTTATATATATTTTTTCCAGCGTGAAAAGACGTCGTTGGCATCATACAATGCCTTCGAAACCGGCCATTAGAACCGAACATTGCTAAACTAAAGTTGTGGAACTAATTACTTTTTTAAAAAAAACTTTTACTTAAGATGACCTTACTAGCAACTCGTGATTTAAGTCTAAACAAAACCAATTAAACACGCAAGAGTTTGTCTTGTTGGCTTATATAAAGCATAATGTTTTTAATGTTCTAGTGGTTTATGTTAGAACTAAACAAATACTAATATTCATTCCCACGCGTGCAAGTACAAATTTTGGTTGGGAGGGTTTCAAAATTTTATCTGAGGGGGATCCAATACATCTGTGTAGTATTAAACCAGTCTTATTCTGCACCCATAAAACCGGTAAGTAATTTTATTTACTGCCACCTATATTCCTAGAAAAGCTGATAAAACAAGTTAATTTTTATAAGTAAACAAATAGTAAAGATAAGGTGTAAAAGCAAATCTTTAGTCTATATCAATCATTTTTCCGTTACCCCTTTTACGGTCCTCGCTTTTTAAGGTAAATATTAGACTTTCATTCAAACAGGTATTGATTCTTACTATTTATCATAGGATCATAGTTCATACCTCGTTTTTTTAAATAATAGAGCAATCTTTCCAACCTATCATACACCAGAAACTGGGAAATCGGATTAAACCGGGAAATTTTCCGAAAAAAAATCTCCTTCTTCAAATCTTTAAAGCCCGGGTAGACGTAGAGATCTAAAAAAAAATTGAAAAATAGTTAGAGGTGTACACAATGTGTAAACAAAATTTGAATATGATATCTTGAAAGCTAAGGACGGGGAAAAGTTTTGAAAATTTCCTCAAGAAAAAATGTGATGTCACGCCCTCCCGCCCCGACCGTCTCGACCGCCGGACACTTTTGGCGCCACCAAGTTGATCATCTGGTTCCAGAACTCATCTGTGGTGTTCTTTGGTCCATGTAAGACTTGACTAATAGAAAAAAAACATGCGTACATGTCTCTTATAGGATCTAAATAAGCGGTTAAAGAGAACACTGCATTATGGTACGAAAATGTAACATGCATCGTAAAAGGTAAAATCAATTTTTTAAGGTACATCAATCATTTCTCAAACAAGTATAGTTGTGTTAAAAAAATGTACAAATGTTAGTAGATTTATCAAGTTTTGAGTGGGGATCCGGACCCGGTGGACAAGCTCATGTGGGCCCCCTATTGTATTTATGAATATACAATATTTGGCATAATTTGAATGCAATTTGTCTTAAAATCTTCATATATATACCTTCCGCATCTGAATACCCCCCAATTTACAGAGAAATCGGCGCCCTTGTCGGTGGATCTCCCAACCCGTAGGTGCGTCTCTGCTAATTGTTAGTATTTTCGTTTAACGATTTGGATAATCCGAAAATTCGATTAATAGAGATACGGTTAAGAGATGTGTATATGAAAAAGACTAAATTCAGCACAACATCAATTTGACCTTAGGAAATTTAAATGATTGGTGTTTTCCAGTATTTTTTATTACTTGTTATAGCTGTTAAGTCTTTCAGCTGGCTGTTGACAAATCGCTGCAGCATTTAACAGCGCGGGGGAGGAGGCGAAAGAAGCAAACAGTAAACACGATCCCATTTCATAACAAGTCTTTTCGGAGCCAAAAACTACGACAAGCGTTAAAATCAAATCAGAGACACATACACACAGCGCCAGCTGTATTCACTGGGACCAAATATAAAGTGACAAGCTTAAAGACTAGAAACTAACGGATAATTTGTATTAAAAGTAATATATATAGACATGCCTGGAGGCACATTTAAATATATTTTCGTTTAGCTAAAGCAAAAGCAAAGATGGTTATCAACTAATTTTCTTTATTCGAGGTCGCTGTGAATAGCTCATATCATTTCTGACAGTAGTGGCCAGTGGCGTATTTACGATTTTGTTTCGGGAGGGGCTTCGCTAACTTTCGGGGGGGCTTTGCCTGGAAATGTGAAAATTCTGCAAGATATTTAATTTAATTTACCATACTAAGTAAGATTTCGGGGGGGGGCTTAAGCCCCGAAGCCACCCCCCTAAATACGCCACTGGTAGTGGCTGTACTTCGGACATTTATTCCAAAGTTGGTCGTCCGACTGGTTTTCTACAAAAATCATAATAAATGCTACGAAACATAAGAATCATCAATTTTTACTTTAACTTGACTGATTTTCTGTTTCGTTATGTTACATCGTCGGTCGGGGTATGGGGGAGAGGTTCCCCTCCACTTTTTCGACTTTTTCGAGTGTCCTCACCGAACCCGGCACCACTCGCACGTTAGCGTTAGGCGAGAGCTTTAACAACTACGCTACGTGGCGCCACGTCTTATAGAACGGCTATGCTCTCTGTCTGTTCGTCCATCTCTCCTGTCGACAACAATCAGAGAAAACCCGTTAAATTATATCGAGAAGCGGTTGTCTGTAATAAATTTAATATCTCAGAAATGAGTTCCATTTACACCCTTAACTCTCTATTCAAAGTGCAAGTGCTAAAAAATTTGAAGCGGTTGTCTGTAATAAATTTAATATCCCAGAAATGAGTTCCATTTACACCCTTAACTCTCTATTCAAAGTGCAAGTGCTAAAAAATTTGAAGCGGTTGTCTGTAATAAATTTAATATCCCAGAAATGAGTTCCATTTACACCCTTAACTCTCTATTCAAAGTGCAAGTGCTAAAAAAATTGAAGCGGTTGTCTGTAATAAATTTAATATCCCAGAAATGAGTTCCATTTACACCCTTAACTCTCTATTCAAAGTGCAAGTGCTAAAAAATTTGAAGCGGTTGTCTGTAATAAATTTAATATCCCAGAAATGAGTTCCATTTACACCCTTAACTCTCTATTCAAAGTGCAAGTGCTAAAAATTTGAAGCGGTTGTCTGTAATAAATTTAATATCCCAGAAATGAGTTCCATTTACACCCTTAACTCTTTATTCAAAGTGCAAGTGCTAAAAATTTGAAGCGGTTGTCTGTAATAAATTTAATATCCCAGAAATAAATTCCATTTACACCCTTAACTCTTTATTCAAAGTGCAAGTGCTAAAAATTTGAAGCGGTTGTCTGTAATAGATTTAATATCCCAGAAATGAGTTCCATTAATACCCTTAACTCTTTGTTCAAAGCGCAAGTGCTAAAAATTTATTATTACTTCGAGTTTCAATACTAATTTCCATAGAGTAAAAACAATGACAGATATCGAGTTGCCGCTTTCTGCAATCGATTCAATGCCCCAATAATATATTCAATCTCTAGCAGTTGTCCTATATTCGAACCGGAAATGACTCAAATTAACCATTCCATTATCATGGTTAATTTGAGTTTAATGAAACTGGTATTAGATAGCGACAATCGATTTCCGGTTCAGTGTTTCAAGAGAATTTCAACCCACAACAATCTACCAAAACCGGAAGTGGTTGATCTTTATTACTACATCCGGTTTCAATACTGATTTCCATAGAGCAAAGGAGTACAGTACCGTAAGGGGAGCGAACATGACCACGGACTCAGGCGCCGAAGTAAGGGGGCGCAAAATTCGGAGCAAAAGGGAAAAATAGAAGGAAAAAGCAATTAAAATTTGCTCAAAAAACAAGGAAAAGCAGGGTTTATTTTTTGAAAATTTTCTTACGTTTCACGCCAACCATGGTGGCGCTTCGCGGTTGTTTCTTGACCTCACATATGTACGAGGGGACCGCCGAGGTATAGTCTTGCCCCGGGCGATGATTTTCCACGGCACGACACTGGAGCAGACAGTAAGAGATATCGAGATGCGGATTTTTTTGCGATTGATTAAGCATCCCAAGAATAGCTTCCATCTAGTCCATTTTCGATTTATTCAAACTGAAAGTGAGGGGAAGCGGTGGCTCAGTGATAGAACGTTAACCTCTGGCGCTTGGGGTCTCTGGTTCGATCCCAGCTCTCGCCAAGGGAACTTTGTAGTGGACAAACGCCTTCCTCCCACTGTCTGTATTCCACCATTTCATTCATTTCTCATCACCACCGCCTCCTTTAGCTTAGCTGGTATAACCGTGGGTCGTAAAACTCAAAGATTTCATTTCATTTCATTTCAAGCTAAAAGTGATACAAATTTCAGTCTCAACATTTATCGGTATAGAACAAAAATGGTATTTGACACCAACAAGTTTTTTTTCTTTTCTTTTTTTTTTTTTGCAATCGATTCAGGGTGTCAAGAGAACATACAACCCGCAAAACTCCACCAAAGCCGGAAGTGGTTGGAACTTGTTACTACTTTCGGTTTCAATATTGATTTCATTAGAGCAAACACGATTAGATATATCGAGAAGCAGTCTTCTGGAATCTATCCAACGTTCCAAGAATAATTTCCTCCATTAACCCTCTATTCAAACCGGAAGTGGTAGAAATTAACAGTTTCTTTTCAACTTTGATCGCCGTAGAACAAAAATATAATGGATAAAGACAAGGCGGTTTTTTTGGAACCGATTTAGAGTCTGAAGGAAAAATACTATTTCCTCTTGCACGTCTACAAAAACTGGAAGTGGTAGAAATTGACTACTACTTCCGGTTTCAACATTGACCTACGTAGAGCTATAACACCAAGGCATTGAGGACAAAGGCCTTTACATTCGGATTTAGTACCTAAGGAAGGCTCTTCTTTGATCTTATACCTCTATTATAAATAGAAGTTAAAGATGTCCTTGTTCCAGTTTCAGTATGGTTTGGAAGTTATCGTGGTTTCATATTGTGAAAGTAAAATCACTTGGTGGTCTATGGCTATCAGTATTGAAACCAGGAATCAGATTTTTTCCTCTTTCGGTTTCAATAAGTCTAATCAGATTTTTCCTCTTCCGGTTTCAATAAGTGGAGTCAGATTTTTCCCCTTCCGGTTTCAATAAGTGGAATCAGATTTTTCTCCTTCCGGTTTCAATAAGTGGAATCAGATTTTTCTCCTTTTCGGTTTCAATAAGTGGAATCAGATTTTTTCCCCTTCCGGTTTCAATAAGTGGAATCAGATTTTTCCCCTTCCGGTTTCAATAAGTGGAATCAGATTTTTCTCCTTCCGGTTTCAATAAGTGGAATCAGATTTTTCTCCTTTTCGGTTTCAATAAGTGGAATCAGATTTTTTCCTCTTCCGGCTTCAATATGTGGATAACACTGGAGATACATCATATTCTTGGAACACAAAACCTGTGTCATGAAACATTATACGTTATCTATAGCTGTTTTCGCTCTATACTGAATCCTGAGACTGGAATTGCTAAACAATGGTCGATCATTTTCGCTTTGAACTAGAGATGAGCAAAACCGTTTTTTATAAAATCCGGAAACCGGTTTCTAGAAAACCGAAATCCGGAAAACCGACATTTCGGTTTTCTCTAAAACTGGTAGGGTTTTTCACCGAAACCGGTTTTGGTTTTCTCCAAAAACGAGTCCGTTTTTCGCCAAAACAGGTCTCGATTTTCTTCAAAAACCGGTTCGGTATTTCAACAAAACCGGTTTCGGTGAAAACTTGGAAAACACATACAACTATTTCTGTGCAAACGGAATTGGTTTCCGGAGAACAAAGAAACACGATTCTGGTCAGAAAAAGAACAAATTTTTGAAAAAAAAAACGGAACCGGCTTTGAAGAAAACCGAAATCGGATCCGGTGAAAAACCGAACCGATTTTGGAGATGAAAAATGAGTTTTTGAAAATTTTCAAAAACCAGTTTCAGTTTTCCTAAAAACCGAAAACCGAAAAACCGATTTTTGTGCCCACCACTAGTTTTGAACAGAGAATTACGGAAAGATAAGTAGATATTCGTGAAATGTTGAGTGCTTTTAAAAGAAGATCTCACTATCTCTTAATAAATTTTATTTTGATATCTGTCAACAGACGGACAGATACAAATAGATAAGACTTCCCACACCTACATCTATCACGAGGGTATAGTCAAATGGTGAAAAAAATAAGTGCTGGCCCCCCAAAACGTTTTTCTGCTCCGCCCAATAGTCATCTCAAAGTCTTCTTATTTACTTTTAGCATGTAAAAGGCTCAATCCCCTAGATAAACTCACGGTTCCGCCGAAGAACAACTTGGTGATTCAGAATATTTTGGGATTCTAGTAATTTAACCTCTTTTAAAGTTCAAATACAGGGTAGCCCAAAAGTAGGTATACAGTCCCGTACTGATCGCTGATTACATTTTATATCATCTACTTATTGTTATCCATATAGGTATTGACTTAGTTTCTTCCTGACTTAGTTTCTCTTAATTTATTTTCACTTATACCTTAAGCTCGGAACAAACCAAAGCAAATAAATTCATTATATTAATAAATGAAAATGTCATACTTGATCGACGCTGGTCTGTATTCCTACTTTTGGGCCACCCTGTATATAACCCCCGAAAACAATAGATTTGGCTGTGCATGTTGATTTTTTTTTTAAAGTACAAATTTGAGGTGAGCATCCTCTTGTACAAGCGATCAGGGATAACCCACCAGGGGGTCCACTGGGTCCGGATCTTCTCCCGAAACTTCCAAACTGAACATATGATTGTACAGCGGGGGACACTCCTAAATGGTACATCCATATGGAGATTTACGGCTAAGGTGTACCATTTAGAAGTGTCCCCCGCTGTACAAGATGCTTTCTCAACAAAACAATACTTGTTTAACAGGGAAATGATTGACGTAGCATGAAAATTTCAACTTACATTTCATCTGTACTCTTTTAAAAACAATTTTGTTCTATCATTTTTTTCTGAAAATACAAGTGGAAGTATTTTACAATTATTTATCGCATTTTTTCATGTAGAATAATACCTGTTCAATATTACGTAGACGTAGTGTCTTGTAATATTGGAAGTCCCCTTCACAAAGCTTTGACCTCTCCCAACAAAAATTTCTGGGTCTGCTCCTGTAGGAAGCTATACACGTTTGAGTAAAATGTATGTAAAAACTACCATAAAATGAGACCCAGACGATTTTTTCACTATGACATGAACAGATAACAATAATTGGTGTTTTTTTCACTTCCCATAAATGACCTCCGTTTATTGCTGTATTTCCTGCTACCATGATTACCTAACATTTAATCTGAAAAATGTTCATCGTTTTCCCCGAATATATATTCCACTCATGTACCCTGTCATTGGCGCCATTTTATAACGAATAGCATGCTATGAAAACACACCATATATGCTTATCCTACGCGAATCACTCGATATTATGGTTTCGTAAACAAGGACTCACCTCGAGTTATGGATGTTGTTCGGGATATTGAGCTCTATTTTTTTTTCTTTCCCCTAAAACTCTCTTGTTCCGGCCTGTTTTCACAGTCAATTAATAGATGGCACTGCCATACATGTCAACTTCAATGTCTATTGGAACTAAGCTTTGTTGTTAAATAAGTTATAATTATAGTACGTACTCTTATGTTTTTTCTTCTTCAAACATGTGTGACTTTGTACACACATTACTAATGTCACCCGTATTTGCATCTAATACATTTTATCCATTGCTCTGTTCTAAACTATATTGTGCTTCATTCACTTCTGGTTCTTATTTTCTCTGTCAGAGGGAGTACTATACGTTATTTGTGAATATGCAATCTTCCTGCTTGTTCTGCACTGTTACGTCTTAAAATGTTGAATGCATTATTCTTTCATGTTTTGGAGTGATGCTATAAGACATTGCTATAATAATTAATAATACGTCAGCAATCATTTTGTTCCAAGTACAAGATAATCAACAAATAATGCGCTTTTCTTTACAAGTTACTGTTCCAAATTAGTCTAGTGTAGAAATAGGGGAGGTCTTATCTAAGTTAAAGCTAAGTAACCGAAGGCAACTTAAACTCAGATGTGAGAACAGGATGGACTCCTGAGGGCAGGAGGTTGGCGGTGAAAGTCTCAGTTTTCTCTTTTACGAGCTTTTGCAGCACTGGTGCCTGTGTCGTTAGAGCGGGGAGGGGGGAGATCCTTCGCCAGCTGGATCAACTTATGCTTAAACTTTACTTACGTAAACTAGCGTAGCTAAAGCTAAAGCTAACGAAAATAAATATATATTATCATTACGGAAACCTAAACTAACATAACCAACGGAAATGTTAACTCAATATACGTAACAAAGCTAAGAGAACCTAAGATAAGCTGAACTAACCTGAGAAAACATAGTTAATACCAGTGTTTCTTTCAGGAAACATGTGCCGGAAAATCAAGCGGTCCCGGGTTCGATACCAGGTGAGAGCACTCGGTCGAAAAAGAGTAAAACGCTTTTTCAGGCCAGCTACCCTGAATGAGGTTTTCCTGGATTTTTCTTATTCACACCAGGCAAATGCTGGGGTGGTACCTAACTTATAGGTCCCAGGCCGTTTTCTTCCGTCCCAATCCTTTCTTCCTTCCCTTTTCCCGGATAGTGTGCTAGGCGAGGGATGTCATCTCTCCAACGTGACGGGCTAAACGGCCTTAGAAATCTCAATACTAAATCCTAAATGTGCCACAAGGCACTCTAAAACTACTTATTAACAAAGCCTATACAGATACTTGTCCTACATTTTCTGAAGTACGCACACAAGACGTTCAATTGTCACTTATCTGTTAATGGTTGACAGTTACAGATACAAGGTACCACCTAACCTCTAAATATGGAAAAGGAACAATAGTTTCAGCACGAGCTTTAGAACCCTTGTAAAGTAGCAATATTAAATTGTTTTTTATTTATTGTATTCTGAAACTATTTATCTCCCACTGTTGGTACTTTCTAGTATTTATTAATCTTATCACTTCCGAAGGTGTACTCTCAGACAGTGTGACCACCCAGCAAAAATATTTCGTACTAATCTATGCTGAAAAAAGTACTAGGTCTGGGAAAAAAGGTACTAAAATTTTATCTGCTCCCATTTCATCCTATTTGACATTTTGTGATATTAATATTTTATTAGAAGGTTTCTGGCAGCTCCCCTTCTCCTGTGGGCGGGGAAGGACCTCCCACATTCTTGAAATAACCCTCAACTTTAAATTTTTTTACAGTCAAAATTCGATAAAAATCGTGCAAACCATTTGCGCCCTCCCAATTTTGACTCTACACCCCCAAACTAAAAATCCTGGCGGAATCCGTGCTTAATTGTCGTATTAGAACTCAGTGTAAAACCACTTAAGTAACACAAGTATGACAAATATAGAAGATGTCGGGAGAAAACAAGATATATCATAAAATGGGCTTATTGAGAAAATCGAGTTTTAATTCCTTAATAGCCTAATGTTTAAATAAACGGATCATCAAATATGTAATATTGTTTACTGTGGTCATTTATTAGTTGAAGGAGGCAATAGGACAGCATCTATGTCCCATTTCCGCTCTTGTAAATACCACTGTTTAAAAAAAAAGCAGAAAAAAGTTACCAGGATCATTGAAATTTTCGTACATTGCCAAATTTTTATGAGATTCCCTTTTCTCTGGCAAATGTACAGAAGTATTTATGAGAAAAGAAGAGGAGGAGAAAGTACTAGATTTGTTGGTGAAGGTACTAGAATACTAAAATATTATAAATGGTACTAGATCTAGTACGAAAGTACTAGCGGTGGTCACACTGCTCTCAGAGCTCTGGAGGTATACTGGCTTCTCCAAACTATGCCTGACGGAAACACTGGCCCCAACATATGTTTAGGAAAAGCTAAATTAATTTAATTACCAGATAAAATACAATAATAACCACTAGGTGTATTGATTGAATTTATGCATTCTTTTAAAGTAAACCTGTGCGATATTACTTTAGTTAAGATACAGTTACAGTTTATCACTGAATTTGTTAGTTATTTAAAGTTTACTTACAAAATCTCGTTTTTCTTCTTTTTTACAGGTAAGTAAAACCAGTGTTATACCTACAACAACATAATGATTTCTATCTAGGCGTTTTCTCAGAGCAATATCTAGGAGACGAAATCTAGGTCAGTAGATGACCACAATTTCTTTGTAAGTTATGTGTCTAATATTTGGTAAGAAAACTGGATGCATTTTTTCATTTGTTCTATTTATTATATTAGAATAAATTACAGCCATTAGAAATAAATAAAATACGTTTATAAAGACTCACGATAATAAAATTTCAACATGTAAAACATTTCTAATCGTATTATAAGTCATTTCAGATGTTAATATTAACTAGAAACTAGAAAGGACTAGAAGTTATATTATGTCACAGCGGTTCATGAATTTTGAATTATGGGTAGGTTTTAACTTGATGGAAGCGTCTAAATTAAACGATTTAGGAGTAAAAAGTTTATATCTGGATCAAGAGGCGCATGTGTCGACTCCAGGCCATATCTATTTGTGATGGACATCAAACACGCGTCCAGCAAGAGTTCATTTTTTTTTTGTTCAGCAAGAAATCTTATTTATTTCCTTTACATATCTGTTTGGGTTCGAAACCATATGAGTCAGTAGTCAATTGAATCTTTAATTCGTCTCTTTAATTTTTACGTATATCAAACTGAAGTTTTCTCCTTTTATGTGCATTCTCTGAGAAAGAGGTTAGAATGTATCACTAGACATTCGCAATTAACAGGGATCCGAGAAATCCACGTACCCCTAGGTTGGAGTATCACAGTGAAGAATGTCACTGTAATTTTAGTCTATTCAGGATATGCTATAGTTTAAAATTTATATATACAAACAACATAGTTAATTGGTCTGTATGTACTCTATCGTAAGGCGGCAACACATGTTCCCTCACGCGTCTTCTCAAATCTACTATGCGACTTGTCTTTGATAGATACTGAAACAAACGGAGATTTCTTCGAATATAATAGGAGTGGTTTACTAGGTTTGTCCTTGCCAAACGCAGCCATTACATGTATGATGGTTTATCCTTTGTATCGCCGTTCGAGCACATACACACTCCCCAAATCTTTCTACAACTGTGTAATTGCAACCATTCTCCACAGCCATTACTTCGTACAGAAACGCTTCACGTGACCTTGAAAGCAAGATACCTAAGAGTGCTTGAAAGCAGGATTCCTAACAGTGTTTGGAAGCAGGATATCTAACAGTACTTGAAAGCAGGATAACTAACAGTATTTGAAAACAGGATATCTAACAGTGTTTGGAAGCAGGATACCTAACAATGCTTCAAAGCAGGATACCTAACAGTGCTTGAAAGCAGGATAACTAGCAGTACTTGAAAACAGGATATCTAACAGTGTTTGAAAGCAGGATACCTAGCAGTGCTTCAAAGAGGGTACGTAACAGGATACCTAGCAGTGCTTCAAAGCATGATAGGTAACAGAGCTTGAAAGCAGGATAACTAACACTATTTGAAAGCAGAATACCTAACAGTGTTTGAAAGCAGGATAACTAACAGTATTTGAAAGAAGGATATCTAACAGTACTTGCAAGCACAATACCTAACAGTGTTTGAAAGCAGGATACCTAGCAGTGCTTCAAAGAGGGTACGTAACAGGATACCTAGCAGTGCTTCAAAGCATGATAGGTAACAGAGCTTGAAAGCAGGATAACTAACACTATTTGAAAGCAGAATACCTAACAGTGTTTGAAAGCAGGATAACTAACAGTATTTGAAAGAAGGGTATCTAACAGTACTTGCAAGCACAATACCTAACAGTGTTTGAAAGCAGGATACCTAGCAGTGCTTCAAAGCAGGATACGTAACAGTGCTTGAAAGCAGGATAACTAACAGTACTTGAAAGCAGAATACCTAACAATGTTTGAAAGCAGGATACCTAACAGTGCTTGGAAGCAGGATTCCTAATAGGGTTTGAAAGCATGGCACCTAACAGTACTTGAAAGCAGGATACGTAGCAGTGCTTTAAAGCAGAATACGTAATAGTGCTTGAAAGCAGGATAACTAACAGTACTTGAAAGCACAATATCTAACAGTGTTTGGAAGCAGGATACCTAATAGTGCTCGAAAGGAGAATACCTCAGTGCTTGAAAGCAGGATAACTAACAGTACTTGATAGCAGAATACCTAAAAGTGCTTGAAAGCAAAATACCTAACAGTGCTTCAAAGCAAGGATACGAAACAGTGTTGCCTATGACTGAAAGCAGTGTTACCAATACCACAAATAAAATTGCACTGATATTATTTTCTGGGATACTCAAACCTATATGGAAGGGACTTCTCGGACATCCTGTATAAAGCTCAAAGAAAATAAAATATTTTTTGTTCTCAATATCTGAAATTTTAATAGTTAAAGTGTTACATGCTAACAAAATACTACATAAAACGGTATTTTGTTACACATCAATAGTAACAGATATAAATTGATAGGATAGAATAAATATGGAACCGATAATATTTTTTAATTCTTGAAACCATATTTTTATGCTCGATACATTGATGAATTTACTGATTAAAAATGTTAACCACTACATGGTGTTTATATGGTTACTGCGTGATTTGGTTAAAAGAGATATTTTTATTGCATCTCTAAATGATATGCATACAGTGTTCGTTCATAAAGTTCATACATTTGAGCAGACAGCGGAGATAAAAAAAAAATGAGAATTTTGAACTAGTATTAGTTCTTCCGTACAAATGAGAACTCCAAACACGCCAATTTTTCTCAATGACCCACAATTTATTAAATACAGTGAAAGAAAATAATAATGTTGAAGCAGCAATACCCAAAAATTATAAAAACAATCGAAATTAATCAATACCCAACGTTTTCAAATTTTTTAATGTATTTAATTTTCTTCTTGGGTCAGAGTTTTAGTGTTTTCGTCCTCATATAACACCCAGGGCATGAAAGATGCGAACCTATCTTTAATCTGGGTTCCGTATCACGACCTTGAATTTGGTGCAGTTTTCTTGTGCTCAAACCATCTGCAAGATCAGTCCTCATTGTATAGGTCTTTGTTACTAGACTGTTGGGGCTGCGGTGGCTCAGTGGTAGAGCGCTCACCTCTAGTGCATGGGGTCCCGGGTTCAAACCCTGCTCCCTCCAAGTAAACTTTGTGGTGGACAAACACCGTGTGAGTGGGTTTTCTCGGGGTTCTCCCACTTTCTTCATTCCACCATTTCATCCATTTCTCACCATCACCGTCTCCTTTAGCCTAACCGGCATAAGTGTGGGACGTAAAACTCAAAAATTTCATTTCATTTATATAAATCTAACTTCCAGAAGAAATGACTTACATGAACACGCTTTTGGCATTTGGTTCTCTTATTACAATTCAATGGCGTCAGAAGGGGATTCGGGGTTGTAGCCTCCCTTTGAGCAAGGTATTATTTAAAAATGAACGCAATTACCTGTAATTATATGAACTTGGGCCTTGAACCCTCCTTGACGAACTTCTGCGTTTGCAATTTCTTACACTGTAAAAAAAAATGAGGTGTTGAAACAACACAAAGTGACTACCACTTTAGCGTGTTATTTGTGTGTTAGTTCAGCACCAAGACATCGCCTTCCGAGCATATTAGAAATAACTAGTTACTTGAGAGAATTTGCATTGGTATTAATCGTTTAATATGAACAAAGTTTTGCGAAATAACTTTGGCATTTATGCCTTGTAACGAATAATGTTCTATGTTTTCTGTAATCGGTCACAATAATATTGTTGTAAACTTGTGAATCGTCCGACAACAGTTACATAGGCAACAGTTCTGCCATCTTATGTTTATACGAGGGAGGGCTGATAAGCTCTCGGCCCGACCCAGAAGGATTTGAGCTGTAGGCATGAAAGTGTGAGGCTATTCAACATAGTTCCCTCGAAGGTCAACACACTTGGCACTTCGATGCTGCAACTTCTCCAACCCCTCAAGGTCTGCAAAAAATTTTTCCGCAGCTGTTATCACCTCTTCATCACTGTGAAATTTCTGTCCTTTCAGTGCTGTTTTGAGTTTTGGAAACAGATAATAATCAGAAGGGACAAGATCTGGTGAGTAAGGTGGGTGGTCAATGCACTGAAACCCTAGGTCCCTCAGAAAATTCCTTTTTCTGCCAGCCTTGTGGACGGGAGCATTGTCCTGCAAGAACAAGACATCTCGTGTCAACTTTCCCCGGCGCTTCTCTTTAATAGCGTCCTTTACATTAGCCAGCAGACTGCAGTAACACTCTGCAGTTATGGTTTGGCTCTTTGGAAAGTAGTCTGAGAGCAAAACACCATCCTTATCCCAGAATATTGAAGCAAGCACATTCCCTGCGGACTTTTGTGCTTTGAATTTTTTGGGCCTTGGAGATCCTGAGTGGTGCCACTCGCATGACTGCTGTTTGGTTTCCGGATCAAAGTAATGCAACCACGTTTCATCCTGGGTAACAAACCGATTCAAAATATCGTTCTTGGAGTTCGCAAAATGCCGTAAGATCACCTGCGATGATCTCACACGTTCGCGTTTCTGATCCGCGTTCAAACATTTCGGAATCCATTTCGCAGAAAGCTTGCGCATGTCCAACTGATCATGGATTATTGACCCAACACATTCTTTGGATATGTACACTTTATCAGCTATCTCCTGAAGCGAAATCCGTCTGTTGTTCAAAATCAGGTCATGAATCTGGTCCATTATTTGCGAAGTTGACACTGACACTGGCCTGCCACAGCTGTCACCATCTTCTGTTGAAAATTCACCACGCTTGAAGTTCGCACACCATTTCTTCACAGTGGAGTATGAAGGGCACTGTCCACCCAATGTGTCTAGCATGCAACCATGGTTTTTCCTTGGGCGACTTCTGTTGCAGGAAGAAGAACTTCATTACACCTCGCAACTCCTCTTTGGTGAATTTGACACCTGGCTCCGCCATGTTTCATTCAATTACCTGTAAAATAAAAACCGTTCATGGTAGAATCGTGAAATTTGGTATTTAAACATATAAAAGATCAACATTTCACATGACATTAATTACATCAGAGTAGTACATTCGGAAGGGGGTCGGGCCGAGAACTTATCAGCCGACCCTCGTATATGCTAAGACACAAGAATAACATAAAGAAAACAGATGGGAGAACAGCTATCTGTGTAACTGTTATCAGATGATTCTTATTATGATTCTTATCAACTTATTACAACGAAATCGTTTCTAAAACATACCCCATGAACCCTTTTATTATAACGCTACCAAGAGAACAGAATACGCTACAGTTAATGATACATAAATATTAACATATATTTTTCATTAATTATTTAATTTTAAATATGTTTCAATTAAACCAAGTCGTCATATTTCTCTCAGTGTCCTGTGCCACTTCCGTTTTGCGTTATTTACGAGGGATGATCGGAAAGTAAGGTTACAGAGCATGGAATGAAACGTGTGTATATTATTTCATACAACCAATACAGCCAACAGATAGTACATACATTAGATGTCTCCATATCGGTTGAGACACTTGTCGCATCGTGGGATGAGTTTGAAGATTACCACCTGGTAAAAATCCTGTCCTTGAGTGTTCAGCCACGTTGTTACGAAGTGTTTCACCTCCTCGTCTGAAGTAAATAGCCGGACTCATAACTGCTCCTTCAAGTGTTGGAACAGGTGAGAGTCTCTTGGAGCGAGGTCCAAGCTGTAGGAAGGGTAGTCGATGATGTCCCAGCTGTGTTCAAATCTGTTGATGTCGTGCTGGGTCGCCTAGTGCGCTCCTAGTCAGTGACGTTTTCTCTACCAGCCGCAAACTTTCGAAATCATTCTGCGACATACTGACGAGACATTACATTCCCTCCGTAAACCTCTACCAACTGCCGGTCGATTTCGACCGCGGTTACATGTATCGTCTACAGAAATCGAATAGCAGAGCGGACTTTTTCACGAGACCAGTTTTTCAATTGAGTCGCCATTTGTATTTACCTACAACTAGCGCTGTAGGTGGCGGATGGCTGAAATTCTGCACAGTTGCCAACTACATGGATTAAAATTACCTAACACTTCTTTTTCCTCTCTAACAGACGAAACTGGAGAAAGATCGGTCTGGTAACCTTAGTTTCTGATCTTCCCTCGTACATCACATTTTACTCAGTATTTGACAATATTTTTGCAAACGGAGGAGAGAAAAATAATGTTGTATGACCCCCACATATCAACACGTTCCAGAACACACAATCACGCAATACAAACTAGCAAAAATTCGTGCGTAATCATCAAGAAAGCCAAAAGTGTTAATGTTTCTCAGAATTCCAAGTAAACCAAGCTTTGATATTCTCCATAACTGCAAGCATGTTGAGTTCTTGGGTAAAACAATATCACCACGGATGAATGTGACACGTGCATAGAAAATTACGTGAAATCATGTCTGGTACGATGTCGTGGTCATGTAATCAGTTTCCTTAGAGAGGAAAAATAGTACGGTGGGCAACGGTCGATACAGGTCCGTAGCCAACCCAAAAAATGTAATGGGACAGAAGAAGTTAGGGGGGTGATCCAACCGTATTAACTACTACCGGTATATTATAACTATATTATAGTTCATTTGCAAGTCTACTGTGAAAATTTTAGGGAGCACAATAAAAACTTAGGGGCCCCCATACCTCCCGTGGATACGGCCCTAGGCCTATAGTTTAAGGGTTGATGCAACTGCTATAGCAAACTATAAGAACTCAATCCACGTTATTAGCAAGCCATGTCTTTTATAAGAATGTAAGGCACAAAACTTCATCCAATCCAACTGAACACACACGTAATTAGATAAGAGATATATATATACATTATCCAAGTTAGTCCTGGCCAAAAGTATGAACTTTATGGACGCTCCGCCTTTAACTATAAAATTATTTTTTTTTTCTGAATGGGAGATAACCAAACAATTAATTTGAGCTTACCTGTTCAAAGAAAACACCAACTGAACTCACAGTACCACGCAAACACAGACAAACATAGACTCTCAAACTCTGGATATGTACGAAGGTATTTCCAAAAGTTCCTCTCCCGACACTAAAATAACGCGCCACTGGAAGTAAAGCTTTTATGGTATATAGTGCCATCTATGAAAGAAATAATGTTTCAGTTTTAACTGTCTAGCTACATCAGTTCGTTGGAGACAGTAATTTTATTCGTGCGTTGAGCTTGTATATTGCATAATGAGGTAGGCCGAACATGCCAAAGAAAAGAAAGAAAAAAAGAAAGAAAAGAAAAAGGAAAAATAAACAAAACAAGTTGTATTACCGCGGAAACGTTGCGAATTGGGAAGATTTAAAAGAGCTAAAAACAAATAAAACTGGTTTATATCTTCCGGTTTCACAGGTGCTCTTAAAACGTGCCGAAATTTGGAAAAATTCACATTCTTAAGATAGTTCTTATGTTTTTTTTAGTTAGCCTCTTCCCGAATGCAATAGCTCAAATTCTTATGTACTAGAATCATAGAAGGTAATGTTTAAATATTATTTAAATCCATAAATATCTTCCGGTTGTGGATTGCCTTCAAAGTTAATGAATTTTTTAAACAAAATTTAGAAGTAAAGGTAGATTGCAGTACAAGGCAAAAGAATACTAATGTCTTGCATGTTTTTTCTTTATTGAATATAAGTTTAAATGTTGAAAAAAACAATTATTTTAGATCATTAGTAATATTTATAAACATACTTTTTTTTATTGACAACACTAGGTTTTTGTGTTAACAGTCGTAAGTCCGAGAAACTCATGTTGAACAATTGAACATCTCTGCCTTAACTCATTCTTAGCTGAAAGTATTTCAAAATCTGATTTATGGGTGGGTGGAGCTTCGTGATCATTGACCAATGCAAGTTACAATGAAAGCTTGAATGTCTTAGCATTTACAGTTACTGCGCGAGCGAAATACTTTGACCGATTTGTACAATTCATTTTTCTAAGTCATTATCGGTTCCAGTAAGATTCGACTAGATCTATTTCATTCAAATATTGACAAGTTTTCCCAAATTTCGGCAAATTTTAGAAGACATGCGTGACCAGAAGATATAAACCAATTTTATTTCTATTTTATTATTTTTAGTCTCCATAATTTTCAATTTTTCCACGTATTATAACAAAAAAAATTTTCTCGGCCATCCTACTGCATAATAAAACTCCAGCTCACACCGCTGTTGTGGCCAGGATGCAGTGAAACACTGTGGCTTCGAGATTAGGCATTCATCATATAGCCCAGATTTAGCACTTGAGCCTTGGCAACAATAACTGTGTAGACTCATCATATAACCCAGATTCAGCACTTCAATCTTGGCAATAATAACTGTAGACTCATCATATAACCCAGATTTAGCACTTGAGCCTTGACAACAATAACTGTGTAGACTCATCATATAGTCCATATGCATCACTTCAGTCTTGGTAACAATAACTTTGTAGACTCATCATATAACCCACATTTAGCACTTGAGCCTTTGCAATAATAACTATGTATACTCATCATATAGTCCAGATTTAGCTCTTGTGCTTTGGAAACAATAATTGTAGACTCACCATATAGCACAGATTTAATACTCAGCCTTAGCTACAATAATTGTGTAGACTCATCATATAGTCCAGATTTAGCACAGTATCCTAGCTCAACGTACAGCACTAGGGCTTCATATGACTGCCTTCAATGAACTATCACAGCTAGACAGTATAAAGTGATATATAATTTGTTTCATAGATGGCGCTATAAGCCATGAACGACTTATTAGCCAGTGACGCATATTTCAGTGTGAAGCAAGAAAGATTTGAAAGTACTCTCGTATTTTTGGAATCTACAAATCGCAATTAACGGTCGTTTATTGTTGCAGAGGGCTCGTGAAAAGACTCGCTGAGATGAAAGTCGAGGAACAAAAGGACGACGAAAAGCGGTAATTAGACATCCCCCCCTTCGTGTGTGTGCATAGCATTGTTGTACGAGTTTGAATACTGCATTGTGGATGCAAATGCATGATGTTCAGTTTCTTGTCTTATGAGAGAAATTTGTGTGAAAGTTCTCTCAATGTATTCAAATCACGCACGGACCATATGAACACCCTGTATGATATTGTTCTTGTTAGAAATGTGATTAAAGTAGATACTTGTATTTTGGAACCATTTGTATTTTGTTTTGGTCTTGATAATAAAGAAAATGGATTGGTTTCATGAATATTGTCAGATGTTAACGTTAGAGTGGATTTTCAATATTGAATTTTAATGCGGTGTGTTTTAATACTGTTTCTATATTCATTCAACAGGATTTTTCGTTTTTTTTTTTTTTTTTTTTCATTTCATATCAATTATGTATCGCTATTCATTTGAATAAATCATCCATTTTATTTAACTAATGAAAGTATCTGTTAAATTAATGAAGCATCAGTAGATTAAAGCTGATTCCTCCGCAAGCGGGATAAACTGCAATGGGTATGAACGAAACAATTAGGGAACTATTACACAATTTGGGTAACTTTCCAGAGCTTTAAAGGAAAACATGTTAACCTCCTGAGACCGAGGAAAGTTCAACTATATGAATTATGCTTATTTTTATTATAAATGTATAATTTTAAAGCTCAGCGCCCTTTGATTCGTAAACTAAAATTGATTTGGTAAACTTTGTTGTACACATGCGCAGTAACACCCTGTAGACCCATCTTTACACTCGGAATCAACGACTAAAAGTTAGAGCAAATAAAGGCTTAAAAATATTATTTCTTGTTGTTACATTAACATGTGTTTACAAAAAAGAAATTCTAAATTGCGCTATTATTAGTTTTATCCCTTACAAATTTTCCTATACATAAATATCATGTCTGTTAATGCCATATCTGATAACTATACATATTTTTAAAACAATATTACACTACAAAATACTACGCTACAATATTACACTACAACATAGCACTCTTTATGGGAATGTTTCCTCATGTTCGTTTCTATTTTTATTCCATTGTTCCTAACCACATTTTTAGTATTTCTTTACTGTTTTTTTTTTTTTGTGAAAGGTGAGAAAGCAGTTTCGATTGGCATGTACACTCATGTCCAAAATTATTGTTGCTTGTCTATAAATATGCTGTTGTAGGAATATAATTTGATAACGAATTCGCCCGGTATTTCTTATAATGTTAGTATGTGTATAATCGACAAAGACATATATGTGGAAAAATTCATCTCAAAAGAGCAGTAAATAAGAACGATAAAACGAAAATAAAACTTTTTTGTCCATTTAGCAACAATTTGTTTTACTCACTCTAATTTTCGTATTTATAATTCTTTTCCTTTGAAATTTACCACAAATATACATTTTCCGATTATACACATAGCATCAGTATTAAGACTGCCCTGCAAAATCATTATCAAATTATATTCTTACAAGAAGACAGTTATAGATATGCGACAATCATTTTGGACATGAGTGTACATAGAAGAATACTTGACATTTTATGCATCGTACTCTCGAAAATTGTTTGCAGCCTGAATTTCTGCAACCCGCATAATTCTTGAGATCAACCACATCTGGGAGATGTGCTGCGTCTACATATCTGGATGAAGAGCATGGTATTGAAATAGGTGTTTTCTTTGACTTCTATGAAGAAGGTTCTGCTTCATCTGAATCATCATCTTGGTTTCCGTCATTGCCTGAGTAGATGAATGTTTCAGCCAGACAATCTTGTCGCACAACCTTCAATTAGTGTTCTCACTTTCCCAAATACAGCATTCTCTTTTTCTTTCTCAGGAATTTCACCATCGAACACTACTTTCAGTTTAGTTCGGAGGATCATATAGCGATCACGTCATATTACTTGCAATAAGGGGAACTTTTGCGTCATTGACCAGTACATTCTCATATTTGGATACTGAAAAGAAACTAAATACATGATTACAGTTTTGTTTTAAATTAATGCAATCACAATCTTCGCACTGAGGCTTGCTGGATCTCATATATGAAAAAGTGCGACATAATACTGACAATTGAGAAGGAAAAGTTTTGGCTATTTTTAAAAGATTTGGTAATGCTACTGATAGCAACTAGTGTATTTATTTCACAGATGGCTATTATTTTTCACACAGTTTAGAATCGAAATGCAAGCGGAGTCCAAGAAGCCACACTCTGAAGAGTGAACTAGGCTATCACAGTTATAAATATTCATGATTAGACATGATAAGACATTGAAAAAGATTTGCACTTCTGGCAAGCGGGTGCGTACGCTATGAAAATAAACCGCTGAGAATTCTCCCTTCTCAATTGTCACATGCTCACATGTAGCCACAATTCCACTTATCTAATAGTTCTTAAGCGCGTTTTAGGTAAATATTATATATTTGTTTTTGTTTTTCGGACCTTTGTGTATTTTAGTCGTCATATTATTTTGTTAAATTTAGTTTTTTATCTTTAAAAAGAATACTACCATCACATAAAATATTTAAAATTGTTTTTACAAAGTACTTAGAAAAGAGTTTCACCCCTTTTATTTAAAAAAAAAATGTTCTGAAATTAACAGGGGGCAATTATCTCCACCCTCCCCAAATGAAGCTCCTATCTAAAAACTGCCCATAATCTATTTAATTTTAATTTTGTAAAATACTGAACATAAATTGGTATCTTTTCTTATTAAAAAGCATAGTTTTTACATATATTTATTTCCATTTAATTAAAAATGCATGTATATTAGTAGGTCTGGTCCTCATAAGCACTTACGTGATTAGGCAAAACAAATGATTAGATCAAATTAAATCTTGTAGTTCTATTAGAAGCCATCTATTTCTTATCAGGTATTCATAGCCATTGAATTACTTGTAACAAAGGGCACGGTAGCCCAGTGGTAGAGCGCTTACCTCTGGTGCACGGGATCTTTGGTTCGATCCCCCGAGAAGCAAGTTTGTGGTGGTCAACACCATGTCCGTGGGGTTTCTCGGAGTACTCCCGTTTCCTCTTACACTCTCATTCCACGATTCTTCAACATCATTCACCTGGTTTAATTCTCCGTCTCTCAGTCTAAAGCATGGCGCAAAATTTCCGGTCGCCAGCTCGCCATTGGCGACTAGAAATTTAGAGCTGGCGACCACTATTTAGTAGGGATGATTTCTGCTTAAATTCGTAGGGCTGCGCAGTTTGTTTCGCACGAAAGTAATTGTCATTGAGTGAGAGAAAACACGAAATGTGAAAGCCTTCACAACATTGTAATTAGCCCCTGCTTTCCCACCCTCAATCGAAAGATATGATATATATTTTTTTAAAACATGTATATGAATTGTTCAAATCAATATTGATTGTCCTGTATCTAATTGTCTAATTTTGAAATTTTATGCCCTGATGTAATTTCTTTCTTTGTAAAGCCAGAGGCCTTGGGGGGTTCTCTCATAGTTTGTACGTTGAGAGATACTGGCGAACATCATTTTTGGATTGGCGAGTTCGTCTGACTTTAAAATTTTGCGCCTTGGTCTAAAGGGTAATTGTGGGACGCTAAACTAAAAGATTTCATTTCTTTCTTTTTTCTTGTAATCAAGAAAAAGAAACATTTTTAAGGTGATTTCCTAAACATGCAATAAATGTTAAGAATTGAGATTTCGAGGAGCTACTATGAAATATCGTGACCCTGGCAAAGAAGCGAAGCTCATACAGTACCAAGGGCGAAGGGGGAAGAAGCATTGATTATTATTTCGCGTAGCGTACAACGAAAAAAAAAATGGTACTTAAATGTACTGCGTGTATTTCGTGAGGAATATTGCTTGCACGTCATCATCTCGGCCCGCTCTGTGTATCAACCAATAAAAGAACAAGACAAGCGGTCAAGTTCCCTGGACATCGGTGTAATCCAGTACGGCTCGATTCACTGCAGAAAGTGGACCGGCCCCCTTTAACCAGCTGATCAACGCTGTGCGCGCCATGAGGCGGGGATACAGGTAAACACAGCAATATTGTGTAGCACGATGGACTACAGTTCTTCAATTGATTTTGTTTGGTTTATACATACCGTGCGCTTTTTTATATACACACAACATAAAGAAAACACGTTTTTCTCTTTTTAATATTTTATATAGAGCACTATATTTAAATTTTAATGACTCACTGGTTTTTAAATTATCTGGAAATGTTTTTTATATATCTATTTTGCACCTTCACGAATGTTTATATTTTCTTCCTAATGCACGCGTTAACGTGAATATTAATTTGCAATGATCTCGGCAGATGGTACACGTCCGTTGCCAAATACTAAACACCATGATTTCTTTCTTGGAATTGCCAAAACTAATTGTTTGAATGCAAATGTAACAATTTAAATGCTTTTCGTAGTAAAACAACATTGTTTACTTGTATCTAAGGCTCTATATTCATGAAAAACAATGAAATGGCTGACTCACGGTCGGTGCCGTTTTTACGCATAAGCTAAACAAGCTATATCGTAGGGTCCCGCTCTCTTGGGGGCACCCAAAAGTTAAAGAAAAACTGGATATACATTTCCAAAGTATAAGAAAATTAAAAAATAAAATAAAATTTATATATATGTAGCAACAGTGCTTCCTGCTGTGTAGGCTACCTTGATGCAATTAATGGGGGCTTCTTCTGCTAGTCTGTTTCCTAAATTATCTCTAGTTTCTTCATTTCTGTATGTTGGGTGCCTCTGGACACATAAAGGGCCCCTTTACCTTCAACAGCTTGGGGCCCCACTAAACCTACATCCAACTCTCCTCACGGTAATTAGGCCTATGTTGAGCATATACTTGAAATTCAATCTTGTTGTCATGCGAGCCAAATCTTAATACTACACGATTAGTGTACAGCTTCATTCGTGCTGTTATTTTCGACTTGGTGAATAACTACATTCTAGTAATTTCTACTTGGTGAATAACTTAACTCTAGTAATTTCGCAAATTCAACGTATATTGCCTTTTAAACGCCCGGTGATGCAACAGCTGTGCCCAGCCTTTAGACCTCAAATCCTAATTAAGCTCTCAGTCCCTCTCAGCCCCTAATTAAGCTAGAAAGATAATTATAGTATCAATGTGTTCCTGAAGAAAGAAGCTTTCCGTCAATATGCATTTTATGTATATGGGGGTTACCACGACGGAGGGGAGAGGGTAAAGTTCGAGTTTTTTGGATCAGGTTTTTACAGGGGCCATTGCCACTTGGGGGTACATTCATAAAAATTTGTATGTGAAGCTAAAAAATAGGCCACTATATAGGAATACCCTGTATGTGTACTTGGGAGGGAGGAGGAGGTGAGGCAAAGTTGGCCAATTTTTGTAGCTCAGTTTTTAGACGTAAATTATATTTATTTTCAGGACAATTCTTTGAGGTTTCTTCCTCTACGAATAGGGCGGGAATTGCACAAATGTTACCTCGTCGGTATTTGTGTGCCATAAGCTTTCCAACAATGTATCAGTTATGACTCTGTGATACTTACGGTTGTCATCAGGACCACCAACGTGAGAGTCTACTATTTAGTTCAAATCCCTGGTGGGCAAAGAAAGGTTACCAAAAAACATGAATATCTCCAATTGAAGATAATTCCGTGTAACTTGTTTAAAATATGCCATAACAACACTTTACATACGCACAATAGAGTTTCATGCTTTATACACTCGTTTTCTTGAAGAAAATGGAAAATAAATTAAAAATAGTACGGTACTTAAAAATATATTATAAATAAGTATAAAACAAAGAAGTTACTTACATAATTAGAAACAGTAATCTTTATTTATGCATTGCCGAGTCGATGACGTGCTCTTCAAATACTGCTCTCTTGAAGGCAGTGTTGCCAGATTGAGCGACTTTTAGCCGCTCTCACTACCAAAATTTCATATTTGGCGACACTTTAAATTATCTGAGGGTTATCACTCTTAAAAATGCACTACTTTTTTTTATTTTCATATCTATGTAAAACATTATTAATATTACATAACACACGTTTGTTCGTTAAATACTCTATTCGCTATGAAAAATAGTTTTACTAAAGCTAGTATGTTCAATATTAATTTATTAAAGAAATTAGGAATAACAGTGAAAAAGCGTACTGTAGACTTTGTAAAGAATATCCCAGAGCCTACAAAAACTGACTTAAGCACACGTGTATTTCCTTGGAAATCAGATAGATCGATCTTTTTATACTATCGCGATCTGCTCAGCTTATTGCATACTGTCGTTCTACTGTCCGTCATGTAAGACGGAGTTTGCCCTAATACAGAGCCGCCAATAGCCTGGAGTGGCTGTCACTACCAGACCATTGCCAACCCAGACATCTAACGTTTTTCAAACTTCAGGTGTTTCCATTAAATCGATAAGGATATATATATAGGGTGTCCAATATACAACGCAACCCGGAGTTTGGGATAGTAGAACTTTTGAACCTGAAGTGATACACAAATACACAAATAATGGTTATACGAAAATTAAGCCTTGTTCATGCATATATATTTAAACTAGGAAGCGACGATTGAAGTGCACTAGGAACCACATAGTGTTGCCAGATGTAACCGAAGGTGTAAATCTCTCTTTTTTTTTTTTTTTTTTTTTTTTTTTTTTTTTTTTGCAAAACATGTAAATCGCTCATAACTCACACACATGGATGTTCTGTCGTTAATTTTCAGTTTGTTCAGTTAGAGTTGCTTGGAAACTATGGAGAAGAAAAAATAATTTTTCATTTCCACCGATAACTAATCGGATGAGGCCTCTGTAAGAGAGAAGTAGGAAAATCGTAGTTTTCATAAATTAACACTCTGAATTGGCAACCCTGCTGACGTTTCAGTGCATCAAAAGTTGTGTTAAGGATCTGTCTACATTATGCAATTCCTGAAAACAATGAAAAATTACTTTGAAATTATCATGATAAAACGTTTACTTACATGCAACCAGCAACACTGCTACTATCAGAAATGAGTTACCAGCTGTACAGCGGATGCTGGGAGTGTCTTCTGTTTTGATTCAAACACTAGTTCACACGTTTCACCAGGTCTGCAGCAACTTTACGAAGATTAGACGTGTTAATGTTCTCAATGGCACTGGGAATGTTCGTTTCCAGGTCTTGGATAGTTCAAGAATTGTTCTTGTATACCTCTTGCTTTAAATAGCCCCATAGAAATGAATAACAGTGTTGCCGAGTCAGTTCTTACTGCTACTGCAGTTGCACTGTGAACATTTATGTTCTCATTGCTCAATTTCGCAGATGAATAGTAGATTGCAAGCAAGAACATATTCATGGAAAAGAAAAGAACCGGATCTTAAGGCCTTTTACTTACTTGACCTACTCCCCCATTCTACAAATTTGATTTTACTTAACAGTAACAAATTAGTTTTGGCTTTATATGTGAAATATCATTGTAAGTCCAATTGTCGCATTAAAGTGCAAAACATTTAGCCTACTCCGTTGGTACTATTTTTAGTTTATTATTGTCAAATTTACACATACATGTACATACATTAACATCTATGGTAACACACACTTACTGAACTAGACTGAAGAGGCACTCACTCCAGTGAGAACCAGCGAAACCACCTCTTTAACCAAAAGAGCAACTAAATAAATCAACCGAGATCGTGTAGCAAGAGAGCGATTCACGAGTGAAAGAACCGTGGTTCCCAGAGAACAGTGGTTCCAAAACAACTACGACTCCTGAAGAATCACGACTCTTGAAGAACTACGAATCCCAAAGAATCACGACTCTTGAATAACAACGACTCCCAAAGAGCCGGCTCCTAAAGAGTTGTTGCTCATTTCTAGTGAGCCATGACTCACTCACTCATGCAAAAGAGTCGGTCAGAAGAGCCAGCTCACTCGCGAGTGACACATCACTATGAATAAAGATATCAAATAAATGAAATAAAACCTCTTGGCCCTTCGAATTTATCCTTTATTTCCTCATATGCTTAACTTCACTCCCAAGAGAATGTATTCCCTTTTCCCGGTTATTGCATGAAAAAAGCGAAAATTCAGTTTCTAGTCTATTTCTATTAAATAGGCATTATTAACTAGCTTTATTTACTAGAGCTACTTTTTAAATAACAATGGCTCTTTAATACACTGAGCTGTATGATAGTAACACTTTCATGATATCGGGTATTCATAAATGTTCTCTACTTCTCTCGGGCAACACTCTAATGATGAGACTATTCATGAATGGGCTCTATTTCACTGAGGCTACTGTTAAATATCATGGTCATTCATAAATGTGTTCTGTTTCACTGGGGCAAGGGAGTGTTTATTAAAGTACTTGGTATGACCAGTGGATACTAGGCTCGGTGTGACAGACAGATATGTCATTAAGCATCGAAGAGATCCGAACTTGAGTCCGCTCCTAGTAATCCTCATTGAGTCCTCAGGATATGTTGCGTATTTTAAGGAACACACGTTGTGTATGTAGTGACAATTGACGTACCTTCACAAGTGCTGTGTTCAAAAATTCATTTCAAAATGGTTCAACCTTTTTACTCTAATAATGAAACTGACAACCTCAAAGTCATTTTTATGTATTGAGAAAAAACCCTTAGAAATTGCTCCTCCTCCCCCCTCTCTCACTAAAAAGGAAATTTCTGGGAACGCTGTGACGAAATTTCCGAAAATACTGTGATATATACCCACTTGTTTCGAACAAGAATCTCATATATCATGTTTTATATCCCCAACATATTTCTAACCTTAAGGGATTTCTAGATATGGTCATCTTAATATAACATTTGTAATTTTCATCTTTTTATTCCCATATTTTCTAGAGGAAATATCAAAATATTTGTAATTATTTTAACTCTAGCACATCCAATACCTCTGACTTCCGTAGTCCGCCCACAAGTTATCATTTTGACAGCGGCTACTTTTATATAAGGAAATTATTTTTTATATGTGTTTGACTATTCGGATACACTCTCTTAATACATGTACTAGAAAACAAATATTATTATTCAATATTCATTTTGTGGTATATGTTTCAAATCTCAGAATTTTAATAATACACCAGACAGAAAAAAAAATCATTGAAGCTTTTTTCTGTTTTTGACACTAATGTGTGATACTAACGTTTTTAAAAACAATTTGAACATATCTGCTAATACACTTTTTTGCACCAGGAGTTAAGTGAAAACAACACTAGACACGGAAAGTTCTGCAACTACTGCCAGTCAATTTATTTTATTTGCAGTTGATGAAAGTCTAGCGAAACTGAGTACTACATTTTCCAGACACCACCTTCAAGCAGGTAGAGCTTCTGTTGGTCGTAGTATTTCCATTGCATTTCTTGACTTGACATTTCATCCTCTTCCTTGTATCTTCTGCTGCCGGATTTGCTACGTCCACTGGTTCATTGTTAGAGACGGTTGGGTCTCCATGTTTCTCGCCTTGGCATGGACTTGTCCCACTTCTTCGGCCAATGACTGAATGAACTTCCGGATATTTTATTTCCTTGTGCCTCGTTGTAGACAATCCAGGCATTGATGGTTGCAAAGTAGAGAACGTTGTAGAAAGTTCGAACAGGCCAACGTCGAGACCTTGCCTTGGCCAAGGGCGCCCATGTTGTTGTTTCCAAGGGAGGCCGCAAGTATAAGCGACGTTTCAAAAATAGTTTCAAATTTTGCTGTAACTAATGTAAAAATTCTATTGGATTTTCGATATTCTAAAGTACAATTTCCTCTAGTGAGGGGCGACCTTGCCCCCCTTCCTGATGGGCGCCCTTGGCCTTGACTGAATACTTCCTGGCCATCTGGTCAATAATGTCAAACCCGTACTTTGTAGTGTTGTAGAAGGAAACACTTTCTGGAATTTTCTTGTCATTGGTGCTAATTTGGACGCCACTACAATGAAGCGAGGACAGAAGCAGAACGTTCTTCCTTTCCTTGCACTGATAAACAGCAAGAGTTATTTCTTTCTTTTTTTTTTCTTTTTTTTTCTTTTTTTTTTTTTTTTTTTGAAAGTTCAACTGAGGTGAAAAAGTTGTCACAGGCAGTCCCGTGCCGTGAAAAATCAGCGCCCAGGTTGAGAGTATACTACTGTAACTGGATAGGAAGTCCGCACCGGCAACTTTTACATCCAGATCAATCAGTCATCCATTAAGAGCCCAGCAGGCTTTGCTGTTGAAGTTTATCGCCTGTTAGATGTCATTTACATCAGCCATCGGCATCGTCGGCCGTCATCATATTTTCTACTAGGAAACAATTAATTAACTTCTGTTTACTATATTACAAGGAAGTCCTTGTATCTGTAATTAAAATGTAATAAACACAGGTAGCAGAATTCAGTTCTGTTTAGATCAGATGCTTTCTCAATAAGTTTGTTTTTACTGGACACTCATTGTTATACACTAACATCGTATCAATGCACGCTTCGTACCTCTACCTGGGAACCGTTCATACAACTAGGAAATAATATTGTTGACTCTGGGAAGTCATTCTTTTCCTATATTGAGTCTGTGTATACCGACGACGTTTGCAGCTTCAGTAGGAAGTATAGCTGCTTGGTGCTGTGTTATTGGCAGGAGGACATGTGTACTTCAGTTGTGTTAATTTGGGGTAACTGACTGTGCATGACTTCAAGTGAGTGACAACCTTCGCTTCCTGCATGACGTCAGAGAGACAGTCGAAACAAATAGACTTGAGAAAGCTTGATCGTGGTCATTTTGTCTTGATCTGGAACCAGACTTGTCGCCTTGTGATTACTGGCTGTGGGGACACGTGAAGGCCAAGGTGTATTCGCAGAAGCCAGCTAATCTGCACGATCTCAAGAATAAAATAACTTATGTGATTTTGAACATTCCAGATGATCACCGCCAACACGCAATTATTGGTTTCCCAAAAAGACTGCAAGAGTGTTTAGACGTGAATAGTGCACAATTGGAGGTTTGGCGATGAACCTTAACTAGCTGAAACAAAACTTTGAAACTTTCTGTAAGTTCTTCTTTGAAACTTTGAAACTTCTGTACAACAAAAAGTATTTGTTAATAGATTACGTAGTTTCCAAGTTATAGAGTTTTACTTTCCTGCAGGACTTTATGGACTCCCTGTATATGGTTTGTCTCATTCTTTAACTCCAGGCATAACAGGGAGTGAGTATCTGGAAATTATAATATAGTATACCTAAACGGAGTTTTGATTTTAAACTGTAAAATATTTTTTAAAACTATTTGATTACCAAGCCCAGTCCTCAAGTTAAAGCTGATGGTACTGAGCCCATTTTTAGAACAAGAGGAAATATAGTGACTTTCGAACGTTCGTACGTTATGCTCTAATTGACCTACATATACGTGAACCAAGTAGAAGGACACTGAGAATACAACAAAACTTTAACAATGCATGACTAACGCACTTGCAGAAAACTCTGGTCTGAGCGAAGGGGGTATGTGAGGAGTAGAAAAGTGGAAAATGACCCCCAAGTTTGATTCTTATTTTATTCTGGCCCGTGGTGCGTTAGAATATCCTCATCACTGCCTTAGAGAATGATACAAGAAGCAGGTCACAGTAAAGAAAGATTGTTTTTTTAAAAAATGTATAACTTATGCACATTCAGCGAATGTTCGCCTGAGGAGGTAGAAATAAAAATCTGATTCTGATTTTGTCCTGGCCCGCAGTGAGATGTAAATTAGCTACTACTGTGACAGACCCATCGAAAATACTGTGAACAGCGTAAGCGCCTATAAATAAAAATCCGATTCTGATTTTGTCCTGGCCCGCAGTGAGATGTAAGCTGAAGAAAAGAAAACCAAAAGTCAACGATATGAAAGAATTTCAAGACCAAATAGTCATTTTCAATGTTGACGGAATTTTAGTTCTCAGAACCTTAGAATAATCTTCACTAGTGGCGTATTTAGGGGGAAGCTTCTGGACTTAAGCCCCCCCGAAATCTTACTTACTATAGTAAAGAATATGAAATATCTTACAGAATTCTCACATTTTCAGGGAAAGCCCCCCCGAAACAAAATCGTAAATACGCTACTAATCTTAACGTACCCAGAAATCACAAATGTATAGGGTTAGTAGACATTCTCTTTTACGTGGACATACCCTCTTTTTCGGTTCCAAAATATGGACCGGTTGGTCTTTTAGGAAAATCAGAAAATGACCTCTTTTAGAACGATATAGGCAACTGTCTCAATTTTAAGGTTCGTTATATAATTTTGAAAATAATTTTAAATATTAATATTGTTACAATCCTAACACATCTAGCTGTAAGCGCGAAAGAAAGCAACTGTAGTTTCGTCTTCAATATCTAAAAGAAATTCACTTTTCTTAAAGACTGTCTTGTGTTCTCCCTGCGCGTTATCGCGAGATAAAATTTGCAGTAATGCCAATTTAGCCTAATTTTGGCTAAAGCTAGCCTATTTGAAGAGGCATTTAGCTATGCAAATCTAGGAAATGCTTATAGCTTTAAATATAGCTTATATTTTGAAACTGTTTTGCCATTTTTGGCTTATTTTATTGCCCGTTAAATTAATTCTAAAAATACTTTTTCTTTTAAATAAAGTGTAATTAAAAAAGAATATCCTATTTGTCATTATACGTTACCGCATCAATTTCTCTAGATAGAGGGTGTTTTATTACGCAACCAACAATATTGTTTTTCATTCTTCTTCTTTCTCCCCACCCACAGATTGACATCTACTTAACAGTACTTATCGACTCGGAAAAACGTTTAATGTCGTTCCCGTAACGGCCCCGTTTGCTAATTTTTAATTGTTTTAATTTTCGTATTTCATTGCAAGAATGAAAACTTTCTAATAAATAGTTAGTAAACTGTTTGGTTTTTGAAGCCACAGAGATTGTTTTTGTTTAATAAAGGAAACAAATAGGATATCTAATTAGCTTGAAAACTCTCAATACAATTATCATGATTCATGGGGTGTACGGAGAAATAAGAAGTGTTTGTAAGGACTATGACCTATCTAAAGAAGTACTACTGAAAATTGGGACAATGAGAGTCTAAACAAACACAATCAATCCACAATCCAACGATGGTGCATTCAATTCCAGTGCCTCGGCTAGCTGTGACGTCATTGATGATGACTTATTTCAATTCAACTGATAATATGTCTGTTGACTTTCACAAATCAGATGAGTTGGTGATGGATTTTATTGTAATTTAAAGTCATGTATGTTGTTTGTTAGTCTTCAGCGAATAAAATTCAACATTTCAAATTTTACTATAACTCACTTATCCTACACACAAAAAAGGGATTTAAAATCTACAATGTAGGTTATACGTTAGTAGCTCAAAATCTAGCCATTTCTTGCGTAAGAAAGCTTATTTCTGAAGGTCATCTAATCTATTTTCTTGAGAGGTTGTTGGCAACATTGATAACTTGTAAAGTCTGCCCTTTGTTTGAAATTATTTTCGTAACACATTGGCTGATCAAGATATTTTTAACATAAAAGATTCACATATGGATAATATGAATATGATGTATTCATCACGCAAGAAATATTTTCAAAATAAGCTGTCTACATAAATATAAAACATGTCTTTCAACTGCTTTATATGATTTTCCGCATAATTTTCACATTACAGTTAAGTATTTACGATTTTGTTTCGGGGGTTGGGGGTTGTTAATGTTATCCCTGGAAATGTGCAAATTCTGCAAGATATTTCATTAACTTCAATATAGAAAATAAAATTTTAAGGGGACCTTAAGCCCGGAAGCCTCCCTTAAATACGCCACGTTATAAAACAAACGTATTTTGATTCCCAGTAATTTTTCAATAAAATATTTAAAATTTCTTAGCATATCATTGTTAATTATGACATAAAAATACACAGTACGTTGATAACCTTAAAATAACGATCTACGTCCCATCTTTGAGTAATAGCAAAAGGTTTTCTTGTTATTCGAGGAGTGATCAAGAAGTTTATGATATCTCATGGAGAAAGTTGAGCTAGAAGTTTCAAAGTGATCCATGTTATTTGCCATTTTCCACATACTGATCATGCATAGCAACATTTTCCTTGATGAGGTCTAAAACATTCGACGACCACTTTTGTAGAAATTGTCACATTCGGTAGAAAATCAGTACTCTTCAGTAGAAGTTAAACTCCAACGGAAAACGCCTCCCTTTCATCCATTGTTTCATTTTTTTGAAACAAGAAATCTAAGTAAAAGAAGTCACGGTAATATGGCAGATGAAGAACTTAATTTGTAGCTGAAAAGTTGTAAAACATTTAACGTTCCCTGAGCTTTCTGGATGAGGTCTTTGTCGGCTAAGAGGCGGACATATTTGATACGAGGACTGTGGAAAAAGTATCCGACCTTTGTTTCTGTTGAAACTACATGATGTAGATTGGCCCAATTTTGCGTCATGGAAGAGGGATACATAATGTCTTTAACCTGCAGATGAGGTTACTTTCATTCCCATCTTCTGTTTTACAGAAGTGGCTATGTTGGGTGCTATTCTGTGGTTTCGGCACGGCAAAATGGTAAAGCTATAGTGTACAAATAGGACACCAAGGCCTGACAAAGCTCGCAAAGACCCAGAGAAGATCCCCAGGTGCGTAGCAAAATCAAACCGATGTTGATTGTGTTCTTCGATTACCGAGGCAATGTGCAACATAAGTACGTACAGGAAGAACGTATAGGTACAAAGGACTTCTCTTTAGCCAGTTTCGTCCTTTTTATGACACTTCGAAATGACAAGATTTCTTGACTTCAAAGCCCCGAAAACTGCAGCAGGATAATTATTTGATTCATGCAGCTCATGTGGTTGTCTTTTCACCACAGTATAAGATTTCTATGTTTCAAGTTCTCTACTCTCTGGGTATAGCATCGTGAGATTTTTTGCTTGTTCTCAAAACTCATAAAGCACCAGAAAGTAACTCGATTTTGCACCCAAGAGTACATCGAGTACAACACGACGGCTGCACTCCTAGCACATCTCCATGAGGGGTTACATGCCCTGAGGAAGTTACATGCCCTGAGGAGGTTACATGAGGGTTACATGCTTGTTTCCAGCAGGAGAGGTTACATTCCATGAGGGGTTACATGCCTGTTTCTAGCAGGAGAGGTTACATGCCATGAGGGGTTACATGCCTGTTTCTAGCAGGAGGGTTACATGCCCTGAGGAAGTTACATGCCCTGAGGAGGTTACATGAGGGGTTAGATGCCTGTTTCTAGCAGGAGAGGTTACATGCCATGACGGGTGACATGCCATGAGGGATTACATGCCTGTTTCTAGCAGGAGGGGTTACATGCCCTGAGGAGGTTACATGCCTGTTTCTAGCAGGAGATGTTACATGCCATGAGGGGTGACATGCCATGAGGGGTTACATACCATGAGGGGTTACATGCCTCTTTCTAGCAGGAGAGGTTACATGCCCTGAGGAAATTACATGAGGGGTTACATGCCTGTTTCTAGCAGGAGGGCTTACATGCCCTGAGGGGTTACATGCCATGAGGGGTAACATGCCTGTTTCTAGCAGGAGGGATAACATGCTCTAAGGAAGTTACATGCCCTGAGGAGGTTACATGAGGGGTTACATGCCTGTTTCTAGCAGGAGATGTTACATGCCATGAGGGGTTACATGCCTGTTTCTAGCAGGAGGGGTTACATGTCCTGAGGAAGTTACATGCCCTGAGGAGGTTACAAGAGAGGTTACATGCCTGTTTCTAGCAGGAGAGGTTATATGCCATAAGGAGTGGCATGCCATGTGGGGTCACATGCCTGTTTCTAGCAGGAGAGAAGGGGCCAACCTCGGTCCGTAGAAGCAGGAGGAAGTTAGTTTGAAGCGGAATAGGAGGAAGAAAACATTAGGTTAGTGTATTAGTTTTTGGAGACCATTGTCGGATACCTTTCCGACAGGCCTCTTAAATGCTGTGGCACTTTACTTTCAAAGTATCACGAAGATTTTGCAGCAAAAGATTGTAACATGTCTCGGAAGATTATGCTCTTTGAAAGTCAGAAAACTCAAAGTTTGAGTTTTCTTGACAAACGCTGCATACTGGGCTATTGAGTGATCTCAACTGATAATGCTTTCACTGTTTATTCAAAAATTTAGCCTCTGAGTTATGCCGATATACCCAATATTCGTCCACGATCACAAAAGCATTGAAAACATAATTTTCATTAGGTACATAGAGAGTAACATTTCGGATGCACAATCAACTTGTTGCTGTGTCTGAAAGAAAGTAAGTAACTTCGGAACTCAACATGCTATTATTTGGATAGGTGCAGATTGTCATGCAACATTCTGAATATATACCTGTAAGATATACGGTAATTACTTCGTTTACAATAGTATTCGTTATTGATCTCTCGCTCATCACCAGGTATTCCATTTTTCTAATAGGGGGGCGTGGTGTCTCAGTGGTAGAGCGTTCAACTGCGGTGCTTCGGGTCCCTGGTTCGATCCCAGCTCGCGCCGTGTGGACTTTGTGGTGGACAATCACCGTACTCGTGAATTTTCTTGAGGTCCTTTCGTTTCCTTCCACTTTCTTCATTCCACCATTTCACTCATTTCTAATTTATCACCGTCTCCTTTAGCCTAACCGGCATAACCGTCGGACGTTTAACTTAAAGATTTCATTTGATTTTTCCATTTTTCTAATCATGTCGTCGTTAATCGTTGAACTGGGTCCATTTTTTCTTGGTTCACCCTCCAAACTCATCTGTTTAAATTTCAGTTGCTTCTTCCGTGTTTTAATGGTGCTTATATATGGATGTTTGTACCATACACAGTTTTAATTTCATCATAAATCTCTGTGGTTTCCATATCCTTCAGTTGGTGAAACTTTATCACTGATCGATATTAAAATTCCATAGTTTTTTTTAACCAATTACAAAATAAAAATCTTAGAGTTTAACGTCCCACGATTATACCCTTTTAGGCTAAAGGAGGCGGTGATTAAAGGAAGTGAGTGATGATGGAAGAATTGGTGGAATGAGAAAGGGGAAGGAAACGGGAATACCATGAAAAAACCCATTGACACGATGTTGTCCACCTCAAGCTTACTTGGCCGGGGATCGAACCAGAGACTCAATGGACCAAAGCTAAGCGCTCTACCACTGAACCACTATACTCCCTTCACCAATCACATATGACATATGTTCAAACCTCTTACAGAGAGAAAGGCAAGGGCGGCGATTTCTCTGTAGCCTTGGGTGGGGGCATTCCAAGAATACATATAACAAGAAAAATGCATATTCATACAAATACAGGAGGCTCATGTAAGCTTTGAGGAGGCCAGGGCCCCCCAACCCCCCTTTAGGATCGGCGCCCTTGGAGAAAGGTACAAATCACACTTTAGTATCTTAATACGTGTGCACATTTGTAAATAGTTTAATAATAAAGGGATATTTCCATACAATTGCAAAATCTTTTGATAACTCAATAAATTTGAAGTGGTTTATTCAACTTTTAAAAATCTCTTTCTGCAATGAGTATCATATTTATCAGTATTCTTCAAATATGTAAACTATATACCTCTACGTTTATCAAATTTACAAATAAATTTGTTTACAAAAATGTGAAGTAGTCAATATCAAGAGAAGAACTTTTTTAATATTTCTGATCAACGAAAGATCGTAAATTTCAATTCACGACGAACAGCAGGACAAAAGAGAAAAAGAAAAAAGAGAAAGGAAATAATAAAAAAAGAAAAAAGAAACGGAGAAACTAATAAAATCGGATTGGTCCTTAAGACGAGTAGAAATCTCACATCGATCCGGTTGGCGTTTGTAGGTAAACACTTCGTTTCATTGGTGATTCTTGCCATTTCACTGGAGCAGGTAGGCTACTCAACCATGGCTTCCCGGGGATTTTTGCACGCGAACGAAAGGAAAGTAAAGGGATGGTGGGGGTGGGTGAACAATAAAAACAAAAGAAATTGAAAAGAGCGATGATCGTGACATCTAGCGATAGTGGAAACTAACTAACATTATGTATCTTTTAGTATCGAAAATACACTTTGCTTAAATGTGAGAATGTCTATCCATCCGCAAGTCATCATCATCATCATAGGTATTCTGTCATTATTGGCAGGTCACTGGCTGCAACTGAGAAGCTTCCATTCTCCACGGTCTTCCGCTAATCTCTTCGTCTTCTCTGTTTTGATATCATCCATTAATTGTAGTCTTCTTCGCCCTCTCCCTGTCTTTCCTGCCACCATATCCTCTAGGAAGTCCCTCATGATACAGTTCCTTCTTAGCCAATGTCTCAACCAGCTTCTCTTCCTCTTCTTAATAATATCTAAAATTGTTATTTTCTTCCTAACAATTTCTAACACCTTCTCATTCGTTTTCCACTCGACCTATCTAATTTTCTCCATTCTTCTCCACACCCACATTTCGAAAGCTTCCAGTAGTTTTTCATCCTTTCTGCGTAATATCCATGTTTCTGACCCATACAATACAACACTCCACACAAAGCATTTTATGAGTCTTTTTTGAAATACTATTTTCTTAATCCTAAAAAATGGGCCACGGTGGCTCAGTAGCAGAGCGTTCACCTCTGGTGCTTGAGGTCCCGGGTTCAATCCCAGCCCCCGCCAAATGAACTTTGTGGTGGATGAACACCGTGTGCGTGGGGTTCTCTCGTTTCCTCCCACTCATCATTCCACCATTTCATTCATTACTCATCATCACCGTCTCCTTTAGCCTAACCGGCATAACCGTGGGACGTAAAACTCAAAGATTTCACTTTTTTAATCCTAAAAAGCTTTTCCCGCCATTTATCCTTGCTTTTATTTCACGTTCACATTTCATACATCCGCAGGTAATGGAGATAAATCCTAGTAGATAGCGAAAAAAGAAATTTAGCGTCTCAAAATTAGTTTTCAGCTCTGTCGCTAACTTTTTAAAAATTGAAAGTGGTATTTTTTTAGCACTTCCGGTGTCAACAGTGCTTCCAACTTATATTGGAGTCATCCAATAGGTTGTAACTGAATCGTACATTCACAATATGGAACGAACATCACTTTAATTAGGATGACGCCAAGTTGGTCTAACAAGATTACAATATTATCAGTCCGTTATCCCACACGATAATTTTTGAACGAAAATAAAGTTTGAATTCAGTTTCTATGCGATAGCTAGGGCGATTATGCCGTACGAGTTACTCAATTGAATCAGTCTGTACCGTTATTTCCAGAGAAATTATTATCCAAAGGGAATAGAACAACGTCGTACGAGTTTCTTAATTGAGTCAGTCTGTACCGTTATTTCCAGAGAAATTGTTATCGAAAGAGAATAAAACAACGTCGTACGAGTTTCTTAATTGAGTCAGTATGTACCGTGATTTCCAGAGAAATTGTTATCGAAAGAGAATAGAACAACGTCGTACGAGTTTCTTAATTGAGTCAGTCTGTACCGTGATTTCCAGAGAAATTGTTATCCAAAGAGAATAGAACAACGTATGAGTGTTTTAAGTTCATTTCTGATAACTGTAACACACCATCATACATTTGACAATCCTTAATCTTCTGTTTCTGAGATGTCGTGCTGCAAAATAATATCTCAAAACTGCCTGCTTACAAAAATGTGGTAGTAGTTGAAGACATTCCTTCAGTAAACTTTTTTAGCTTATGAAATATTAACAATATATAATTTTCCAATATCTCAGCATGTAGGATTGAGTCGCACTGAATGAGACTCTTTTTATCACGTAGACAACTTGCACTGAAAAGTCATATAACACCTTGTAAATTGTTACCATATATCAAAAATTATAATTTCCTTGGCTTTCTGGTTTTCTCAAGTTTATGTTTCATTTACAGTGATGTCAATTTAGCCTGTTCTGAGAGTCATTAAGCCATACAAATCTACGAAAAGCTTAATACCTTAAAGATAGCTTATTTGATGAAACTTTTACAATTTTCGGCTCTTTTATTAGCCGTTAAAATCATTCTAAAAATTACTTTTTCTTTGAAAATAAAGTATAATTTTTAAAAATTACCCTATTTGTCATTACATATTATCGCATTAATTGATTTCTCTAGACAGAGGGTGTTTTATTGCACAACAAACCATTGTTTCTTATTTTTATTTTCTGTTCTCATACACAGATTTACAACCACTTAACAATAGTTATCGACTCAGAAAGCATTCTAATATCTTTCCCGTAACGGTCCCATTTCCTACTTTATAATTATTTTAATTTTCGCATTTCATTGCAAGAATGGAAATTTTATAATACAAATTTTGTAAACTATTCGGTTCTTCAAGCTATAGAGATTGTTTTTGTTCATTAAAGGAAGCAAATAGGATATATAATTAGTTTGAAAACTCTCAATGAAATCATGATGATTCATGTGGGTGTACGGAGAAATAAGAAGTGTTTGTAAGCACTATGACCTATCTAAAGAAGTACTACTGAAAATTGGGACAATGGCAGTCTACTCAAACATAACCAATCCACAATATAACGATGGTGCATCCAGTTCCAGCTTCTCGGCTAGCTGTGACGTCATCAATGATGACATTCCAATTCAATTGATAATACGGCTGTTGACTTTCACAAATCAGATGAGTTATTGATGGATTTTTACTGTAATTTAAGATCTTTGTTGCTTGTTAGTCTTCAGAGAATAAAATTCAACATTTCAAATTTTACTATAACTCACTTATAATCCTACACACAAAAAAGGGGTTTAAAATCTACAATGTGGGTTATAGGTTAGCAGTTCAAAATCTTGTTATTTTTTGCATAAAAGAAGCTTATTTCTGAAGGTCATCTAGTCTATTTGCTTCAGAGGTTGTTGGCAACACTGCTAACTTACCTATATTTTCGCTCAAAAACTGTGTAATTAAATGAACGCTTTATAGGCGCACTGACAAGAAAATTACGTCCCGAAAATACTCTCGAATGCCTATCGATGGAATACGTCCCGGTCACGTGTTCCTGGATCCTAGTCTATCACCAGTTTTACTCTTTAGGCTCAATATTGAAATAAGAAGGTATACTAAACCTTCCGTTCTTGGTTTTTTTTTTTTTTTAGCTTGGCTATTTTGCCTTTGGTGTAGGAGACCAGGGTTCGATTACTAGCGGGAGCTCATGTGGCTCGGATTCTACGTTAACCTGTAGGTCCACGTTTCATGTAGAATCGATGCTGAACGGGATTCTAAACTTAAAATATCAAATCAAATTAATGAAATCTAACAATGTGGAAGACTAGTGGAAAAATTACATTGTCCTATATTTAAAGACATCGTCCCACTGTCCGCATGTTGAGTTGATGATAAAATCAATTATGATGTCCGTTATAGGATTGGAAGCCAGGACACTCGTTTATGTAGAAACATATTATATAAGATGAAATAGGGAGGGGAAGATGAGCACTGCAATTTGTAAAAGCTAGTAAGACTATTCATGGCTTTGGATTGATTATTTCAATTCAGTTGATAATACGGCTGTTGACTTTCACAAATCAGATGAGTTGTTAATGGATTAACAAAAGTTAAACTCTGTCATAACAATATTTATATATATGTCTGTATTTTCATTTATTTTCGATAGTGTCTGAAGAAGGATATGCTAGATATCCGAAACAGTTACAAATTATAATTTAAAATAAAGTGGGTTTTAAGCTTTGGTCAGTGTCTCTTTTGTAAAAGTTATATATCACGAAGCTATTAACGAAGGGCCATAGAGTATAGAAGCTCTTAGCTTGCTGGAAGTGGCCTGCTGCAGGCCCGTAGCTAGCCCAAAAATGTAGGGGGGCCCGGCTGAAGTTAGGGGGGCCGATCCAACCTTATTATAGTTCTTCACCGTATTATAGTTCATTTGCCAGCCTACTGTGAAAATTTTAGGGGACCAGAAAAAATTTAGGGGGGTCCTGCCCCCTAGACCCTATACCCCCCTTGGATACGGGCCTGGCCTGCTGTTGTATGATAGTAAACGTTTAATGATGATGATAAATGAAACTACAAGCAACTTGATGTGCTGGCCACATCAGTCAATTGAAAGCTGTCTAATCACTCTGTCAGTCTTAATTTTTCTACTTACTGAAACGAGTTTGTCTACGCCTGAAATATATGCAACACACAACACTTCGTGTATGTTGGGTTAGCTAGCCTCAAAGGGTTCATACCATTGTTAGCGACATTGAAATTTAGAAGCATTCTTCCAGTTAAGTTTCTCCACCTACTCAATACTTTGAAATGTTCTCACAAGCTGTCTAATACCAACGTTGTTAAAAGATCTGCAGATTTTCCATCTCTATACAGGTAATTATTTTCTTTATTTAAAAAAGGTCTATAGAGTTTTATATAATACTCTTAAATTCATCTCTGAAATTGGTTTTAATTTAAGATTTCCTACTGAATACAAGGTAAAGTGTTAAAAACTTACCGGTACAACCAGTGGTCGAAGTGAGACGGTATGTGGTGGTATGCCATACCGCCTCTGGATTTTCAGTGATGAAGACATACCACCTCTGGTTTTTCGCTGATCAAGCAAACCATCGCTGGACAAGACCGCCATTTTTGTTATCTTTTTCGATCAAAAATTTTCTTGTAGGCCATATATCTGGAGAACTACAAATGGTGTAGCCAAACTCAAACTATCACTGAACTCAGTATGATGTACTTATTCAGAGAAAATACGAAAACTCGATTTAGGGGCCATTCAAAAATCTTGTGGCCCCCTGATCCAAAAACTAATTATTCGCCAAGATCCCAATCTTTTTATCCATTTTTAGGTTTTCTAAAATTCTTATTCTGTCTCTTGTTTTTAAAATGAGATGTCTACAAAACAAGTTCACTCCTTGCTTCTATGAAAGAACTTGTGTTGATTGCAGATAAGGGTCACATGACAGAAAGGAATGACTTATGGGCCTAATCCAAACAACAGGCAATGTATCGAAGATGCGACTCATTTAAACTGAAAGTATTGCTAAGAGTTCGCCAGGATTCCTTTTGTGTCTACAATGATAGAGAAATACATAACTGAGTCTGGTATTCACGAGAAAAATAATATAGTTTATGCAATCAAAAAATCTTTTGTTTTCCTTAAGTGTTTCATGTTAAATTTGTTGGTTTGCTTATTGTTTTATACAGCATTTTATATTTTAGAGTGCCATTTGTGTCAAATTCAATTGTTTCTTTCTTATGTATGTGTGTATCTTCTTCTCTTAATGCATATAATTGCCTTATTTTGAGCATTGATGGATTTCGGGTTGTCTGCTGTGGAGGCGGATCTTTCGGAGTCTGAGAATACCCTTCAGTCGAATGTGAGGGTCCGCGAGTTCTCCTGTGGAAAATTGTTAATATAAAAACTCGATTTTTGATCATTTTCATGTATAATTCTCTATACCACAACATAAGAAGCTATTTTTTATTTTTCTCAAAAAGTTGGCGGCGGGGAGCAAAGCCTCTGCGTGCGTTCCCGTAACTACGAAGCCACTCTTTCATGGTTTTCAGTCATTGTGTAAATGAAATACAATCTTTCGGGCAACATACTTTCATTGTCTTTCAACATTTACATAGACGGTATGTCGAGTCAAAATGGTAATAAAACATACCGCCTTTGCTTTTTTCCCACTTCGAACACTGGTTACAACCTAAAGCATAGTTCTGTATTGAAAGGGACAGTGTCTGAGTTGTAGAAAATACACCTTTTATGTGAAAGAACTAGTGTGTATGTTTTTTTTTTTTTTCGGTTGAAAACAAGTGTGTTTCAGTTAAAGATCATGTTTTGGGATTTATCTATTTTATCCCATTTCCCCTTACTATCGCATTCTTCCAGTTCTTTCTATGGAGTCAAATATATTTATATATTTAACTTTTTTTCCCGCCCATCCTGGAAATTTTAGCCGCGATCAGTGGCGTATTTAGGGGGGCTTCCGGGCTTAAGCCCCCCTCCCGAAATCTTACTTACTATAGTAAAGTATATGAAATATGTTGCAGAATTTTCACATTTTCAGGCAAAGCCCCGCCCCGAAAATTAGCAAAGCCCCTCCCGAAACAAAATCGTAAATACGCCACGAATCGGGTTCGTTGTTGGATTCAATGAATCCAGTAATTCCGATTTGAACCTTGATAACTAAAAAGCAAGAACGTTAACAGATAGCAAGAAGCAATCTCCTGAAAGAAATTAAACGTACGAAGAATACATTTCCTCTCATCCTAAACTCTCTACTAAAACCACAAGCGATATAAATGCACTTAATATCAATCTACATAAAGGAAAAATGATAAGAAAAATCTTTGAGTTTAACGTTCCAGGATTATGCCCTTTAGACTAAAGGTGAAGACGAATAAGACAATGGAAGATATGATAATGGAAGAATTGGTGGAATGAGAAAATAGAAGAAAATGAAAGTACCAGAAAAGAACCCACGGACACCATGTTGTCCACCACAAGCTTACTTGACCGGGAATCAAACAAGGGACTCCACGCACTAAAGATAGCGCTCTACTACTGAGTTACCGTGCCCCCCCCCCCCCAAAAAAAAAGATATGGAATAGCAAAGGGATCGCGTTTCTTTGAAATCGAATTAGCATTTTAAAAATAGCTACCAGCTCTTCTTAACCCTCTATTTAAACCGAGAGTGACAGAAATAATCTACTTTGGGTTTCAACATTGATCACTATAGATAACAAACGGTAATAGTGGCGTAGTGGCGAGAAGTTATTGTCTGTAAAAATTGTATATCTTCCAATTTCTTAAGGGAAGAGATATGACATTTGGTATATGGACTTCCCATTTAACGTGTTTTACCCTTCGGGGGCACTGCTGATACTATTCTATTTGTTATTATATTATAAACGTACTATTTATGGTCTGCTCCGCGGAGCGGCAATCTCAGAGCTCCGGGGGGCACTGCCTCCCCCCCCCCAAAAAAAAACAGGTCTGGAAGAAACACTGATAACCAATGGAAGCCACATTGAACCTTTTGAGGTATAAGGTAAAACAAATGTATTTTGCTGCAAAATGACACCAAAACCATGTCTGTAAGCTAAATAAATAAATAAATATGAGTTTTCAAAGTTGTAAAGTACTTTTGATACACCCTGTATTATAATACACTATCCATATTGCACTATATTATATTAAACTAAAATATAGCATAGAATACCAAACCGCTATTCAGTTTCGCATGCATCCCAGTAAACTACCCATTGGTGACGAAAGAATGAAATGAAATCTTTGAGTTTTACGTCCCACGGTTATGCCGGTTAGGCTAAAGGAGACGGTGATGATGAGTAATGAATGAAATGGTGGAATGAAGAAAGCGGAAGGAAACAGGAGAACCCCGAGGAAACCCACGCACACGTTGTTTGTCCACCACAAAGTTCACTTGGCGGAGGCTGGGATCGAACCCGGGACCCCAAGCACCAGAGGTGAGCGCTCTGCCACTGTGCCACCGCGTCATTGGTGATCGAACCTGTCACTACATGAACAGAAAGCATGTGCTTGAACCACTCGACCATGACGAACCATGTAAGGTAAAATAAAATATGGCATCGTAACGTTAAAAATACTACCTAATGAAAGTACCTGTTTTATAACAATGCCGCAGTCTCATCTATCACATACGTATTACTATTACGTCATCCGGAATAATTCCTTTCCTCTCTTTTCGTGTGAGCGTAAATGTTAAAAAAGATTTTGTGTTACGTGACTTTCATGTAAGGCCATAAGTACAAAAGTTCTAAAAGCAAGTCTCATTAAGGGAATGTTAACTACATACCTCGGGTGACATGCCTTTAAGTCACTCATAAGAGATCATTATCTGCATCTAAGCAGGAAGGAACGATGACTTTTGCCTTGAGAGTAACAAACTTTCAACTATACCCTACAATAAACATTATAACACTGTATTCTACTTTGAACGCCCTTCATTTTAGTTTTTTTTTCGGTTTTTTTTTTAAAGTATTTCCATGAGGTAAAGTTGTACCAGTTACCCATGTTTGACAAATATATTACGAATATGACCTGATTTCTTTCCCGACAAGATTTTTTTCAACCTAGTTTACTTGAAGTACTACTGCAACAGCAAAACTTCACAGCAGTCATACACTCTTAGGGGAGGGTAGGAGATGGATATTAAATTCATAGAATGGGAAAAAATGGAAATAAAATGAAATCTTTAAGTTATACATCCCAGTCTTATGCCGGCTAGGCTAAAGGAGACGGTAATGATCAGAAATGAATAAAATGGTGAATGAAGAAAGCGGGAGGAAACGGGAGAACCATGAGAAAACTTATGCATAAGCTGGTGTTTGCCCATCACAATGCTCACTTGGCGCGAGCTGGGATCGAACCAAGGACCTCATGTACCTCTACCGTTGAGACACCGAGGTCAAAGAATGGGAAAAAGAAGGGTGTGGTTATTGGCAATGTTACTCTTCGGCAACATCGCATTCTATTGCGTTATCCGCACGAATTATAACTTCAGTGATCTTTTAATTGGCATTATTGCTTTCATACAATATTCATATTCATGATGTGTGGGTCGCTTTTTTAGATACTTCTAATTTCATCAACAGAGGACAGTCAAATTTAGTATTGTAGAAATTTTATCTCCTAAGTTCTGCGAAAGTTCTTTTTTCATTTTTTTTTATTTGTGGTTTCTTGCTCTGTAGGAAAATATTCGTACGAAATTATTGAGAGTATTCTTATGATATTTTAACATAATAGGGCAATGCTGCTCAGTAGCTACACATAAGACCTATTTTATGACAATGCTGCTTTGAAATAAACTCTCTGTATTTTGCAACCAAAGTACAAAAATACTTTAAAAATTACGAAATTATGATCAGGAAGAAATGGTTCAACCATAAAAGCAAACTAAATATTTTAATGGTAATGCTATCAATGCTTGCCAATTAAAGGGTTAGTGTTCTTTCTTAGCAATTGGGTTCTAATGATGTGATCAGCTATCCTGATCAAAGTTTCATTGAGTTCCGTTCATATATTACAAATGCTAGAAAGAAAGCACGGTGAGTGCAAGTCAGTTGATTGACGGCAAGTGTGAGTGAGGATAAGAGCTTCAACAATATTTGAGTGTGAGAGTGGGTAAATATGAGTGTGAGTGAGGGTGAGGGTATCAAGAACATTTGAGTATAAGAACGAGAGAGTGTGTGTGAGCCAATTGATTGAGTGTGAGTGTGAGTAGGGGTGAGGGCATCAGTAATATTTGAGCGTGAGAGCGTGTGAATTTGAGTGAATTGATTGAGAGTAAGGGTGAGTGTGAATGAACGTTAGCTGGCCTACACTATACGGGATAATCTTCTATGGTGGTCTATGTTCGTGCAAGTGCCTCGGACGTTGTTTGGAGTCCCCTTTTATAGGAGACGTTGTCCTTCATAACATCAGTGTTAAATCAGAATACAAAATACAAAAGCTCAGACTCATATTCTATGGAGGTTCAATATTCAAACCGAAACGGTTAAAACTGGAACTTCCGGTTTAATAGAACGATATATGTAAAGATGGTATCAATTACTTCTGTACTGAATCTACATAGAAAGAACTATGTCGTGAATAATACTTATCAATTGTGGTCCTCTTTTATTTATTTATTTTAACCAGAACAGATTAGATCTTCGACTTCAGGTTTTAATAGACAGATGGCGTGAAAGTGTAAGCTATCCTCGAGGTGAATAATTCATTTTAGAACATCATTTCTCATTAATTATTCATTGCAGCTTTAGAAAAATTCAAGATTGCTCATAAACTCCAACTGACTAAAGCAGTATATATATTTTGAGATTATATATTTCTGTTACATAACCGAAAACTGTAAAACAAATATATAATATTAAAATATATATACTGCTATATATACTGGTTTGGTCAGTTTGACTTTTATTAGCATTTTTCGGTCTTTTTCCCCGTTTTTTGTCTATCTATCAGCGTTGGCAATGTGTGTGTAATTACACAAAATGTGTGCAATTTTGTCCTGTGTGTGTATTTTGTGTGTAGTCTGGCACAATTCAAAATTTTGATCATTAATGGTTTTTGCAAACTTTTCATTCAAATATTCATTATTTAATTTTTTCTGAAAATTACCTTCTATAAACTACGAGCGTCAACGCCATACTCCAGGGCGGCGCAATAAAACCTATCTTGCTTCCTTGGTACTTCACTTCTTGCTTTTCAGAAGAGGGTGTCATGACCATTAGCACCCCCAAGCAAAGCAATATGAATGAATATTGACCCTCGATGCTGGCCAAATCATGATGCGGAGGGGGTATGAAGTTTTTTTTTTGTCTTTTCACCACTTGTCAAGAAAATACCATTTTGCAAACAGATGAGCGACAGAGTGAATAGAGGGATATGAGGTCTTTTATTGAACGAGAACAAGATGACGATTTTACTATAATAATAATAATAATAATAATAATAATAATAATAATAATAATAATAATAATAATAATAATAATAATAATAATAATAATAATAATAATAAAATCAAACTATGAATCTTTGAGCAATGGGTGGTCGATGTACGTATAGGTGTGTACATAATCAGGCATAGTTATGATATGGATAGATAGTTACATATGGATAGTTACATAGTTCTACATATGGATAGATAGTTATGTATTGTGCAATTTTGCGTGCACTGTCTTCCAGTTTGTGTGTAAAATTGTGCAATTTGGACGGAAGGTGTGTGTAATTTCGCTTGCCGTGTCTAGCAACACTGCTGTTAGACAGACGGACTGGAGTAGGCTCGCACCCAGGAATTTTTCTTGGAAGAGATCCAAAGTTTTGGAAGGGGGTCCACTACGTCTATGTAGTATTGAACCAGTGTTATTCTACACTAGGGTGGAGTGAAAAATGTCATTTTTCCTTTTTCGGAAACGGGTACCCTTCAATGACTGTGTATGAGACCTAGTAACAATTCTGTAAAATATTTAATTTTTACGACGTCATCTTGAGTCTGCGCATTTGGCTTAAAGTTTGAATTTTTTTGATTTTTTTACATTTTTACAAAAAAAAATTTAAGAAATTGAAACAAAAAAACTGACGGGCAGTCACTAAATAGTAGAACAAGGCCTTAAATATAGACAGGATTTTTTAAAAACATTTTAAGGTGGTGGTTTCAGTCTGCACATTAGGCCTATAAATCGCCAAATTGTCCGAAATTTCCGATATTTTTAACGTTTTATAATTTCTGATATCCTCTTATAATGTTATCAAAACTTGTTTACATAGCTTTCGTTAATCAACTTTGCATTGTGCAACTCTTCGCTAGTTCACATTAAACTACCCAGGACTCACCACGGGGTGGTGGTTGCACTTCGAGTCCCATCCATGCCCTCCCAACCTCCCAACCATGAGAGCACGTCTTTACATATGTGAGAAAAGTCTTCAACATGTAAATTGCTTCTTTGTGTCATATATTGGACGGATATTTCTATCAAACATTCTAGTTTTGATTAAGCTTTCTCTTTTCTTTTTATCACAGATCAATTTTGAGGAAGCAGTGACTTCTTTGACCGCTCTTTCTACCGCTTGCGTGTGTGATGGGAGTTCAAAAAGAGTGCACTCAGAGGCTATGTTTACACTCTCGGTTTCCAGTAACCTTTGCAAATCCTGATTTTTCAAATGCATTGTGAGAGGTGTTTCTGCCACTTCCACATCATTCCAATCAATCATATCGACATACTCTGATGCTTCAAAATTTATTTTCGGGATTTCAAACCGTCTTAGTGGTTTACTGGCTTGCTCTCTAGCTCGAGTCTTGATGATACGTCTTAAAGCAGTTTCTTTATATTATCTCTCTTATCAACCAATATAGCTATGAGCATGTTTTCATGGTGAGCAAAGTATTCATTGTCTTGGACACATTTGTGAACAATTTTCCGATTTTCCTCAGATAGGTAAGTGCAACTCATTAGAGTTTCCCACAAGTTTTTAGCTCCATTATAAACTTTTGGATTACACTTGATCCTGAACCAGCTTGGTGCATAAACTTTCACGATTAAGGTTGCCAACTCATTTAGTGTTTGCGATGGGGTTTTTGTAGCCACGTATAATCTTAAAATTCTATTAGCTGTAGTCAACGATCTCGCATGGGAAAGCTTTCCTGGACTTCTGTTTTCTAATTCTTGAGATATTTTCCCACTCGAAACAGATTTATAAATGTCATAAAGATCAGTACTAAAACCTTTTTCATCACCACGATCGATAATATCAGTAATAAACTCTATGGGCCCAAACTGAACTATTTTCAATGCATGACACGTTGCCAAACTTTGACCGACAGGTCCAAGAAATCCTTTTGGTCCGCTAGTAGGTCCATCCAGCTTTTTCACTAAATGCCGTAATGGAAGTTCATTTTTATGCAATTGGCAAATAACCCACTGCAGAAGTCTACCAAGTTTCTCTTCTAGCGAGCGAATTACATTATTATATTTTCCTGTGTTTGTAGGGCATCCATCACAACCAATGCAAACTATTTCCGACATTGTAAGATTGTGCTCAGAAAAGTAATCGACGATAGAATTAGCAATGTCAATGGCTTTCCCAGACAATGGAACTGTGTAACCGATGAATTTCGATTTAGGCTCCTCTATGAGTGAAATGTGATCATCTTTAACAGTTGTTCTGTGCATTTCCCCATCGTCTGTCTTGTGAATACGAAGGGTGTCGTCAATTCTACCGTCAAAATATAAGGCCTGTATTTCTATCTTTGTTTCTTTATTTAGAACTTCATGCCGAGATTTGATTTGCTCGCGTCTTACTTTACTCCTATCTACCACAACGTCATTTAAACCATTATCGAAAGAATAAGTGGACTGTACATCGTGTAAAAGAGCAGAGGCTAGAGCTGCTGCTGCGCGAGTAGGTACGCCATACCTATCACATACTCGGGAAAACGATGGTGTTTTTAGCCTAGTTTGAGTATTTATGGTAGTAGCTGAGGAATGGCCGGGAACTGGTTCCTGTAAAACAACCTCCACATCTTCTGGAACACAGCCTATTTTTTGAAGTGGGACAGTTAAATCCATAGCGTCCTCATTGTTGCTATACAAGCCAATTTCATATCCTTCACAACGTTTCTTACACAATCTTTCTTCTTCTATCACTTTCCTTGCTATTTTCTTTTTATTTGCTGATGTCACTTTAATATCAACATGTCCAATCACCATTTTCCGAACAGTTCTTTGGTCGGTCAAGAATTTACGTTCAAGTATTGGAACCTTCTTAGTAGGATCACATTTACAAAGTTGAAAATCTTTACATTTACATGCACTAACATCGAACAATGCCTCAACTCTGTTGTTAAAGTCGGCTAGTTTTTTTTCTGAAACTGTCCTTATCTTTGTCCCGTTTGTATGATTTGTTGAGTGCTTGAACTAAATCAACTTCTTTTTTTAATAAATCCCTAATAGCTTTAGAAGTTATGCATGAGATCGAAGCTTTTTCCCACAAGAAGTTTAACTTGTCAACAACAATCTTGGGCACTTCTAAAAAACTAGCTTTTTGCTTAATTTTTCATTATTCCAAACATAAATGTAGTATTTTAACACATATGTACGGGTAGGAAGCAAAGACTCGCCCATATCTTGACCATTACCTATGATAGGATGAGGTAAATCCTCGCCACGAGTCCTAGGTAACGCCATAACGCAGTGATAAACACACAAAGCACAGTAACACACAGTACTAGAATACTGAACTAGAACAGGAACGTATATAATTTGATGACTAGATATAATACACACCTATCACTCTCGCTGTCAAAACACAACTAATGCAGTCAGAGAGGAGGGAGAGAGGGAGTCTTAAGTCGCCACTTGTCTGTCTTGCCTAGGTCAACGCTCCTGGATGAAGCGCTGGAAGCTGATTCACACCAGGTTAATGTTACTACACCTACACAACACAGTTAACATGTCTTTCTAGTTCTGTGAAAAAGCTTATTAAAAGCTTGGATACTGATTATAAGAACGTGACCTGATGATACATATATGTTATTTTAAAATATTACTGATTATATAAATAATAGTAAATATCGGAAATTTCGGACAATTTGGCGATTTTTAGGCCTAATGTGCAGACTGAAACCACCACCTTAAAATGTTTTTAAAAATCCTGTCTATATTTAAGGTCTTGTTCTACTATTTAGTGACTACCCGTCAGTTATTTTTTGTTTCAAGTTCTTAATTTTTTTTTTTTTTTGTAAAAATGTAAAAAATCAAAAAAATTCAAACTTTAAGCCAAATGCGCAGACTCAAGATGACGTCGTAAAAATTAAATATTTTACAGAATTGTTACTAGGTCTCATACACAGTCATTGAAGGGTACCCGTTTCCGAAAAAAGAAAAATGACTTTTTTCACTTCACCCTATTGTACACCCGAAAAGAGTATAAGCAATTGATAAGTATTGTCACTTACACTCTCAAAACAACAATAGAACTAGATTGTTTTAATAAGGAAAGGAAGAGTGAGCCAATCAAATCTTAGGCTACATCAGTAGTTTCTCTGGTAAACTGTATATTTTTTTCAAGAAAATATACACATTTATACCAAATTACAGTCTTGGGGGAGTCCGAACGCGGTGTACCCTCCGCGTGGGTACCCCCCAACAACGAAGGTTATAGATATAAGACTCGTGCGTAACATAGTTTGGAAATATAAAAACAATATATCTTTGCTTGACTGCTCGAAACGTGAGCTAACTTAAAAATTGTCATATAATAAGCTTGAATATAATTATAATAAATTATAATAATCAATTTTATTCCATTGGAGTTTAACTTAAAGTTTTTTTAATCAAAAAACAAGATTATTACAAATAATTGCAGAAAGGAATGAAAGATTTTTATTGTATATTCGTCACCTCATCTATTATATGATTTTAAAATATCAGATATTTTTTGTAATTTTCGAGGCGTCTTTTTTAATCAAGAGGAAAATATAAATTTACTTTCTCATTATTCCCTGATTTCAATCCCATACAATAAGGATTATGGTAAAGTTTTGTACAACATATATGCCATATTGTATGACAGGCCCGCAACCAGAGGGGGGCCAGGGGTGTGTGCCCCCCTAAACTTTTCCTGGCCCCTCCAGACCTTAACACAAAATGCTATTATTAATACAAAAAACACAATTTAGCTAGTGGTAAGAGAACGTTTAATGACTTGGCCCCCCGAACATATTCATGCCCTCCCCCCCAAACCTCTGTGGCAGATTGCGGGCCTATTGTATGAAAATCTATCCATTTTTATGAAGTATATGATGAAAAGTATTTTAAAAAGTGAGGGCCCACTCTCTCGTTTCCAGCTGATTTCAAAGTCAATTAGTGCACATGTTTGGGAAGTCAAAAATAAAATCTGCTATATTCCACTAAAGGTGTGGCTATGTGGTAAGCGTAGCGTACGTGTCTTTATGTGGGAGACCAGGCTTTGATTCTCTGTGAGAGCTTATGTGGTCCGAATTTAACGCTCAACTGCACTGAGGAAAAACATTGTAGGTCGCGTACTTAAAAAGATAGGTTACATGCGTAATTCCTGTAGCATTTGGACTTAACGTACAGTAGACGTATAACTCAAAATGCATGTTTTATAATAAGTGTTCCGTCTATACGTACTTTCCGTATGAAACAATGTAGGCGGTCAGGATCTCACATACAAATGGACGTATATAACATATAGATGACGAAGGTAACATAAGTATATGCATGTTATGTACGGAAAACTGTTAGATGTCAGACATCCTACAACGGCATGATGTAACATCTAAGGACAGTGCCTATGTAGCACATGGATAACGTATTCTCCGTACTGATTTCTATAGTAAGCAAGAGGAATCCGTATATTTGTACAATATACCGCTGTCCGGAGAAAGAATTTTTCTCTGTGTGTAAATCAACGTCTCGTATGACTTTGTTGCTGAAAGGGAAGCTAAAATCGAATCGAATAGAATCCATTTAAAAATGTGAATATTATTAGGGTTGTCGTTTAATCCACAGATATAGTTTACCTTCGGGGAGTAAACCAACCGCTGATTCTTGAACGATTTGAAAATCATGTAGAGGAGATTGTGGAAAAATAACTCAAATAACACACACCTATTGTGACAAAATCAAATAATTTTTACAAACGTTATCACTAAACTTCTTTGTAAAATATCGAGAGAGGCTAATGATATCCCCATTCTCATCTGATTTCAACTCCATGTTGTAGAGATGTAGGGAAAGCCTTAAAGAAAATATATGGCACAGGCCTGTAACCAAATGTTAAGGCAGGAGGGTTGATATCATTTTCGGTGGACACTTACTTCAGTTCACCTTACATTCATATACTGTATATATACAGGGTGTTTCAAAACAACACCGACAACGTTCGGGAGGTGATTCCTGACACCAAGATAAGACGAAAATTATAGACAAAATAAGTACAGCACAAATGCTTTCTTTCGGAGTTATAGGCTGCCGTAAACATGAGAAAATGAACTTCAAACAAAGGTCCATAGCTCCAAAACTATGCGACCTACTGTAGTAGGGTCAAGACTCCACTTAGGAAGTACTATGTGTCCTACCCAAAAATACATGTTTCAGATTTCTAAGGTACTCACGCAACAATTTTTATAAAGGCAGTTTGGCTACTGGCATATAATTTGAAGTATTCAGCAACTACATCTATAAAAATTGTTGCGGAAGTACAGCAGACAGTGAAATTTGAATATTTGGGTAGGGCACATAGTAGTTCCTAACTGAAGTCTTGACCCGACTACGGTAGGTCCCATAGTTTTGTACTAGCTATGGCCTTTTAAAATTCATTTTTCATGTTTTCGGCAACCTATAACTCCGAAAGGAAGCATTTGTGCAACCAAGTTGGTCTTTTCCTTTTCGTGTTATCTTGGTGTCAGGAATTACCTCCGAAACGTTGTCGGTGTTGTTTTGAAACACCCTGTATAACAACAAACAACTGAATGTTCTAGGGAGATTGAGACGCCCTGCGACCATCTTCAGCCCTTAGATACTGATCTGATACGGCATGTTGTACCAAACTCGAATCGCTTTGATGAAAGTTACCGAGTAAAGATATTTCTTTCTAAATAACGCAAATTTCGAAATTTGAAAGGAGTGTTCGACCTCTACCGATCCACTCTTTACCGATTGCAACCTCAATAAGTAGAAATGACCTAAAAACTCTATACATTATGTTTTATCAAAGGCATATAATTTTCTGTTTTGTTGGTACTGGGAAATATTTGGATTGGAATGCATACAGGTATGTCTCTACTTGCAATATGGAGTGTATTTTATTTCCGTTTACTCTCTCTTATTTTTAGTTGATTGCAACTTCAAACAACATGCTAATTTTGGAATATTTAGAGCAAGACACGAGTATATTTCATATTAAAACTGGACAGATTTTACAAGAGTTATCGTGAAACAGATAAACGGACAGATACACAAATTCCGAATGAGTTGAACGGTACAAGCTCGTTACGATTGCTTTAATTGTTCTATACTTAGTCATAATCTAAAACAACACGTTATGGAACATAAAAGCGCAGACAATGGATGTGAAAATGTAATACACTATAATGAAAACGGAATCCTGTTAAGTTTAGTTTGGTTCTTTTATGTTCAATAACTTGAACTGTTTCTCTGTCTTAAAATAGTACTACTTGAGTCTATAAAGTTTAAAAATAATCCGTCGTATTATCGGTTTAAGAAGTGAACCCGTGGCTGGAGATACCCAATAGCCAGTCAGACGGACCAGAAAAAGAAATCCAAACGCATCATGGTGAATGATTTAAAACCACATAAATCTCGACTCCCTCTCAAAAGAACACGTTCTGCTCTTTCTGTGTTAAGTGCTCTCGTTTGTTTTTTTTATTTGTTTTATTCAACGCGGTTGTTGTGTCTTATTTTTAGGGGAAAACCCATCACAGCTGAACATTATCCAACAAGAATGTGAATAGGTTTTGGTAATGTTTGGTAGATGGTAATTCAAGTTTGCAAAAGTTGCCGGTTTATTCAGGTGTATGGAGCATCTGAGCGGTAGAACGATTCTGAAATTTTCAATCAAGAATCGAAATCCAATATAATAGAAAAAAAATATGTGAGTTAGACAAGATGAAAGAGTCTTCCGTGATACGTAAAATACATATCTTGTTCCAAGGATATTATAAAATAGAGGATCTGCCCGTACGTATGTTCATCATATGAACTCAATGAAGCCAAAAAAACAAAAAACAACCGAGCATCGTCTGATCCGGTACGTCTGATTGGCTACTCTCATTTCCGCCATGATTGTTGGCTCGAAACATTGCGATCTTAGTGGCGCGGAGTGGTCAGAGTAAGTGTAACAAAGCTGTGACGTATGGCTTCACGATTTTGTTGTATGGACAGATCCTCTATTTTGTAACATCCTTGTCTTGTTCTACAGGGCGGTCCAGAAATGTGTTTAAACCCTGACGAATTGGAACCAGGCACGCACCCAGAAACTTTTCTTGGGAGGGGTTCAACGTTTTGGGTCCAATGCTACAAGGTACTACGTCTTCCCCCCCCCCCAAAGCTCATGTGGGACCCCATATTGTATTTATGAATATACAATATTTGGCATACTTTGAGTGCAATTTGTCTTAAAATCTTCATATATATGTCTTCTGCATCTGAATGTCCCCCCAAATTTACAGAGAAATCGGCGCCCTTGGGTGCACCCCTGGTCAGTATTAATTATTTGATTTCTTTCCCCGAAACGGTGTTTAGTTACAGTAATAATTTCATGTTCTTCTTCCCGAAACAGTATTAATATCATCATTACAATTATTAGTTGTTCCCCTCAAATTCTCGGAATTTCAGGAAATTACCTCCAAGCTAGCGACATCTTCTGGCGTCAGAAAGAATCAAGAGCGCACAGTGACAACTATTAGACTGACTGTGAACTATTTCTAGCGTTACTGCCAAACTAAGAGGTTACGCTATCTACACCCTCTTCTTCCTATGATATCCTCTGCTCTCTTATCATTGACATGGCAAATGCATCAGTGACCACAGGCAGGCCCGCAACTAGGGTTTCTGTCACCCGGGGCAAACACACAATTCGGCGCCTCCCCCCCCAGGTTTAGTCGAAAAGTATCACTTACTTATGGATTGCAACTGTAAATAACATTCTTAATGAAACCAGTTATATCGATTTTTAAGTACTTTAATCAAACTTACTTTAACCACAAGAATATATTACATTCGTTATGTGCTCACAAGTTTTAAGAATAATTTTGTACATACATTTTGTTTTAATGTTGTATGAAGAAATCAAAACAAAATGAACTAGAAAATATCTGCCACATTATACAGTTATTAATTGAAATAACACATTTAGTTTTAATAACCCGAAGAATAATTATGAACATACGCTTTCATATTAAAATAAGAAACTAATACAAAATAAACTAGAAAATTTCTAGTAAATCATAAAGTTATAATTGAAATAACATTTAGTTCTAATAAACCCAAAAATAATTTTGTACATAAGCTTTCATTTAAAAATATAAAAACAATACAAAATAAACTTGAAAATATCTGGTATATTATAAATAGAGCAACCCAAAAGCATAAAAAGCATAATAGCAATTTAGACATATGGTTGGTACCTTGAACATGGGTGTGGTTGTCTAAGGGTCCAGAAGAAACTAATTTTAAAGAATAATAAAGCATAATTTTAGAAAATAAATCATAATTTAAAATATATAGCATAATTCTTGGAAATTCCATTTAACTGCAAGTTTAACATATACTATATTAATATTTTTAAAAAAATATTTATAATGCAAAATCATTGAGAACATAACAATGCAACAATAAAAAGCTTATTTTTATTTCTGTAAATTTTTCGGTGTAATCCTTTGATGTGGAGAAAAGAAGAAAACTTTCCATCAACAATGAAGCACAAAAGAACTCCAAACTATATTGTTATGTGTGCCTCTCGAACTTGAGCACTTTCTGTACTTTTTGTGCACCTTTCTGTATACTTTCTCTTTCTGTATATATGCACCTCTAAGGTGCACACAAGTGATAGAAAAAACTGATTCGAGCAAAGCATATCTCTTTACAGTGCATTAACTAGAAAGTTCATTAAATATGAAAGAAATTGCTTCATAAAATATTAATAAATAGATCAAGATATTTAGATTATTTAATGTATGGTAAATATTATACATTATACACGATTAATGTAAAACAATGATTGAAATTAACAATATAGCGTAAGTTGGACTGATAGATAACAATTCAAAATGCCTCGAAAAGCTCTCAAGCAAAACTAATAGATAAAACTTCATACAGCCTTCACTCGCAAAATCCCTTGGTAGGCGTACAAGAAACAATTAAATACACCGAGGCGTGTAATTTATCTTTTCCGCCACAAAACTGCCCTCTAACTTAAAAACATTACAGCAATTGCGTAACATTACAGGGGCGCGTCTGAGCTAAACTCTTCAACCACCAGCAAGCAACAAAAATCGGTAACTTTTCGCCCCTGCCCCTGTTGATAACAGCGTTTTAAACTTAGAGCTTCTTCGTGGCTAAGCGGTTAGCGTACGCGCCTTTGGCGTGGGAGACCCGGGTTCGATTCCTGGCGGGAGCTCATGTGGTTCGGATTCCACGTTAATCAGTAGGTCCACGTCTCATATAGCCTTGCTGCTGAAAGGGACGTTAAACTTAAAATCAACTCAACTCAATGGAATTATACACACAAACAGCTCCTTGTGGTAGGAAAAGGAAGGGGGCGGATTCTCTGTGGTCGCCCAAGGGAACAAATGCATGCAATATTAGGTTTTTAATGTATGACATTACACCTATTTAGATGAGACTCTCTCTCTCTCTCTCTCTCTCTCTCTAAAAGAGGTCCCATGGAAAAGGCCAAGTAAACTTTTGATTTCTTTTAACCTCTAGAATAAGTTTCTCAAGGGAAAGGGTGCGATTTTTAAAACAATTGATATACTATCTTCTTTCTGGCGCCCCCTCCAACCACGCGCCCGGGGCACGTGCCCCCTCTGCCCCCCCTTAGTTGCGGCCCTGACCACAGGGGCTCAGTCGTAAAGTGTTCTCCTGTGGTGCAGAAGCTACAAGCTAGATCAAAATCCATGTGTGCGAGGTGGACAACAACGTGTCTGTGGATTGTCGCGAAATTCTCCCATTTCCTCTCACATTACCATTCCACGAAGTATTATATAATCACTAATTTCATGTATCAATAGGCTCTTCTACCTTGAAAAGCATTTTCGTGGTTCGTAAAATTAGAAATTTAATTTGAAATCGTTTTATGAATAGCATTCTTTGGAAGTTTAACTCTTTTAATGGATAGGAAAAGCATGTTTAAACCAGCTCCAAGAGGACTCTAAATCGGGCAGACTGTCTACATACGAACTTAATAAAAAGACGTTCGTTCTTGGCAAGTGCGACTCCATACTCAATCTTCTCGATCTATGCTCGGCATGGCTCTCCCATCATCCCCCCCCCGATAAGAAAAAAACACTAGGAGAGTAGCTATTGAAAACAAAATCACATTAAAGGACTTAATAACATCAGTTGTATTCAAGGGTGTTATAAAATAGAGGATTTGCCCATATGTATCTTCAAACTATTAAATCAACGAAGCCAAAAAACAACCGAAAATCAGCACGTCTGATTGGCTACTTTCGTTTCCGCCATGATTGTTGACTCAAAATATTGCGATCCTATTGGGCGGAGTGGGCAGAGTAGGGGTGGCGAAACTGTGACGTATGGCTTCAAGATTTTGTTGTATAGCCAGATCCTCGGTTTTATAAGATCCTTGGTTGTATTAAAGTTACTACACTGTAATTTCTGGGTACAGATATGTAACAATTAGTATGCCAGTTCTCATTGTTTCTGAAGGAAGAAATTTGAATGTATATATGAACATGACCGAATCTCCTTCTTGAATAAGTGGTTAACGTACGGGCCTTTGGTACGGGAGACCCGGGTTCGATTCCCGGCGGGAGCTCATGTGGTTGGGATTCTCCATTAATCAGCAGGTCCCGTCTCATATAGCCTCGCTGCTGAAAGGGACATTAAACTTAAAATTAACTCAACTCAACTGAATGAGCATGGACGCCCAAAGAGGGGCAGAGGGCTCCGTCCCCCTGGCTCACGAAACTGTATTAAATTTCTTAAGATTTTCTTAATACAAATTCAAAAATATCAAACGTAATATAGCAAAGAAGGAAATGGGCCCCACTAGACAATTTTCTTCTGGCAACCATGTATACGAGTATATATAAATGGCCCATGTTTGTTTTCTTCCGTCGAAGGTTATGTCGTGTATTGTTTGGAAAGTTTGTCTGTACTGACTGTGAGCACATGAACATCAAAGAAGGATAAACGCGATCGGAAGAAACTTTTTTTTTACATGCAATTGGTAAAGAAATTGCATTTCGTACCTTATGCAGTAAAGGAATAGTTTCCTATACCTGACATGGGACCATTCAACGAGTAACATGAAATATATATTGTTTAAACCCAAACTTAAAATTAAAATTTTCAGAAGCGAAGCAAGTTTTTAGAATTTTTGCATTTGTGATGTTCTTGGAAGAAATCACAATTCAAAGAACATTGTTATCATGCTAACGATTTGGTATTATTATTATTATTATTATTATTATTATTATTATTATTATTATTATTATTATTATTATTATTATTATTATTATTATTATTAAGTATTCTGCCTCTTGGCAGGTCGTTTTGTTAATGAGTTTTTCTTTTCTGTTTTCTTTTTTTCTTTTTAGGTTATGGCCTGGAAATATTTCTTCCACGTTTCTCGATTTTCAGCTTCCTCTTTCAACTCCCAATATTTTCTTCTATTCTTCAAATCATCGATCACTTATGTTCTTCTTCTTCCTATTCCTCGCTTTCCTTCCATCTCTCCTTCTATGGCGGTATGAAAAAGACAATTCTTCGTAAGATGTGTGCAATCCAATTGGCCATTCTACGAAGGATGGTGGCTAGAAGCGTCCTCTTCTCCCCTATTCGTTTCAAAACATCTTTGTTTGTTACTCTTTCTATCAATTTTATCTTCTCCATCTTTCTTCGAATTTACATTTCGAAGCTCTCTAAATATTTCTTCTCTAACTTCCGTAATGCCCAAGTCTCTGAACCAAGTCCAATGCTCCAAATATAGCACTTGACCAATTTCTTCGTTAATCCAATATTAAGGCTGCTAGTTGAGAGACCTTTTCTTGTTGAATGCTTCTTTGGCTATGGCAATTCTCGACCTGATCTCTGGTGCAGTATGTGTCTTTCGTCAAAATACTTCACAGATATTTGAAACGATCGACCTCTTTAAGTACTCTTTGTTCTACTTTGACCTGTAAGGGCGCATTCCCACGGAATATTCTCCTGACTGTCGATTTTTCGATGCTGATTTCCATTCTATATAATTTCCCAGTGTCAACTATTTTGTCAGTCATCTAATGTAGTCTTTCTTCCGTTTTAGCTATATAATAACCTATAATGCGCATACCTGATCTTGTTTAATGATCTGCCTTCCAATGTTGAAATCTCCAATTCCCACTAATGCTTCCTTCCATAAACATTCACTGTAAATGTTAAATAATTGTGGCAACATATAAAATCTTTGTTTGACTCCGCCTCCCAATTTCCACACTATTGGTTTCTCTTTCATTCAAGCGCAACTCGACTCGTTGTCTTACGTACAGGTTGCGACCACATTAAAATTTTATATGATACACTAGCAGCGTTCACCCCGCTTCGCTGCGGTCACCCCGGAACGCAATAAACCTTGTTAATTAGATAATTTTTACTTTTTCGCTTTCAAGTGATATGATAAAAACCATAGTAGATTCCCGTAAATGTTAACATTATATCGCCTGTCATTTATGTTAACCCGCCGAGTCACATGGTCATGCGGGTTGCATATAAATACGTTTATTTTTACCTATGATGAACTAATAACAAAGGATTTGTACGTATGGACACTTGAATGGTCAATTATCTCAAGACACTGGTAATTAAAAATTAAAGTGATATGATAAAAACCATCTAGGGTCCAAATCCTAATAACCCCCCAAAAATGAAAGAAATTGGTTCAGCCGTATTAGCGTGATGAGTTCACAAAGGATTTGTGCGTTCTCTTTTATATATATAGATTCAAACACTTTAGACAGAATAATTAGGAATTGTTAGGACCATTAGAAGATAATTGAAATAAAGAGGTGCCTATCAAGCCACACAATAGGTCGGAGAAAATTAAGCAACTTACTAATTCTAGCAGATATTATTGGTGAAGACGTAAAGTGCAAACATAAAATAATGCCAGTGATAAGATCCCGAAAGAAAAATTTAGAAAAATAAAAAGACTAAATTTTGAGTCTTTGAACAAAAAGTTCTACAAAAGACTTGCCAATATTTCCTTTTGAATACTGTGGGCGGCAGAAATACAGATAGTACGCAGAATTGCTAAAATACGATTGGAGACTCTAGGAATGTGGGTGTGGAGAAGAATGCAGAACATTTATTGGACCAAATAAAAATTTAATGAACAAATGGAAGTAATATTAAGTAAGAGTAGAACTATAACAATACTTGATACATATAATTAAAACAAAAATTTCAGAAATGATACACAAAAATGGATCAAAAGATCGCAAGCCAATAATTAGTTTTGGATCAGTGTCCACAAAATTTTTGAACGGCCCTCAAATCAAGTTTTCGTATTTTTTAAGGAATAAACATACCATACTGAATTAAGTGATACCTTGGGTTTGGCTACAGTGTATGTAGTTCTTCAGATATAAGGAGTACAAGAAAATTTTTGATTGATATATATGGGGTCTTTTGCTCCAAAAATGGACACAGTTTGGTTGGGGGCAAAACAATTTTTAGATTATAACATTATTGTTTGTGTTACCGCATGTTTAGGCACCTACTAATCTAATCTCATGTATCTGGTGGCTTGCGTAGCGTAGACCGCTAACACTCTTTGGTGCTAACGATACCGGGTTCGACCCCTGGTCGGGACATTCGGTCAAAAAAGTGTAAAAGCTTCTTCAGACCAGACATTCTGAGTGAGGTTTTGCTGGGTTTTCCACATTCATACCATGCAAACGGCGGGATGATACCTAACATATAGGTTCCAGGCCAGTTTCTTCCTTCCTTTTCCTCAATTTCTGTGATCGTCGAAGGACGTCATCTCTCATACGTGACGGGCTAACATGGCCATAGATGCCGAAAGCCCAAAAATCTAATTCCTAATTCTAATCTTAGGGATGGGCTAACATGGCCGTAGATGCCGAAATCCCAGAAATCTAATTCCTAATTCTAATCTTAGTGATGTGCTAACATGGCCATAGATGCCGAAAGCCCAGAAATCTAATTCCTAATTCTAATCCTAGTGATGGGCTTACATGGCTATAGATGCCGAAAGCCCAAAAATCTAATTCCTAATTCTAATCCTAGTGATGGGCTAGCAATGCCATAGATGCCGAAATCCCAGAAATCTAATTCCTAATTCTAATCTTAGTGATGTGCTAACATGGCCATAGATGCCGAAAGTCCAGAAATCTAATTCCTAATTCTAATCCTAGTGATGGGCTAACATGGCCATAGATGCCGAAAGCTCAGAAATCTAATTCCTAATTCTAATCCTAGCGTTGGGCTAACACGGCCATAGATGCCGAAAGCCCAGAAATCTAATTCCTAATTCTAATCCTAGTGACGGGCTAACATGGCCATAGATGCCGAAAGCCCAGAAATCTAATTCCTAATCCTAATCCTAGTGACGGGCTAACATGGCCATAGATGCCGAAAGCCCAGAAATCTAATTCTTAATCCTAATCCTAGTGACGGGTTAACATGGCCATAAATGCCGAAAGTCCAGAAATCTAATTCCTAATCCTAATCGCATGTATCTAGAGAAATTTCGCTTAGTTACTACAACCACTCGAGTCTTGATCGCTATTGCAGATCATATATCCTTTCTGCTTGCATCTATTTTGATATGTCGCTCTTTGATGATTCAGCAGTCGGGTAGCTTATTGCGGAACAAGTAGTAATTTAAAAAAAGCAGTTGAAAATGCTCCAAGAGCATTGCCAATACGAACTTAAAAAGAATGGAGAGATGAAGCGGGAAGGATAACTGTGATTGTTCTACATGTAAAAGTAAATCTTCTTATCCGTATCTTCCTGTGTTTCTCGAAAAAAAAAAATCACAAAATATTACCTGTGTATGATTTGCAGTTCCCGAGATATGGCTCCTTAAATCTTCCAAAATCGGAACTACTTTTTGGCCAATATCCCGGGAACGGTAAGTCATAGAGATATGATATTGTTGTTAATCAATACCTAAGAGGATGCTAAACATTTTGTATTGTTATTAACTGATGGCCACTGGCCAAACCATTGATCAGTTGGACAGTGACCACCGGGTTTTATTTGGTACCAAGATGTTTATCATCCTCTTAAGTATTGATCAACACCAATACGATCTCTCTATGACTTATGGTTCCTGAAATCTCCGGAAATTGGCTTGGGGCAATATCTCGGGAACGGTAAGAGTGACGCGAAAACTTCCATCACTTTCTCAGATACTTTTTGATACTCTATTGAATGGATGCCACAAAATTTTAAAAAATCTCAAAAAAAAAAAAAACTCAGTAGCGAACATTTCAAGTTCGTTTAAATGTTCATTAGTAGCGTAACTGTTTGTAATGATTGATTGCAAAGTCTAAAATCTTTATTTTGTATCTTGAAAATAAGTGACACGTGGTGAATATTTACGGAAATTGAAGTATATACGTGATAGAAGTATTGATTTGCGATAAGGCATTGGTAAAATTCATAGGAAATAAATATTGTGACTGTAGAATGTGGAAATACGCATAGAGGAAAGAGTGTTGCAATGTTACCACGTGGAAACATTCCCTCTCTCTCTCTCTCTTTCGGGACCCGAGAGAGTAAGAGAGAAAATGTATCAGCAGTGCCGTATGCAGTGTTGCAAGTATGTTATGTCTGTAGTGGAGAAATGGGCGGTCTGTTCGGTCGTTCCCCCCACTATGGGAGTGGCTTAGCAGACGGAAAGGGGTGGTGCTTAGGAAACAGTACGGGTGGGAATCGATAAAACCTAACCTAGATCTCAAGAGAAGTTGACCTTTTTTTTTAAAAAAAAATATAGCAATTCCCTGTCTTTTCCAGACAATCTTTTCTTTCGCAAATGAATACTAAAAATGCTCCTCTTCTCTCCATTCAGGAAAGAGAAAACATGTCTATAGCGTGACATTCAAAGTAATAGGAACAAAAGAAGCGGAAAAGAAGTACAAGAAAAGTGACCGCCGAAGTTAAATAAAAACATTTTTTTCTTACATGATAATTATCTCATTAATGATAAACGCTTTGAAATTATTTTCTTTGCATTCTTGGCAGCAAATTCTGAATTATATGTGCTCATTCAATACACATTTAGTATACTAGTATATCTATCCATCTATTTCTGGGCGACACGCACCCAAACGTATATGTAAAAAAATGAAATGAAATCTAATTCTTAATCCTAGTCCTAGTGACGGGCTAATTCGGCCATAGATCTCGAAAACCCATAAATCTAATTCCTAATTCTAATCCTACAGTGATGGGCTAACATGGCCATAGATGCCGAAAGCCCAGAAATCTCATTCCTAATCCTAATCCTAGTGATGGGCTAACATGGCCATAGATGCCGAAAGCCCAGAAATATAATTCCTAATCCTATTCCTAGTGACGGGCTAATATGGCCATAAAGGTTAAGTTCTACGTCCCACGATTATGCCGGGTAGGCTAAAGGAGAAGATGCTGATGAGTAATGAATGAAATGGTGGAATGAAGAAAGTGGAAGAATCCCGAGAAAACCCACGAGCACGATGTTTGTCCACCACAGAGTCCACACGGCACAAGCTGGGATCGAACCAGGAACCCAAAGCACCGGAGGTGAATGCTCTACCACTGAGCCACCGCGCCCCCTCCAAAGGTATATGTAATATGGAACCGGTGTTATTCTACGTCCGACAAGACGATAAGTAATTCTAAAATATTGGTACCTGTATTCTCAGAAAAATGAAAGAAATAAATTGTTTTTTAATAACAAAAAAAAAAAGAACAAAGAACAAACATAAAGTCAAATCTTTAGGTTACATAAATCATTTCTCTGCTAAAGAAATATATATCCTTGAAATGAAATATTTGAGTTTAACGTCCCATGATTTGGACCCCCTAAAAATTAAAAATATTAACTTTTGAAATTTTTTCTGTGGGTTAGTCCCGAGAAGCTACAATCATACCAAATTTCATAATTCTAATCCTGCCGGAAGTGCCAAAACATTTTGGGGTGTAGAAGAAGATGTCCCATATTAAATAACTTTGGAAAGAATTTTCAATTTCCCATAAAACCAATCTACAGTTTGAAATTTTTATTTTTATCGATTTAATTGGGTAATGCTAACGAAAACGTCTAAGCATACCGAATTTCAATATTTTATTCCAATTCCAAGTTTTTAAAACATGATATTATTGGTCTAAAAAATACCCATTTAAATAACAATTTCTTCATGCCTCCTTTAGACCCCCTATAAATTAGAATATTCATTTTTGGCAATTTTTCTGTGGGTTAGTCGAGGAACGCTACAATCATACAAAATTTCATCATTTTAATCTTGCTGAAAGTGCCTAAACATTTTTTGGTGTACATGTCTCATATAAATAACTTGAGAAAGATTTTTCAGTTTCCCATAAGACCACTCTAAATGTAAAAAAATTTTATTATTGGTACTGAGGTAATGATAACGAAAACGTACAAACATACCGAATATCAAGTTTTTATTACATTGTCAAGTACCTAAAATAAGAGATTGTAGGTCCAAAAAAGGTTCATTTAAATAACATGGAGAATTTATTCATCCCTCTTTATACCCTCTAAAAATTAAAATATTTACTTTGGCAATTTTTCTATGGTTTAGTCCCGAAAAGCTACAATCGTGCCAAATTTAATCATTGTAGTCCTACAGAAAGTGCCCAATAATTTTGGGGTGTAGATGATGTCCCATACTATAAATAACATGAGAAAGATTTTTCAATTGCCCATAAAACCACTCTAAAGTTTAAAATTTTTGTTATTGGTGACTTGCTTACGTAATGATAACAACAAACGTACAAACATACCGAATTTCAAGTTTTTATTCGAATTACAAATATCTAAAATATGAGATAATAAGTCAAAAGAAAGGTCCATTTAAATAACGTGGGGAGTTTTTTTCATTCCTCCTTCAGACCTCCTAAAACTTAAAATATTCACGTTTGGCAATTTTTCTGTTGGTTATATCCAAAAAAGCTATAATCATGCCAAATTCCAACTTTCCACGTCAACCGGAAGTAATCCTTTATTTCATGTCAGTTCAAGTAGTTTTCTATATAGTTTGGACTAGGATTCGTATTTTCTTCATTTTCTTGAAAATTCACATATGAGCACACACATATCATCTTGTGTATTTCAATAACATCCATCGATTGGTATATAGTATGTGTCACTTATGCACAATTTGTTTTTCAGATGTACAGTGAGCGACAAAAGTTCTTTCCATTTGGCAAAATTTATTTGAAAATAGCGGTGGAACGTACACCGCTTCACCAAATTTCAAGGTTTGGACGTACAGAAAATTACATTCTTCTTGATTTACCGAAAACTGTACTCAAATTGTCCTTCCATTCGGAAGTTATTTGCATAACTAATTTCATCAAATTGAAGGAACACTTGCCCTTAACTGTACATAGGCCTATACAAACTTGCAAGCTGAAATGTTTTTTTTTTACCCCATTTTACCCCGGTAATTCTTGGTAGGTTTCAGTTATAAACAACAGGCTTATTTCCAAACTTTAAGGTTCCAAACCAAACTTTGGGCTTATTTCCAAACTTTTGGTTTCCAAACCAAACTTTGGACTTATTTCCAAACCAAACTTTGAGTTTATTTCCAAACTTTTGGTTTCCAAACCAAACTTTGAGGTTCCAAACCAAACTTTGGACTTATTTCCAAAGTTTGGGTTTCCAAACCATACTTTGGACTTATTTCCAAACTTTGGGTTTCCAAGCCAAACTTTGGGCTTATTTCCAAACTTTGGGTTTCCATACCAAACTTTCGGTTTCCAAACTAAACTTCGGGCTTATTTCCAAACTTTGGGTTTTCAAACCAAAATTTGGGGTTATTTCCAAACTTTGGGGTATGTGTATCAGCAGTGGCGTATTTAGGGGGGCTTCCGGGCTTAAGCCCCCCCCCGAAATCTTACTTACTATAGTAAAGTATATGAAATATCTTGCAGAATTTTCACATTTTCAGGCAAAGCCATCCCCGAAAGTTAGCAAAGCCCCCCCCGAAAGAAAATCGTAAATACGCCACCGTGTATCAGATTTCATTAGAATTAAAAGAATTTTATAAAAATTAGCATGGAACAGACAGAGACGCACAAGATAAGACGACGAAATCAGTAAATATATAACGCCAATTTGTAACGTAAGGTCCGCAGTTCGTATATTTATATAACTAAGGCTACTGATATATCAAAAACCATTTTATACACTGCATCATGATATTAACTTTTATTGTAGTACGAAGCCAGGTTAACCATTTACACTCTTTAAAAATTGTACATATAGATTTCATGAGATGGATCTTCAGTTATGCATTATTTATATTTTCGTTGCTATGACAACTAACTCACATCATCGAATCACTATTATAACAAATATAATCGTATAACAACAGAAATTACATCTATATCTCTTTTCATATTCTTCTTCTTCCTTTATTGAACAGCTTGTGCATAATTTAAAAGTACATTTTGCCAGGCCCGTATCCACGGGGGGGCTAGGGGGGCCTGGCCCCCCCTAAACTTTGGCTGGCCCCAATAAAAGTTTCACGGTAGGCCTGCAAATGAACTATAATATAGTGATGAAGTATAATATGATTGGGTCGGGCCCCCCCTAACTTCGACCGGGCCCCCCTAAATTTTTGGATTGGCTACGGGCCTGCATTTTGCCCATAAATACAAATAAAGATATAATAAAGATGTTGAAATACAAGTATTGTTGTAAAGACAGTAGAATAAAATAGTCGAAGCAAATTTATTCTGAATTCGATGAATTTATCTGTTGACTCTGACATATTAATGGAAAAGCATGTTCAAGAGAGAACTTGAATTAGTAGAGCCAGGACATAGTGTCTGAAATCTAGATGGAAGAAAAGACGCTGAATTGTGTAAATGCAATACACGCATAGATTACTCAAAAAAAAAAAAAAAAAAAAAAAACCTAAATTCCGCCATGTTCGCTAACAATCTAGTATACGAGTAAAGACACTTTTCGTTCCAGCTCTGTTTACGTAAGTAGGATTGTTACCATAATGTAAGACACAGAAAAAAATTTTAAAAAGCGACAAATACTACTTAATAATACTGCAAGGCGATATCTCAGTTGCATAATGTGTGCTTTAAATAGGGTCTAAAATCTTATATTCTTACTACACTGACGGCAAAGAAATTAATTAATTAATAACAGTTAAATAATACTAAATTTCGTAATTATCATGTCCTACAACGACAACTCTTCAAATGCAGCATCGACAACTCACTCATTAGGTGGCTCTCAAAATAGAATTTACAACAGTACATGTTATTCCATACATAAGCTCTATTTGTAGAATTTCCTTACGTATGAATTTACGTTAGATTTAAGTTACTTAACTCGGGGAATATCTATACAGGTATATTCTCATCTCAAGAAATTTTCTTTATTTTATACTGATTTTGCGAGAATATTGTTCTAGTATTTTAATATAAAATAACACTAAAACTTAATTTAATCATATATAACAATTATTTCATTCGTGTCTGTGAAAAAATGTTCACTCAGCATTTGTTAATAAATGATTGTTACCGGTACTCAAACATATTTATTTCGTACAAAAAATTAGGTTATTTTCGCTAATGCGTTTGACAAACAAACATTCTTTATTTTAAGCCAATTTTCTGTGCACTATGATGTGAATTATTTCAGAATGCGTAGATGAGAATAGTGAGCTGCGGTAGCTAAATGGTAGAGCATTCATCTCTGGTGCGTGAAATCCCTGGTTCGATCCCAACTCGCGCCACGTACGGTAGGTTTTGTGCACGATAAACATCATGTGTGTTGATTTTCTCGCAATTCTCTTCCCACTTCCTTTATTTCATCAATTTATTCATTCTCATCACCACCGTCTCCTTTAGTTTACACGGTATAAGTGTCGGACTACTTCGTATATATATATATATATACGAAGTAGTGTTTTCAAAAAGTAAGGAACCTTATTTTATTCCCACATAAACTAATGAGGGGAGGATGACTTTCTTCAGAGTAGATGTAGAGGCTACGCGCATGCGCAGTCGTGATTTTTTCCCGCTCGCAAAATGCGTCAGTCGCTAGCAGTCGGCCAATGAGTGAAGACGTGTAATGAGCTGTCGTCGGATTTCAGTCTTTTGTAAAATGACAGAAAAACTTGAGCAGCGATATTGCATCAAATTTTGCCGAAATCTTGGCGATACCCAAGCGGAAACCAGCGGAATATCCGCAAAATTTGATTCAGACTTTCATCACCAAACACAACATTTTTGTGTGTCGTCTGGCTCCTTACTCACCCGACATGGCTCCATATGACTTTTGGTTATTTCCCAAGTTAAAAGTACCACTAAAAGGGACCCGATTTGAGTCAAGAGAAGACATCATGCGGAATGCGACGACATGGTTGCTCACCATTCCAAAAACTGCGTTTCACAAGTGTTCCCAACTATAAAGGGAACCTGGGAGAAGTGTGCACATTACCAAGGAGACTACTTTGAAGGGGATTAGTGTTTCAGATTTCCAAATCAATATTTTTTTGCTAACCAAACGTTCAATACTTTTTGAACACACCTCGTATATATATATATATATATATATATATATATATATATATATATATATATATATATATGAGTGTGTGTGTGTGTGTGTGTGTGTGAAATATAAGAATGAATACGTTCTCCGACCTTGTCTTCTATTGACACTGATAGTGGTATATCTGGCACTTCCAGTATTGGATTCTCTAGATCATAATTTAAGAGAGAGCGAGATATTTTGTATAAATTCAGCGTTCCAACAATACGAGTTATATCCGCTTTAAATCTTCTATTGAAACCGGATATAACAAATATGACACAACCTGTTTGTCAACTGTACCCCAAGATTAAAAACTAAGAGATTGCGAGAGTTTTTTCTATTAATTCACCGTCCTAATAGAAAAATTTGCTTCCTAATAGAGAAATAGGCTTCTCTATATTAGAAAAAATTGCTTCCTAATAGAGAAATAAGCTTCCTATTAGTCTTCCATAGTCTTTCTATTAGAAAAATTCTATAGAGAGACTTCTCTCTATTAGAAAAATTTGCTTCCTATTAGAGAAATAGGCTTCCTAATAGTCTTCCATAGTCTTCCTATTAGAAAAATTCTATAGAGAGACTTCTTTCTATTTAAAAAAATTGCTTCCTGATAGAGGAATAGGCTTCCTAATAGTCTACCTATTTAAAAAAATTCTATAGAAAAACTTCTCTCTATTAGAGAAATTTGCTTCCTAAATAGAGAAATAGGCTTCCTAATAGCCTTCCATAGTCTTCCTATTAGAAAAATTCTATAAAGAGATTTCTCTCTATTAGAAAAATTTGCTTCCTAATAGAGAAATAGGCTTCCTATTAGTCTTCCATAGTCTTCCTATTAGAAAATTCTATAGAAAGACTTCTCTCTATTAGAAAAATTTGCTTCCTAATAGAGAAATATGCTTCCTAATAGAGAAATAGTCTTCCTAATAGTCTTCCATAGTCTTCCTATTAGAAAAATCATATGAAAGACTTCTCTCTATTGGGAAAATTTGCTTCCTAATAGAGAAATAAGCTTCCTATTAGACTTCCATAGTCTTCCTATTAGAAAAATTCTATAGAAAGACTTCTCTCTATTGGGAAAATTTGCTTCCTAATAGAGAAATAGGCTTCCTAATAGTCTTCCATACTCTTCCTATTAGAAAAATTCTATAGAAAGACTTCTCTCTATTAGAAAAATTTGCTTCCTAATAGAGAAATATGCTTCCTAATACAGAAATAGGCTTCCTAATAGTCTTCCATAGTCTTCCTATTAGAAAAATCCTATGAAAGACTTCTCTCTATTGGGAAAATTTGCTTCCTAATAGAGAAATAGGCTTCCTATTAGACTTCCATAGTCTTTCTATTAGAAAAATTTGCTTCCTAATAGAGAAATAGGCTTCCTAATAGTCTTCCATAGTCTTCCTATTAGAAAAATTCTATAGAGAGAATTCTTTCTATTAGAAAAATTTGCTTCCTAATAGAGAAATAGGCTCCTAATAGTCTTCCATAGTCTTCCCATTAGAAAAATTTTATAGAGAGATTTCTCTCTATTGGAAAAATTTGCTTCCTAATAGAGAAATAGGCTTCCTATTAGTCTTCCATAGTCTTCATATTAGAAAATTCTATAGAAAGACTTCTCTCTATTAGAAAAATTTGCTTCCTAATAGAGAAATAGGCTTCCTAATAGTCTTCCATATACTTCCTATTAGAACAATTCTATAGAAAGACTTCTCTCTATTGGGAAAATTTGCTTCCTAATAGAGAAATAGGCCTCCTATTAGACTTCCATAGTCTTCCTATTAGAAAAATTTGCTTCCTAATAGAGAAATAGGCTTCCTAATAGTCTTCTATAGTCTTCCTATTAGAAAAATTCTATAGAGAGACTTCTTTCTATTAGAAAAAATTGCTTCCTAATAGAGAAATAGGCTTCCTAATAGCCTTCCATAGTCTTCCTATTAGAAAAAGTTTATAGAGAGACTTCTCTCTATTAGAAAAGTTTGTTTTCTAATAGAGAAATAGGCTTCCTAATAGTCTTCCATAGTCTTCCTATTAGAAAAATTCTATAGAAAGACTTCTCTCTATATTAGAAAAAATTGCTTCCTAATAGAGAAATAGGCTTCCTAATAGTCTTCCATAGTCTTCCTATTAGAAAAATTCTATAGAGAGACTTCTCTCTATTAGAAAAATTTGCTTTCTAATAGAGAAATAGGTTTCCTATTAGACTTCCATAGTCTTCCTATTAGAAAAATTTTATAGAGAGACTTCTCTCTATTAGAAAAATTCACCGTCCTAATAGAGAAATACGTTTGTCTCTGCCGTTGATCCTCTCTGAAACTGTAAATAAAGATTTGTATCACTTCCCGTTTCAACATTGGATCCTACACTTCGGCCAGGGGCTCACTCAAGGGGGAAAGAGGTCCACCGGGCCCAGATTCCCCAAACTTACTAACTTAACACACGTACGTTTGTATACTTTTTCAATAAAACTCTACCTGTTTAACAAGGAAGTGATTAATATAACATAAAAATTTGATCTTACGCTTCATCTGTACTCTTTCTCTTATAAAAACAATGTAGCTCTATCATTTTCCCCTGAAAATATAGTTGGAAGTATTTTACAATTAGTTATCGTCTTTTCGAGTGGAGAATAATACCCATTCAATAGATGTAGTCTTGGAACCCTTTTCCCAAAACTTGGATTCCCTATACAAAAATTTCTGGGTGTGAAACTTCAGCAGTCTCACATTATTTGAGGACGTAAGAAAACCTATTTATTTTTTTTCTTAAATTTTAATTGCACTTTTTAGAAAGTCATGTCGCTTAATTTTCTAATATATTTTATAATGCAAGAGGACAACCATTTCTTTAATATCACAGTTTACAATTCGAGTAACCAGCCGATACATGGATTAATTAGAGTACACTGCATTTATTTTATCTTCGATCCCAGAATATTTTGCGCCCATTGTCTTAGTCTGTTTGTTTTATTCAACGTGTTGCAACTTAAAACAGTTCTTACCTGCCATAACATTAAATTTATATAAGCATTACCCTGACGCACTATGTCAGTTTGCATACATTTCATCAGAACGATACCATATGGTACGTAACGTACTGCCCCAGTTTATGTATGAATAGTTACCGCAGAACTTTCCGTGTATACCCCGCATTGCGGGGGCATGTGTCAAAGAATGCTCTCGTTTCCAGGAATAAAAGGGGAAGAAGAAAGCTGTTTCTGTATGCAAAAAATTAGAATTGCTAAAAGTTTCTCTGTGTTGACGTTTTCTTTAGTACACAAGCTATTTTTCTCCCGACAGAAGCAAACACACAATAAAAAAACTTAAAATAAAGTTTTTGTGTTATTTATTTAACGAATATAGGAATCAGTAATAAACCACAAGAAAAGCAGTAGGAAAAGAATGAAGAAAGGAGGCCAGAACCTTATTATAAACAAACCATTCCCGTAATTTTCTAGTGAGATTGAAACAAAAAGAACTACAGGGGAACTTCAACTAAGATGAGGCAAGGTGTGTGAAAATACATTTTTTGATGGAATGGAAAGTGTTGTAGAACATATTTAAAGGAAAGTCTCTCGGGTCTTTGAAAGACTGGCGCAAATCCCGGGGGATGAGGGGGACCCAGTCTTGCAGCTAGTTGGACTGTTCCCCCAATAATCCGAGTTGAAATGTGATTTTCGTCTTCATTGTAGATTAGGTTCATTGTGGATGCTTACTAGACACAGGGCCGTAACTTGTGGGGGGCAGGGGGCAACTGCCCTCCCAGGGAAGCTTCTCGCCGTTCGACGGGGGCCCACTTAAAAACAAAATTTTCTTACTCCATATACGATACGAACATGAAATTATAAATAAAGCATTAAACAGGTTCACTACATTACATAAAAAGAAAAAAACAGAACACCAAAGATAAATAAAACAAAAATGAGTCGTGTGCTCATTTCAGTAAAAGAAAATATCTACTATTAAGGGCCCTAGAAATAACATTTATTCGTATGGCTTTGAGATTTTTCAGAATTATCCCCTTAATTAGTTTGTCATTTATGGAATAGGCCCAGAGGTGTGCGGGAGGGCTCACAGGCTCCGGAGGCCCACAAAAAGTAAGAGAAAGATTGAAAGAAGGGGCCAATTTTTGAATTTTGCTGGAGGGCTCAAAACAACTTTTTCTAGGGGGCCCCAAATATTAATGCTTGCCCCCGCAGAAAAAAATCTTAAGTTACGGCCCTGCATATCAACTACAAATATGCATGTATTCAGATTTCAGAATAAGTTCATGGTACTTAAGGGCTAAGTTACAGTTGTGACGCGGAGGTAGAAGCATCAGTTCGGCATTGGTTTCGCCATCAACCAGCACAATTCTTCGCCAACGATATGAAAAATCTTGCTTCGCGTTGGCGCAAGTGTGCTGCCCGTAATAGGAACTATGTTTAAAAATGATGCCACCATTTATAGTTGTCATTGCAGGCTTTCCACTGATACCTGTATCGGTGCCATCTGTCAAAAACAAATAAAGGTATCACTTTCTAAATCGCCCTCGTACTTTGAAAATTTGGTAACGTTTGTGACAGTTCCAAAATAACTGAAATATTAGTACGATATATTCATCATAGATGGAAATGACCGCTTTAATTTATGATTTTCCAACTAAATTGGGATTCCTGATTTGAAATACTTTATTATTGATTTTGCTGAAATTGCAAAATATTATGGTTATTGTGACAGTTTATATTGTTTTAATGGTGAAAATGATTTCTAAGCAAGAGAACCGAATACGGTTGTGAACTCATAAATTAAAGATATTCTTTACCTAAGAAGAATAACAATCATTGTTTTTTGCTATAGTTTTACACTATGGCTTTTGTTATTCATTTTATAAAGTGTTTAACGTCCCTGACTTGTCGAATTGCCTCCTTAAAAATTGAAATTTATCCTCAGTGGGTTACGTATGCTACGTTATCAAGAAATCATATAAAACTATTCGTTGCAGCAAAACTCAGTACAGTGAATTATTGGTTGAATGGTTTTAGAAAGAACATAAATCTTTATATGGTATTATAGGAAGTTACAGTGGTGAATCTGGCCCGGGGGCGGGGGGCCTAGTCCCCCAAGTTTTAAGCGTGACGAAAATAATTTAAGCTATTATAGTCTGGATTCTGGAAGGCACCCCCCAGTTTTTACCTTCTAGATCCGCCACTGGGAAGTTAATCGACAAGTTACTAGAGATTGGACAATTTAATGCTTTTATTTGTCATTATGGTCTTGCTCAGCTCAGCCGGAACAGGTGGTAAATCAGCATTGATAGAGGCGGAATAGTGTGGTGAGATGAGTCCTTGACTGTGAGAGTTAATCTTGCGAGATGATCTGTTCACTATTCAGCTTCACTACATTCAAGCCCGGTCATAGTACATGACCCATGCTATTAGTAGGTTCCATCCTTTGTAACCTCGGTGCTGTATAAGGACGGAAAGCACAAACTCAACTCCCTCAGGAGACCTCCTAAACGGACTAGTGTTTAGGGTGGGTGTTTTTTCGTGTATGAGGTTCCGGATTCGAAAATGGAAAAAAATACAAATTTTTCAATTTAACGTTCCACAATTATGCCCCTTTTGGCTAAAGGAGACGAATATTTAAGGCGAGTGCATGTTGATGGAAGAATGTTGAAGGATGGTGAGGATTGGAAGTACTCACGGACACGATGTTATCCTACATAAACTTCCTTGGCCGGGGTCGAACCAATTAACAAACGCATCAAAGGTAAGCACTCTACCACTGAGCCACCATGATTCTCCAAGTTTCGTATTCGATTCTGCAGAAGAGCAGCAAACACACTATAGCAGTGTTCTATATGGTCTCGTAGGCATGCCACCAGCAGCGTTGCCTTTGTGTACAGTCCGCAGCAAAAGACCTTCAATATGAGCATGTAAGTTTATTGTGAAACTACGCCTAACAGCCAAGGGAATCAACATAACATCTAAGTGGCACGAATCACGCCAGGAGAAACCTCGGCCTTCTCCCCTGCACACTTATTTTGGAGCAAAAGACTTCGTCGTTTCAGAATAAACTTACATGCTCATGTTGCAGGATTTTTACTGCGGACTGTACAATAATTATTGAATCATATGATGGCCGCAGCGGCTCAGTGGTAGAGCATTCACTTCTGATGCTTGGGGTTCTTGGTTCGGTTCCAGCTGCCCCAAATAAGCTTCATGGTGGACAAACACCGTTTGCATGGGTTTTCTTGTGATTCTCCCGTTTCCTCCCATTTTATTCATTCCACTATTTCCTTCATTTCTCATCATCACCGTCTTCTTTAGCCTACCCGGCATAATCGTGGGACGTAAAACTTAAGGATTGCATTTTCATTTTTCGAATCATACGATAATCTTAGCTTCCATACGACGTATAAGATGCAAAATTAATAATTCTGCAGATATTTAATAATCTAAAAAGTGCTATTTATTGCATGAAGAAAAGAATTTGAATTGTGGAACCTATGTACTAAGTTTCTTCCAAATATAAAGGCCAACGCTTATAAAGATACAGGTAAAAAAAAAAGAAGTAAGTTAAAATAGAAATTAAGTCAAATAAAAGCACAAAACAAGATTACTATAAGAAACATGATACAAAAAAAAATCCAGAACTTCTGTTTTCAATTATAGGGTTACCAAATGTATGTAACACTATAGATATTGACGAAATTCAACTTCCACAGTACTTCATGTGATTTAGTTGTATATGTTACTTTTATCATGGAAACTAGTGGTAACCCTTTGGACATTATTGTTATTATTATAGTAAGAGAATACTACTTGAAAATACCACTGGAAACTAGACGTTTGATAATTTTATGAGAAGAAAACCGCTGCCCCGAGTAGTTAGTTTTCCTTTGGGTGTCCAAAATCGAAAGATTGGAGGATGTGTGGACCTGGCGGTCCTCTTGTGAGTGAGGACAAAACTAAAGTATATTCTTTAAAAAGAAGAAGTTGAAGTTTTTTTGGGTGTCTGGACAAGATGAACCTCCCCGCAGGTATACCCCTGTAATCTTCCTGCTACAAGGAAACACAAACACAAATCAACGAATCGGTTGCTCAGTTTAATTATTATGGATTTGATCGAAGGCAAATCCGATTTGGTGCACTTTCTGGAATAAGAGAGACATTTTATACCACAGTGTCTTACATGGTGTTAAAGTTTTGCCACAGACTTGAAACTGGTTAAAGAGAGGGACTGTTCTATAATAGTCTTTTGCCGAAGAAGTAGAAAAGCCACTCACTCGATTGCATAAGGAAACATCCGTGACAGAGATTGGTATTCACCCTGTACCTTTAATGTCCTTAGAAACAAAAGTTGTGTTTTTCATTTAGATAGCTTTTACGTAATTAACCAGCGAACACAAAGTTGTTTTATCCCTGCCAAATGACGGGGACTCTCATTGATATTACGTCTCATGAAATCCGCTAAACTGCTTGCTTCCTGGGACAGTGCTTTGGAATACCGCTCGTTTGCTTATTGCGACGTTATAAAGCGAAATACAGGCAGGCTATAACCCGAACAGGTGACAGAGCATTAAAAAAAATAAAAAAAAACAAAAAACAAAAAACAAAGAAAACAATATGAAAGTTGCAGGTGACTCGGTGTGTCTGTGCCATTCAAGTTACGACTGTATTGATCCAGTGCTACTACCGTTTTAGTAAAGGACCAGACAACAGAGTCCTCTAGGGACGATTTCTGGTACTACGTCCTACTGTCTTTTTCGAAGAGAAATCGAACTTTTTTTGTTTTCTTCGGATTAGGTGCAAGACCTTCAAAATTTCTTCCCTTTATATCTTTGCTTTTCTTTATCCCTTGTGTAATCTTTTTACGTTTCCGTTGTCTTTTTCTCTATATTTTATTCTTCTTTGCTTGAGTAAAGAAGAACATAACATTAAAAGAAAGATAAGTAATAACATTTTTTTAGAAGTTCAAGAGAAATGCTTTTCTGAGAAGAAAAATGGGTTAATTTATGTCAGTTCTGATATTTTATGCTTTATGCTAAGGGACAGGGATAATATTTGACAGTTTTAAATAAATTATATATATACAGTGGCGGATCCAGGATATGATCAAGGGAGGTGCTAAACCATAGTTTGCCGTTTTATCCAGTGTAAACCTGAGCGTCAAGGGAAGGCTATAGCCTCAATAGCTCCCCCTTGGATCCGCCACTGTATATATATGTATGTAGGGTAAAAGTGTACGCAGGACATTACGCTGTCCTCCGTCCTATCTTTGCCCATTGTAATTTTTTTTAGAAAGTGGGGGCTCCTTAGATATTTTTTGGAAGTGAGTTAACGGTGTCCCCCTGCGTTCCTACTAGAGCGCTTGCCTTTGGTGAGTGGGAACCTTGGTTCTATCGCCGGCCAAGTAAGCTTGTGGTGGACAGTATGGTGGTGAGTTATCTCGGTTTACTTCTGTTTTCTCCTACATTATCATTCTACGAATTTTTCCATTATCATTGACTTGCCTTAGTAATCCGTCTCCCTTAGCCTAAAGAGCAAATTTCATTTGAAAGATTTTGTAAGTCGTAACTGATTAGGGAAGTCCAGGAGAGTACGCTTAGCTGTAATACAGCTATAACTTCACGTGCTTCAAAGTCAAAACATGTAAACAAGTGGGTGGGACCAGGTCGGGAGCAACAGCAGAGGAAATATATTTTTAGTGAAATTTAATTAGCATTTAGTAAGAAAATTAATTCCTTATGCTTCACATTTAGGAAGAAGTTTAATTTCTTGTGTCTTGATTGCTTTACTATTTTTTCTATTTTCATTTGTGATTCCAGAAGGATCAGTTTTTAATTAGTGCCGGCTTATGATTGAATACGGTAATCAGGGTGGAGGAATAACTTTATTATGTTCAGAAGAGTGACAGGGAGATACAAAGAATTGTTTAATGCCAGATGATGTCTAAATTCAACGATGATTTAACTTTTTTTCTTGTACTCACCAATCATACATCGAATAATTTCCTTACTTCGATTTCAATGTCTCCCCCCACATGCTTTCTTCGCGTCGGTCCTTAGAGCTGTCATTATCAAAAGTACACGGTGGCCTGTAGTTATGTATATTATGTATATGACTGATTATAGTATTTGCAATTCTGGACAAAAAAGTTCGATATGGCAACCCTCTGTAGCCTAATAGTGGGGATAACAGTCACTGGACTTAGAACCGTTAGTGTATGCAAGACCGGATGATGCGGTTGAACGAAACATTCTCGATCGGTCGACGTGAGTCTGTGGAGTGGCCAACTCGATCTCCCTATTTTAAACCACCTGAGTTATTCTTATGGCAATTTGGTTGAACTGCGAGAAGCTATCACAGAAGATTTCCACAGGATACCAGTACGGGTCTATCAAGCTGCTTGTGACAATGTTGTTCTTAGTGTCCAGGCATGTATCGATTTGGATGGTTGCTCTTCGTCTCCAGGCATGTATCGATTTGGATGATTGCTCTTCGCCTCCTGGCATGTATCGATTTGGATGATTGCTCTTCGCCTCCTGGCATGTATCGATTTGGATGGTTGCTCTTCGTCTCCTGGCATGTATCGATTTGGATGGTTGCTCTTCGTCTCCAGGCATGTATCGATTTGGATGGTTGCTCTTCGTCTCCAGGCATGTATCGATTTGGATGATTGCTCTTCGTGTCCAGACATGTATCGATTTGGATGGTTGCTCTTCGTCTCCAGGCATGTATCGATTTGGATGGTTGCTCTTCGCCTCCAGGCATGTATCGATTTGGATGGTGCATTGGTGAACCATGCCATGGAGAAAGATATTAAAATTCTTGTAAGGAAAGATATGAGCGTAATCCGTTTATGTTCAGTTCTATGTTCAAATTATGTTATTAGTTTCTTTACCGCAGTCTTTGCAACTTCATATACGTATACATAATTATGGGGCACCTTGTTGTATTAAAAACAGTTTGCTTGTATATACAGAACTATTTATGGGAGTTCGATCCCAGCTCGCGCCGTGTGGACTTTGAGGTGGACAAACACCGTGGTCGTAGGTTTTATCGGGGTTGTCCCACTATCTTCATTCCATCATTTCATTCATGTCTCATAATCACCCGTCGCATTTAGTCTAACCGGCATAAACGTGGGACGTAAAACTTAAAGATTTCATTTTTTTTATTTTTTTCATTTTTTTCATTTATGGGATATGGTGTACTGAGTGATTCTTCAGTAATAAGCGTATTTAATTTGTTGTACTATTACTTGAAATATTTCGATTGCTTAAGTTTATATCTACAGTAACAATTCATTCACATCACTTTGAAAATTCTAAATTTGAATAGAATGATTTTTTTTTATGGAAAAGCGTAAATAAACACTATCGTATGTATATAAAGTTATGTCGGGCACTCGGTTCCGGAAGCTACCTCCATTTGTAACATTAGCTTCTATTGAGAGAGAGAGAAAAAAAGTTTGTTTTGGCATTGGACCACAACAAGGCGCCGCTTCGGCGTTCATTCACAAACGGGCTTTCTCCTGTCCTCTTCTCCAGGAAACAAAAAAATAAAATCAAAAAAAGAAATTGCTTTTGACAAGGACAGTAATTTGGCAACGTCAATTCATTACTCATTTCTTCTTGCTATATCCTACTTTGTAAATAAATGCGTAATATGCTTCTCGTTTAGTGAATTGGTTTTAGCATGTTTTAGCTACAGTTCCCATTGTTTTCTACGGGAAGAAAAACGTTAATGAAAAATATTTCAAAGGTATGTTTGAATCTCCTTTTCCGCTTTAGAATATATATTCAATCAAAGTGAAATCATAAAAGCATACCTTGATCAAAGTGGTAACTATGTTTCTTAAATGAGTCCACCCGATACCGTACCTAAAAGACGGGTGATTTAAGTTTTAACCCCCTTGATCTTTTTAGGATTTTTGCTAACTTTTGTTACCAAAGAGTAGTACCATCTTTGATCGCTTATTTAGGTTCTATAACAGGTATTTAGGCCGGGTTTTTATCATTGGTCAAGTCAAGGATAGACGAAAGAACACCTCAGAAGCGTTTTGAAACCAGATGACCAACTTGGCAGCGCCAAGTGGTTGCGGAGGGGCGTGACATTTTATTTTTTCCTTAAGGCAAATTTTAAAATATTTTCACACCTTTAGTTTTCAAGATATCAGATTGAAATTTTGCATACGAATTGTGTGTGCCTTTGGTGATTTCTCAATTTGTTTCGAGATCCCTACTCGAAACCGTGACCGTGGCATGAGGGGTGTAAGTGTTCCGAAGAGGTGGTTTCTTTTTTAGAATACTTTTCCAATTTTTCCGGTTTAAGTGTGTGATACCGACGTGTGCCTGATACCGTTGGAAAGGCCTTCTTATACTGAAGAAAATAACGTTTGAGCCTCGACTCTAGTCCAAATAGTAATGACGCAGTAAATTTTTACTATATATATATATATATATATATATTTAGTAAAATTTTATTTATACATATATGACCTAAATTCAGATTTTCAACAATTTTTTCCACCCTTTGGTTTCAGATACAAGATTAAAATTTTGCACACGTATTAGGTACACAATAATGTATTATTTTTAAAACGTTCAGATCCCTCCAGAAACGTATTTTGGTGGATTTTCAAAAAACATTCCGGGTTTTTCCCGAATTTTCCGGTTCAGGTGTATGATACGGACACGTGAGCGGTACAGTTGGAAATTGCTCGTTATACTGAAGAAAATGGCGTCTGAGCCATGACTCAAGGTCAAATAATAATGACTCAGTACATTTTTGAAGTATTTCTCTCTCTCTCTCTCTCTCTCTCTCTCTCTCTCTCTCTCTCAAAAATATATATATATATATATATATATATATATATATATATATATATATATATATATATATATATATAATAGTTCACCTTCAGACTTTCAAAAATTTCTTCGATCTAAGTTTCCAAGATACAAGACTGAAATTTTGCACAGGTATTATACACATAACATCGTATTCTTTTAAGAAAAAATCAGATCCCTACGTGAACCCAGACCCGGGCCACAGGGACACAAAAATTTCGAAAAAAAAAATATTTTTCAAAACATCTCCCGGTTTTACCTGATTTTCACGTTTCTGGTGTATAATACGGACAAGCAAGTGGTACCGGTGGAAAGTATACTCTATCCTGAAAGAAACGAGGTATACACCATGATCCTACTATAAATAGTAAGGATGCAGTAGCTGTTTATGTGAAAGTCTAAAATTTACCTAAAAAATGTAACTCCTAAAATGGTTAAATATTAACCTATTATTGAAAAATAAACATTTAGTTTATTAAACTAAGCATAGAAAAATCGCAAGTCATCCTAAAGTGATATAGGATTGGTTACTTGAACACCCTCTTGATAAACGCCTGTGTAATCCATTGTTTTTATCAATTTCTGGGTATCGTCAGTGAAATTTTTTTATGAAAACACAGGCCCGTATCTAGGGGTCTAGAGGGCCGGCACCCCCTAAAATTTTCACGGTAGGCTGGCAAATGAACTATAATATGGTTGGGTCGGGCCCCTCTAACTTCAGTCGGACCCCCCTACATTTTTGGGCAAGCTACAAGCCTGTGAATACACAACGTCAATTATCCGCTACGCTGGATTAAAATAAGAAAAATATGCATCTAATCACTATCGTAAAATTTTGTTTGGACATTATCGAATAACCGAAGATCACATTTAAAAGTGTTTATTTACACGTAATATGTACGAAGAAGGTAGAGAACTAAACAGAAAGAACTTGAGGTACAAATTTTAACCGTGTAACTGTGTCAATGGGCTAAAGAATGAAGGTGTGCCAAAAATGAGTAAGAGCAAGCAAGCGGGCAAAGTGCCTACAGCTTCATCTGCCATGAAAGCTTTTGTTCACAAGAGTTGCAGCCGAATCTCTTAGGGGAAAAAATGAATTATGTTTTGAGCTCTGTCACCATTTGCTGTCAAGTAGCAACTCTTATGAATAAGATATATTAAATCAACCAAAAAATAACAGATTCTGTTGGCTAAGTTTGTTCTGCCTTACTGTGTTGTATCTCAAGATTTTCAGAGGGTTCGTGTAATTTATGGCCCTAACACTAGAGAAGATGGCTTGTATAGGGAAGGTAGATTTTTGATTCATAAATAAAGAGTTTATGTTTAGAACATATCGTATCGTACTAATATATGATAATAATAGTTATTACGAGAGGTAATCAGAACGTAAGATTGCAAAGCCTGCAGTGAAACATGTATATATTATTTCATACAGCTAACACAGCCAACACATTAGGTTATTTTTCAACGTATTTCTCATAATAACATACATTAGGTTATTTTTCAACGTATTTCCCATAATAACATACATTAGGTTATTTTTCAACGTATTTCCCATAATAACATACATTAGGTTATTTTTCGACGTATTTCCCATAATAACATACATTAGGTTATTTTTCGACGTATTTCCCATAATAACATACATTAGGTTATTTTTCGACGTATTTCCCATAATAACATACATTAGGTTATTTTTCGACATATTTCCCATAATAACATACATTAGGTTATTTTTCGACATATTTTCCATAATAACATACATTAGGTTATTTTTCGACATATTTCCCATAATAACATACATTAGGTTATTTTTCGACATATTTCCCATAATAACATACATTAGGTTATTTTTCGACGTATTTCCCATAATAACATACATTAGGTTATTTTTCGACATATTTCCCATAATAACATACATTAGGTTATTTTTCAACATATTTCCCATAATAACATACATTAGGTTATTTTTCGACATATTTCCCATAATAACATACATTAGGTTATTTTTCGACATATTTCCCATAATAACATACATTAGGTTATTTTTCGACGTATTTCCCATAATAACATACATTAGGTTATTTTTCGACGTATTTCCCATAATAACATACATTAGGTTATTTTTCGACGTATTTCCCATAATAACATACATTAGGTTATTTTTCGACGTATTTCCCATAATAACATACATTAGGTTATTTTTCGACGTATTTCCCATAATAACATACATTAGGTTATTTTTCAACGTATTTCCCATAATAACATACATTAGGTTATTTTTCGACGTATTTCCCATAATAACATACATTAGGTTATTTTTCGACGTATTTCCCATAATAACATACATTAGGTTATTTTTCGACGTATTTCCCATAATAACATACATTAGGTTATTTTTCGACATATTTCTCATATCAGTTGAGGCACTTCTCGCATCGTGGGACGAGTTTGAAGATTCCCTCTTTTAAAAATCCTGTCCTTTGCATGTTGTCACGAAGTGTTTCACCTCCTCGTCTGAAGCAAAGTGACGACTCCTTCAAGTGCAGGAACAGGTGGAAGTCGCTTGGAGCGAGGTCTGGGATGTAGAGAGGGTGGTCGATGATGTCCCAGAGAAACTTGCTTCAACAGTGTGGTGATCTTCTGACTGTAGGCGGGCGCGCGTTGAAATGAAGGAAGATGACGTCCTCGGTGAGAAGCCCTGGTCATAAACCTCAACTAGCTGCCGGTGAATTTCAGCTGCGTTTCCTGATTCGCCCACAAAAATCGAATGACTGAGCACACTTCTTCGCAATACCAGCTTTCGAAACGAGTCGCCACTTGTGTTTACCTAGGTGACGAGTGGCTGAAATTCAGTGTTGGCAACTCCATATATTTAAATTACCCCACACTCCTCTTTCTTCCATAACGGGCGATACTCCAGAAATATTAGCCTTGTAATCTTAGTTTTTGACCCTTTCTCGTATTATTATTAGTCATCCCAGCTCTCGTAATGTCTTGCGCGCGACTTTGTTGCACGGGGTCTCTGCTTCAATTCTCCGTTGGAGAAATTGTTATTTGAACGGATTCCGGTGGTTCGGATTATACATTAAACAGCTTCACAATCTGATATCAGTTATTAGCGCTACGACTCTTCAAAAGAGACAAACGTACTCGTGTGTTAAATAAAATCTCGACATAATAATATTATAAGCCTACATTATACCTACATATCACTTAAGGTAAAAAAAAAGCAAATAATCTGTTTTTATCAATAGATGTCAGCACGTTTTCTCTATCTTTGGAATGTGTTTTGTATGGAGTGAAAACAATTTAAAATTATTACGATCAAATCAGAAGTAAATGTGATGCATGACGTCACACCGTCCCCCTTGCCTATATTTGCCCATTGTATTTTTTTTTTTTTAGAAAATGGAGAGGACATCATAAATATTTTTGAAAGTGGGGGAAAGACATCCCCGCGTTCCCCCTGCTTCCCTGGATCAAGTTTAAAAAATAAATATTCAAGCTTTTATACTAAAATCAAATTGAATCATTAATCAAAGCATAATTCGTGCACTTTTTTTATTGTTTTGTTTTATTGATTATAGAGTGCACTTAATTGTACTCCATCAAAAATAAGCTCATAACAACGAAACTTCATCAACAGAAAATGCCAAAATATCAGAAAACTGTAAGAGTTATTTTGTAATTAGGATTAAATTTCCTTTTTAATGTAGCGATTAGATAGAGGCAGCCGATTAGTGCTCCAGTGTCTTGATCCGTAATAACTCTGTGATATCCAGTTGTATTTCTATTCTGGCCATAGAGACGGCATAACCGCCTGCGGCCCGCCCATCGTCTGATGGGAATGAAAGACTTGTGAAAAAAAAAAACATGAAAAACAATCTGTATATATCCTCTGTTGCGGTTCTCTCCGAATTAAACGGAAAGTTAAATCATTGAGAATCTGCAGATACATGGTGCCATCCAAATCTGTGAGCAACTACCATATCGCTCAGTTGGTATCCTGACCGCTCTAAGTTTAAATGTCAATCTAATTCCGACTATAAAAAGTTGATAAATTACTGTAAGTCTTTTAAATTGTAATGTGCATTCGAAATGATCAAAAGTGAACCTCTGATTAATGTGGTTATCCGCAAATTACCAATTCGCATTGAAGTGGATAATATTTAGACAGAGGATACCCTGTTGTATCAGTGCACCAACTTAAAAAAGGACGTGGTGGGAAACCCTTCCTCCTCTTTTTTAGTTACTTTTCGTAAAACTACAGATGCTTTATCAATTTATAAGCTAAGATACATTGAATTTTACCGCATTACTGTGGAACCATATAAAGCGAAGACGTTTCTACAATGTTACCAATGCCAAAGCTTTGGACACACCTAATTATATTGTTGGGATAATCCTAGGTGTTTGAAGTGTGCCGAAGCTCATACAAACACCTAGAGCCACCTAGAGTCGTATGAATGTACAAACAAATCTGAAGTTCCAGCTATTTTTTTCTAAATGTACACATTGGGGAGGAGGTCACCCAGCAAACTACCAAGGGTGCCCAGTTCTCCATAAACTATTGTCAAGACGTACCAATCAACAGAAATTACCATCTGACGATGAATTTCCAGTTTTAACAGCTGACCCACTTGCTGTGCTCTCCCGGGCCTGCACTGGCTCCTACTGATACTTATGCCAAGAGGACGACGTTTATGCCCAAGAAATCGACTACTCTCACTTCTACAGAAGAAACTCTGCCTGATACAGAACCTAGTTTAACAGAACTTCTGACAATCCTTCGGGATCCACAGCTCTAAGAGTTCCGAAGCAGACTTCCACGTTTCCAAAAAGCAACAGATGTTTTAACCAAATTGTGGATACTTTGTGAAATTATAGAAGACATAACAAAAACTACACCTTAAAGACGACATCTTATAATTACATTCAGGACCACCACCCTTATGAGAGCCACTTCAGACAACCACCATTGGCTACCTCAGGAACCCATCATTACCAGTGCCACTAGTTCTTCGTATAAATACTCAACATCAGGACCTCTTACTCAATTCCAGCAGCTATCAGCTTAACAGACGTACGTCACATGAAGGTGCGACAGTTGCCCTTCGACACATCATCTCATATGCGTCTACTACACATGCTTCATCCAGCTTACAAGGGATCCAGAAAGGAACCCGGTACTCCCTACCTGTAAACTCGTCAGATACAAGAGAGAGAGAGAGAGAGAAATAATTCTTGTAAACTCGTCAGATACAAGAGAGAGAGAGAATTCTTGTAAACTCGTCAGATACAAGAGAGAGAGAGAGAGAGAGAGAGAGAAAGAGAGAGAGATAATTCTTGTAAACTCGACAGATACAAGAGAGAGAGAGAGAGAGATAATTCTTGTAAACTCGACAGATACAAGAGAGAGAGAGAGAGATAATTCTTGTAAACTCGTCAGACACAAGAGAGAGAGAATTCTTGTAAACTCGTCAGATACAAGAGAGAGAGAGAGAGAGAGAGAGAGGGAGAAAGATAATTCTAACAAATTCTAGATGTTTATACTTTGAATCAATTACCATGGATATTGAAGTTTTCTCTATTTCTATGTCAGAAAATATAAGTGTTACTCAATCAAGTAGGCTTAAATATAAACTCGTTTTTCAGAATTAGAAATATCTTGTTTTTTTCTCAAACTACTATTTCATCTGTTCTCTCCTCTTTTTATTATCTCTTCCTCCTGTTTACTTTCTTCTGTATTTTTTCTTCTAGCTCTCAGACAAAGAGGGCCAGTCAAAGGTACACCAAAGGGCCGCAAAGAGAGAAAGTCCTCACAGATCCAATCGTGGTACCATTTATATATAAATCTATTTAAAGAGAGCTATTTCTATGGTTCATAGCTTCAACTGTTGAATCTTTAAAGTAACTCGCTGATGCGAAAACCAAACAGGGCAGCGGTGGCTCACTGGTACAGCGTTCATCTCTGGTGCATGGGGTCCCTGGTTCGATTCCAGCTTGCGCCAAGTGAACTTTGTGGTAGACAAACACAGTGTGAGTGGGTTTCCTCGGGGTTCTCTCGTTTCCACTAACTTTCTTCATTCCACCATTTCATTCTTTTCTCATCATCATCGTCTTCTTTAGCCTAACAGGCATAACCCTGGGAAGTAAAACTCAAAAGATTTCATTTCGAAAACCCAATAATTACTCTTCTGCACCGGAATCAATTCACTGATTTTACATTCCAATTGGAGATTCCAAATTATTCTCCTTTCAGTAGCGGAACTAGAAAGCAAAATTTGCGAAGGAGGAAACCATAACCCAGACTTTTCATAATCCTGCAGAAGCTTCCAACTTAACTTTCTCCTTATGGATATTATGGCTAAATTGGGCGTTGACATTGTGCACTTCAAGTATTGTTTCACATATTACATAAAAAAGTATAGCTAAAACTGTCTACTGTTTCAAATATTTTCCAATGAAGAACAAAAGGCAACGCTTACGGTAAACGTTCGAAAATATAGGTGGGCCTATTCCCCCTGCCCCGGGCTGAATCCCGCTCTGCATCCTGTATTGGTTCCAATTATTGACGAGGGAGAAGTAAAGAGATTTGTTATGGCACTGTTCTTTCTTGAGCAAAAGTTCGAATATTGATCTCTTGAATTTGATAGACTTATTTTGAATATTCTCCTTTCATGCAAAACCTATTGCAAAGATAAAGAAAACGTGCAGCTATTTATGGAATATTATCGCATTTGAGAAGGGTGACATAGATCGTGTGCAAGGACGTACCCACGGGGATGGTCTACCGAGTCCATACTTCTCACATGAATAGTGTCTATGCCATTTTCAGAAAAATCCAAGATCCAAAATTCCAGACTTTTGTTAATTTTCGCTGTCAAACGAATGATACCTATTTTGTCCCAGTCGGTCACAAGTCTAAATTGCCCAAAATCCCGGATTTTCCCTACTTGTGTCCAATTCGTATGACCAAAGTCATGTGATAATAACTATTTACCTGTTCAACGCAAGTGCAAACTAATTTACCTTATTCATTTACGTTCTGCCTCTACCTTTTTACTTCATTTTCTTCTCACAAAAGATACAAATACACCCAGCCAATAACCTGATACTGTGAACAAATACATACTTTCATCCTCAGGTTTACTTTATGAAAAGACAGCTACTTTTCATGTAAAAAGTATCTTATTTGTAAAGCTTTTGTACATTAACTCTATGTAGAAGTGGATTCTGTCTATGTAAAAACAAAAATATTTTCCCTCGAAAAGGCGTAAAACAAATTATTCCAATTGCTTTAAAAAATTGACACTTTCGTACCAAGAAATTCTAAACTACCAGAATCTCTTAATTTTAAAATGAGATTCTTTTAGTTTGGCTTATCTGACTGACATCTTTCCTCATTGTATTGATTTTAATATGACTATAAGCAAGTAGCATTATATCGTATACACAACATGAAGAAGTTCTGATTTGTGTTGAGTGATATTTTCTCGGTTAGTTTTGAAAAAGGTACTAAATTTCTACCACTTCAGATTTTAGTAGAGAGACTAGACTGGTGAAGGAACATACTCTTAGAAAGCTTAAATGATTGAAGAGAACTGCTTGTGGATATCTATTATTGTGTTTCTCTATAACAACAATACTAAACCCGGAAGTAGCTGATTTCTTCCACCTCCTGTTGAAATAGAGGATTAATAGAGACAATGCTACGTATTGTTAGAAGATTAACCCGGGAACACATAGGCAAAACCACACACGTAAAAATATAATGGGGTGCTGGGGCACCCCAGACGGGTGTTTTCATTGCATTATAGTTTTCTGAAATAAATGTAATATATAAATATAGCAAATGGATGTAATGACCTTTGAGAGCAAGGGAGCCCATCAGGGGGGAAGGTGGGGTGCTCGCCCTCCCCTAAGAGGAAATGTTACTTGGGAATATCGAAAACCCAATAGAATTTTTACATTAGTTACAGCAAAATTTGAAACTATATTTGAAAAGTTGCTTATACTTGGCCCCCCTTGGAAACCACAACATTGGCACCCTTGTTTGAGAGGAAAAATTTAATGAATAAAACTAGGAAATCTCTTCGATCCGCATTACATATTGTGATTGCAAACGATTACTTTATGTTTAGCACAAACCGGCTTACTACATTTCGCGCAGAATGATTCGGCCTTTCTGTCTTTAGTTCTGGAGGATATGTAGCATCTACCTTGCTCCGGTGTAAGCACGTGCTGATTGGTCTTTCTGTCTTTAACTCTGGAGGATATGTAGCATCTACCTTGCTCCGGTGTAAGCACGTGCTGATTGGTCTTTCTGTCTTTAGCTCTAGAGGATATGTAGCATCTACCTTGCTCCGGTGTAAGCACGTGCTGATTGGTCTTTCTGTCTTTAGCTCTGGAGGATATGTAGCATCTACCTTGCTCCGGTGTAAGCACGTGCTGATTGGTCTTTCTGTCTTTAGCTCTGGAGGATATGTAGCATCTACCTTGCTCCGGTATAAACACGTGCTGATTGGTCTTTCTGTCTTTAGCTCTGGAGGATATGTAGCATCTACCTTGCTCCGGTGTAAGCACGTGCTGATTGGTCTTTCTGTCTTTAGCTCTGGAGGATATGTAGCATTTACCTTGCTCCTGTGTAGCACGTGCTGATTGGTCTTTCTGTCTTTAGCTCTGGAGGATATGTAGCATTTACCTTGCTCCGGTGTAAGCACGTGCTGATTGGTCTTTCTGTCTTTAGCTCTGAAGGATATATAGCATCTACCTTGCTCCTGTGTAAGCACGTGCTGATTGGTCTTTCTGTCTTTAGCTCTGAAGGATATGTAGCATCTACCTTGCTCCGGTGTAAGCACGTGCTGATTGGTCTTTCTGTCTTTAGCTCTGAAGGATATGTAGCATCTACCTTGCTCCGGTGTAAGCACGTGCTGATTGGTCTTTCTGTCTTTAGCTCTGGAGGGTATGTAGCATGTACCTTGCTCCGGTGTAAGCACGTGCTGATTGGTCTTTCTGTCTTTAGCTCTGGAAGATATGTAGCATCTACCTTGCTCCGGTGTAAGCACGTGCTGATTGGTCTTTCTGTCTTTAGCTCTGAAGGATATGTAGCATCTACATTGCTCCGGTGTAAGCACGTGCTGATTGGTCTTTCTGTCTTTAGCTCTAAAGGGTATGTAGCATCTACCTTGCTCCGGTGTAAGCACGTGCTGATTGGTCTTTCTGTCTTTAGCTCTGGAGGATATGTAGCATCTACCTTGCTCCTGTGTAAGCACGTGCTGATTGGTCTTTCTGTCTTTAGCTCTGAAGGATATGTAGCATCTACATTGCTCCGGTGTAAGCACGTGCTGATTGGTCTTTCTGTCTTTAGCTCTAAAGGGTATGTAGCATCTACCTTGCTCCGGTGTAAGCACGTGCTGATTGGTCTTTCTGTCTTTAGCTCTGGAAGATATGTAGCATCTACCTTGCTCCTGTGTAAGCACGTGCTGATTGGTCTTTCTGTCTTTAGTTCTGGAGGATATGTAGCATCTACCTTGCTCCGGTGTAAGCACGTGCTGATTGGTCTTTCTGTCTTTAGCTCTGGAGGGTATGTAGCATCTACCTTGCTCCGGTGTAAGCACGTGCTGATTGGTCTTTCTGTCTTTAGCTCTGGAGGGTATGTAGCATCTACCTTGCTCCTGTGTAAGCACGTGCTGATTGGTCTTTCTGTCTTTAGCTCTGGAAGATATGTAGCATCTACCTTGCTCCTGTGTAAGCACGTGCTGATTGGTCTTTCTGTCTTTAGCTCTGGAGGATATGTAGCATTTACCTTGCTCCTGTGTAAGCACGTGCTGATTGGTCTTTCTGTCTTTAGCTCTAGAGGATATGTAGCATCTACCTTGCTCCTGTGTAAGCACGTGCTGATTGGTCTTTCTGTCTTTAGCTCTGAAGGATATATAGCATCTACCTTGCTCCGGTGTAAGCACGTGCTGATTGGTCTTTCTGTCTTTAGCTCTGGAGGGTATGTAGCATCTACCTTGCTCCGGTGTAAGCACGTGCTGATTGGTCTTTCTGTCTTTAGCTCTGGAGGATATGTAGCATCTACCTTGCTCCGGTGTAAACACGTGCTGATTGGTCTTTCTGTCTTTAGCTCTGGAGGATATGTAGCATGTACCTTGCTCCTGTGTAAGCACGTGCTCTTATTATATCTTCTATTATACCAAGAATGTCTTTGGTCACCTTAGATAGATCCAAAGGAAGGGGCATCAAAAGTCTTTCATGTAAGGCGTTACAAGTTGCAGTCCCAGTTCTCTCAAATGAGTTGTCGTGTAACGGGAATTCCTGTGTTTGATGATGAGTTTTTGTAGAGTATCATACTTTTTACACCTGCCTGATGAAATATTCCGTAGAAGAAAGTTTTCTTCGAAATCACTGATTTCACTTACACCAATTTCATCGTTTACATCAGAATCAACAACTATGCATCAATCACATATTCATCTTTATTATCATTAACATAATAGGCTGATACATTAACATAAGCAGGATGTGATAGCATCCCAAACGCGTATCGTCCGGTTCAAGCCAGAATCAGGGGCGGATCCAGGACCAACTTCTGGAGGGGGCCGTTAGGTTGTCATATTGCTACTTAGAGCTACTTTTAAGAGCTTCAAACTCTGGGATGGGTTTTATTATATATATAAAATAAGAAAGTTCCCTCTTCCCCCGATCTCCCCCTCCTATATCCGCGACTGGCCAGAATCGTATCTGCTCATCGTCTACCCCCTTCGATGTAAAGGGCCTCGAATCAGCCATATTTTAACATAAAAATATCTAAAATAATAAACACAAAGTCTAAAAAAAAAACTGGCACATTAACATATAGGCGGGATGTGGTAGCACCCAGAACGCACAACACAACAATACTTTAGTTGTTTGCTAACACATACTTGCACTGGACGATAGTAAATACACTTCTACAGAACAAGCAGGAAGTATACTTAGAATACTGAAAAGGGCAGCACCACTGCTTCCATACCAACGCGCCGTTCGCGTGGAAGACCCGGGTTCGATTCCCGGCGGGAGCTCATGTGGTTCGGATTCCACGTTAATCAGTTGGTCCACGTCTCGTATAGCCTCGCTGCTGAACGGGACGTTAAACCCAAAATCAACTCAACTCAACTCGAATACATACTGCGGTGTGGTAGCACCCCGCTATGTGTTCCCGGGTTAAATCGAGTTAACAAAAACTGCTTCTCAATACCTCTTATCGCTTACCCTTATGGAGAGCCATATTGAAACCTGAAGTTGTAGCAAATATCTACCACTTCCGGTTTTCATACAGAGTTAAGGATGGGAATTGCACGTATTCTTGTGACGCTTCATAGATTACAGAAAACCGCTTCTCGTTATATTTGAAACTTTTTCGATATTTGAAAAATATCGATAGTTCGATCGATATATCGAAATACCGCACAGCTTTACTTGTAATAGGAGATAGATAAAATACCGAAAATCGAAAAATATCGATATATCGATCAGTATTTTTTGATATTCAAAACAAACCGATATATCGTTTGATATATCGAAATATCGCACAGCTCTACATGTGATAGGATATAGGATATCGAAAATAGAAAAAATATTGATATATCGATCAGTAAAATTTTTCGAAATTCCAAAACTATCGATGGATCGATTGATATATTGAAATATCGTACAGATCTTCATGTAATAGGATATATTGATATATCGATCAGTAATATATAATATATATATATATATATATATATATATATATATATATATATATATATATATATATATATATATATATATATATATATATATATATATATATATATATATATATATATTAGTCTGTAGTGATCAATGTTATGCCCAGAAATGGTTGATTTCTACTACTTCCGGTGGTTGAATCACCTCTTCATTAAATTTTGTTAGTAACTTTTGCTCTCTTGATTGTAGCCATGATTGTTGACAATGTATTAAGTAATTCTTGTGCTTTTATCTCCGAGATGGGTGGTAATATGGACAGTATAAAGACGTGATACCTCGTATATAAATAAGTTTTTGGGAAGTCCTTAAAAAGAGACAGAAAAGCACATTTGCTAAAGACAATAAATACTTTTCAGAATAAAATGGAAATTAGACTGTCCAAGTGTTAAAATGCATAATTTATATTTTTTCCTCTTTCTCAAGACTTTTCAGATTATACAGGGTAGCCCAAAAGTAGGTATACAGTCCCGTACTGATCAGCTTACTGCATTTTATATAATTTCTTATTGTTATCCATAGTTTCTTTATTATTTGTTCTTAATGGTTTTTTTTTACTTATATCTTAAGCTCGGAACAGCCGAAGCAAATAAACCTATAAGCTGGAATACTATACTTGATCAATACAGGGGAGTATACCTATTTTAGGGACACCCTGTATTTTGTCTTCAGATAGAGCTGTTCAATTTGATCTCGCAAAACATAAATGGAAGTCCAAATATAGAATATTAAAAATACATATCATCCAGAATACGAACAGGTTTTGTACAGAATCTAAATATACTTTCGTGTATCAAATATAATTTCCTAAACAAAACACATTTTTTTAATGTTATTATTATTTGGATCAATTTCTTAGCAGAAAGCCTCGCGTTATGTAGGTCGATGCCTTATATCTAGCTGCGATCATGAACAAACACACAGCTGAAGGTCATGCACTCATGGTATGCGGAACATTGCATAGTGTCGCCATCTAGAGGCAAAATGCAGAACTACAATATAATTTCTTTATCTTCACAAGAAAATCAATAACGTTGGGAAGTTTTTTTATTACTATTTTTTTTTCGGTGAACTCTTTTATGGATTGAGAATCATTTTATTTAAGAGTGTACTTGTAGTTTCGCTATACAAGATTAATTAGAATTATTATAAATCTAGATAAGGATTATTAATAACCTATTGCAATGCTTTTTATATTTTAGTGATTGTATGATAGCAAACACATACACGCTATAACGGCTTGAAAAGGAATGGATTGGAGGATTTTTGATTTATCCAAAGAATTCAATACACAAGTATATTGCTCCAATTTAAAAATAGAAATTTAAGAAAATACTGGAATATATTTTGAACATTATATTAAGATTTTAAAAATCTGCAAAATACGAGGAAGAGTCAAAAAATATAACTTCTGCTTTAATTTCACTTGTTCACATCTATATTAAAATCTTACTTTTAGTTACTTTTGAGCTCACCCGTATGAAAAGTTCTGGCTACTCCTACGGAGCCAAGTTAGAACACCTTCTGCGTCAGCTGATAGAAAGATTTACCGATTTGTTCCACTCTTCTTGCAAAAAAAGGGCACAACCATACATGTTTCGTAATTTTATAAGACGCACACAATTTTAAGGGTAAAATATGTGTCTTAGAAACCTTAAATATATGTGTGTCTTATTCTTATATGTGTCTTATTCTTATATGTGTCTTATTCTAGAGACTTCACCAAATCAGGATGTGTATTAAAGACATACGCATAAAGGAATCAGAAGCTTTCTTCACAAGAATCAAAATGTATAATGACATTTGCAGTAATTTTCATGTGTTTGCGTCATAAGTTCTCGTGTGATTGTATTTTTAAGAGTTCGGCCTTGCAAACTACCAACCATAACTTTGATTACCCGCCTGTGGACTCCTCCACCCAATCAGGATGTACATCAAACCGTAAAGGGGCCGCGAATATTCAGTTGAATAGCGTTCATCTCAGGTGTATGAGGTCACTAGTTCGAACCCAGCTCGCGGCAAGCAGTTTGGTGGTAGACAAACACCATGTGTGTGGGTTTCCTTATAATTATCCCGTTTCCTGCCACTTTCTTCAGTCCTTTATTTCATTCATTCTCATTATCACTGTCTCCTTTAGCATACGCGGTAAAAGCATGGCTTTAAACTTGTTTTTTTATTATTATTTTTTGAATGAAATAATGTGATTTAAACTAGTAAAAATGAATTGCAAAGTCGTATTATCATTTTACAGTTAAAACTCTAATGCGTCATCCTATTATCATTGTTGTCAGTTTCTGCCATAGTTGGCAAACCATTTGTCATAACGTTTAATCATTTTATTCCCCTCCTTCATTTTCCTTTCACCATACCTTCTATTATGTCATATTGAATACAATTTACCCTCCAACCATATTCAAATCAGCTCTTTTGGAAAAGAAGACCCGGGTTTTTATTCCGGGATGGAGTTCATATGGTTCAGATCTTACGTTTAGTTGTAGATTCACGTCTCATATTGGTGAAAATCATATAGCAATGTGGAAGTTCCATTTTAAATCTCGTCTCTATTTTGTAATAATAACGGATAATTAACCAACTATCTTAATTAAAAATCATATTTGAAGTTGACCTTGTACACCATATTTGTTATGACCTAAAAATACATGAAGATCACCAAATTTTCTATCATACTACAATAAACTTCAAAACGTGTTTTGTAACATGAACATTCTAGAACCATGTTTTGTAAACGAATATTACCAAATGAATTATATTTGATTTTTATTTCTTTTTTTTTTTTAACAATATTATGCTAATTCATATATTGTGCTTTTGAGTATTAGAGGCATATGTTGTAGGTTTTACATCGTCGAATATAGAAAGGTTTGTGGTATAAAATTCATTTATGCATGTGAATTCTTTTAAAATCTCCTCATCGCTACATGTAATATGGATGATCAGATAATAGGATTGCATTAAAAGAGTGGAGAGAGACAATGGGAAACTATTGCTTTGTCATGTAATCCTATTCCCTGATTGAGGAACAAAGTGGTTTTTATATGTGGAATTTTTTGTCAAAGGCTCTAGAACATTATTGTAAAAAAAAATAGTTGTTTGGTTTGCATATGAATATATCTACGTATATTATATTATCATTCCGCATATGAAATTCATGCATATATGCTAAGGACTATACATATATCAAAATATATGTTTAAATATTAGAAAGACAAAAGTCGTGGTGATTGGAACGAAGGGGTCGTTGTCAAATATAAAAGTAGGAAAGGAGAAAATAAAACAGGTGACTAGTTTCGATACCTGGGTAGTATTATTAATGGTGATATGAAATGTGAACCTGAAATAAAAGCAAGGATAGGGATGGCGAAAGAGGCCTTTAGGGGGAAGAAAATACTATTTTGTTGGACCTTGAATAAACAGTTGAGAAAATGCTTTGTGTGGAGTATTGTATTGTATGAGATAGAAACATGGACATTATGCAAAAATTATGAAAAATGACTGGAAAGCTTTCGAAATGTGGATATGGAGTAGAATGAAGAAAATTAGCTGGGAAGAATGAGAGGGAAACGAATGAGAGGGTGTTAGAAATGATGAGGGAAAAGAACCATTTTAGACGTTATTAAGAAGGGAAAGAGAAAATGGTTGGGATATTGGCTAAGAAGGAACCGTATATTGAGGAATGTGCTAAAGGATATTGTGGCAGGAAAGAGAGAGAGAGGCGAAAGAGACTACAATTAATGCATGATATTAAAACAGATAAATCGCACGTGAAGACAAGGAGATTAGCGGAAGACCGTGGAATATGAAAGTTTCTCAGCTGCAGCAAGTGACCTGCCAATAATGGCAGAATACCTATGATGATAATGATCTTATGTGGTGAGTCAACTTGAAATTTGAGAACCGTCCAAGCATAGAATATTTTCTTGATACTTCAACCGAGTCCTTCTATAACATTGAAATGAGAGTGAGAGTTTCGGAATTTTTACTAAATGATATTAATTTATAAGAGATAGCTAATCTATCAGATCTGCGGGACTTAGCCAATAAGGCGTCCACCTGTTAACGGACAGAATACGTAGGATAAATTCTCAATGTGAGGGATTTATTTAGGAGTTTGGTTTGACAAAATTTCTTTATATTTTCATCCTGTATTTTCGAGTGGCTCACCGTCCGTCCGGAAAACAATCAAATGGTGTCCGTCCGTTCGGAGAAAAAATTGTGTCCCGTCTGTCCGAAAAATAGAAAATTGTGCCCGTCCTTCCAGGATACCCTATAGTTGTTTTTGTACGCTTTTTATGTCTTCTATGTTTCAATATCTGCTTTGCTAAAGAAAACATTGGCACTAATCACACGTTTTGTTTTTTCTGTTCATTTTTACATTTTCATTATCTAATGGTCAAGTTGATGATCATGACGTTCAGTCCTTGTGTAATCAAATGTTTTTACACAGTACTTGAATACAGATTGTTTTGGGCCTATTCAGGACATTCCCTGTTTATATTTTAAAAAATGATCATTGAATTCCGACACATTCCAAACACCTTTTCAGTAACAAAAGAAACATGACTAATTTTCCAATTTTTAGTAGTCAATGAACAGTCAGTTACCGTTTTGGTAGAATTATGGTGATTACTTACTAAATGCCTAGAGTAAGATTTTTGCTTTCATTTTAATTTTCTAAGGTGAGAAGTAGGAGCCTGCCATGTAAAATAACCGTACATTATCACAAAATTCAGTGAACCACGACTGGCTTAACTCTACCCTGCAGGCAAGATTTTTTCATTATCTCTTAGGGTTGACGCGGCAATCGTACTCAGTCATTGGGGTGCACCAAATGATACATCAACTCGTCTGTCCAGGAGACGTTTTTCCATGCATCGAGCGTCCAATAGCTGCGTTCCTTTGATCATGTCCATTGTTGTGTTTTGGGTTGAACAGAGGTACCCTCATTTCACTTTTGGTTCTGTACCCATTTCAAGGAGATGATTCGAAATGGTATAGTTGCTCACACGTCGGTCTTGTCTAGCATTGATCTTACGAGTGAACTGCTACACTGTAACCAATCTATCAGCTCTTATCATCCGAGTTAGCCGACGTCAACCTCTGTTCAGCGCATCCAACTCAGGCCCGCAACAGTCACAGAGGTTTGGGGGGCCATGAATAAGTTAGGGGAGCCAAGTCATTAAAAATTCCCTTGCAAATATCTAAATTGTGTTTTTTGTATTAATGATGGCATTTTGTATTGAAGTCTGGAGGGGTCTCGAAAACTTTAGGGGGCAGACCCCGTTAGCTCCTCTCTAGTTGCGGACCTGGTCCAATTACGCGACAGTTGATCCTGGCGGCAGTTGTTTTGCCCGAATCCACATGCTTATGGTACACTCTTGATACAGTGACTGTAAGAAAGTATTATGCCTGCCTGACTTTAGAGAGAGAATGGTCGATATATATCTGGCCCCGCCGATTTAACTGAAAGCAAGTAGTTGAGGTCATGTCGTGTCTTACACGTCTTTTAGTCGACTGTTAATTACAGCCCGTACGAGATATGACGCAACATTAGTAGGTTTCCGTAAGAAACTTTCCGTCTGAAAAAAACATAATATTTTTCAGTTTTCTTATCAAATTTTCTCTATTTTGCTGTGTGTTCAATTTCTAAGACAGAAGTTATGTTATGTTATTTTAGCTATATTAAAGGAAGTGCCAATCACATTTGTTTTAATTTGACTTTTCTTCTTCTTTTTTTAAACTTTTCCCTTCACTTCTTTTAGAACAAAATACACACAAATACACCCAAGCAACAATGAGTGTAAATTATGTTACTTTGAACACACACATGTATATACAAAATATTGTTATTATATTGGTTTATTTCTGAAGAAAAAAGAAAACTTTAAGCATTTATATTGGTTAATTAATCAGCAGGAGAATTTCTCTCATTTTCAGTTTCATCAAAAAAAATCCCTTTTTGCTAAATTTGTCTACGAAATTTTCCTGGATTAGAGAAATTTCCCTCAAACTACGAACAGTGGTTTGATGTCATCGCTGTTACATGCCATGCCCTTCTATTACATTCTTCGGGCCGAACAAACGCCATTTTCCCAGAACTGCAGCTAGGTCTACTTCAATTGTTCATGACTGTACATAGCGTGAAGTGGTTTCCTCCAGCCAATTAAGTGTCCAAAGAAAATGTATTATATCTCCAGTCTAATCTCTTTACTAAAATCCGAAATAATAAAAAAAAACCATTACAACTTCCGGTTACAAAATTAGTGCACATAGAATAAAAACAATTAAAGATAATGCGAAGCAGTTTTTTAAAATTGATTTAGTATCCTAATAATGGACACCATCTTCTTTTTTAACCCTCTGTTCAAACCAGAAGTGTCATGGTTCGATTTCCACGTTAATCAGTAGGTCCCGTCTCATATAGCCTCGCTGCTGAAAGGGACGTTAAACTCAAAATCAACAACAACAACAACAACAACAACAACAACATTCAAACCACAAGTGGCAGAAATTAAGGACTTCTGATTTTAACGTTCATTCTATAAATTAAAGACGGTAATAAATAGCGAGAATCAGTTTTGTGCAATGAATTAACAGAGAATTTCTCCTACATTAAAGTTACTCATTAACTAATGAAATAAATTACTGTTCTTTAATGCTTAATTTCCTTTCTTTCCCAGTTCTTCTACTCTTATGCGAATATTCATATAGTTCTTGAATAATTTTGATGTATAGCGTGTCTATTTTGGTATTTTGGCTATTTTATATGCTTGTTTCTAGTTGCTGTTTTATTGATTTTTGTGTCTATGTTTCCTGTTTGAAATGCCTAAATATTCACAGCTTACTAACAACAAACCTAGGGGGAGTCACGATGGGCAATTGGTAATGTCAGTACCAAGAGTCTGGTACCGACTGGTAATCTGGTCGGTACTCTGGTACCAAGAGTCGGAGCTTTGATTCGAAGCCATTTAAGTTCGTGAAGGCAGTACCGTGCCGTGGAAAATCAGCTTCCGGCACGAGACGGCTGACGTCCCCGTACACATGAATGAGATCGACAGTCCAGCCTCGAAGCGCCACTATCATTGGCACGAATGGTAAGAAATTTTTCAAAAATAAACCCTGCTTTTCCTTGATTTTGAGCACTTTCTGTTACTTTTTTCCTCCCGAATTTACCTCCCACCCCCACCGCTCCACTCGCCCCCCACAGCAAAGCACTGCGTGTAGGATAATATTGAGAGAGAGAGAAGGAAGATTTATTCAAATAAATGGACGGAGAAAGATGCATTCATATATGCAATGTTAGAATCGTAGAAACAAATGATCTGACAATATACATATTCTGAGGAAAATTGTGGTTTTGTGAAGCACATGAGCTGAACTTTCTCAGTCGAACATCTAGTAGAAGCTCGAGAAATGAATCTTTTTAGTTTTACTTAATACGATTATTCCTTATATTCTAAAGGAGACGGACGGAGTGATTGTGAAATTAATAGTTTGTACTTTTTTCTCCGGAAATGGATCCTTGCTCTAACGGTAGACCAACAAGGACAACGTGTAGAAGAACGAGACTCAAGTGAAAATAAAAATTTTCCATAGATTACAATGTTAGCTTTAGACCTTTTTAATTCCTATACGCTTTGATAAGATTTTGTATTTTTTACTAATCTCGACTAGTTGTTTACAATTATATATACCTGATCTAGATTCCACGATTGTTAAGTGAGAACGTCTACTTGTGAATCAAAATGAAATCTTCGAGTTTTCAACCCAACGGTTATGCCGGCTACAGTAAAGGACACGATGATGATGAAATAATGAGTGAAATGGTGGAATGAATAAAATGGGAGGAAACGGGAGAACCTACGTACACGGTGTTCGTCCACCACAAAGTTCACTTGGCGCGAGCACCACAGGTGAACGCTCTACCACTGAGCCACTGCGGTCCTTAGAACATTTACTTGTAAGATCTTGCAGTACATCAGACACTGGAGTTCCTCGCTTACCATACACCTTAAACATGTGGGTTTTCGACTCATTGCAACACTTATTTGAATATTTTTAACAAATACTTATTCCTAACAGAAGTAAGAGTATATATCCAATTTATATGCTTCAAAAGTGTTGGCATTCTTGGGATATGTGAAAACATAGTTTTTCATGTAGCATTGTCCATAAGTGAGTGGTTAACGTCTTGGCTTCATAACCGAGAAGTTGTTTATTTGAAATCCGTCTTTCGAAAGTTTGATCTTTTTCTTGATTTTCCCAATGTTAAGATCTTTCTCTCCTTGTGCAATCATCTGATACTTCAAAAATAGTTCTCTACATTAATTAACAACTGCGGTTCTGATGCTCGCAAATTCGACTGTGAAGCTTTGATTCTTATGCTTGACGAAAAATCAGAATTTTTCTCAGAATATGGATGCTATCCAATCATTCGTTTCCCCGATTCTAACCTTGCATAAGTGAATGTATCACACTCTGTCCCATATTTGAATCTCCCTTCCTTCTCTCTACCTCAATATCGCCCGCCACACTGATATAATTTTATCATTTAAAAAAAAATACAGGTAGCTGTGATTAACAATTATACTTGTCGTCTTTTTGGGTACACAATAAGACAGGTTTAATATGATATAGACATATTGGACCCTTTCAAATGCTTTGGACTCTTTCCAACAAACATTTTTGGGTGCTCGGCTGGCTTGGACTACCCATTGTCTGTGATAGTTTGGGCACAATGACGAAGTTATAAAGAATCAGTTTGTCATGCAAAGGGTTCGTAGTTCTATGTGGGCCTATATATGAGTTTTCAGTGAACATAATCGTGTCTGTGGATTTCCTCGGAATTCATTAGTTTTCTTCTGCAATAGTACAGCGTTCACATCTGGTGAGTGGGATCCTGGTTCAATCTCAGCGCGGGCCAAGTGGACTTTATTGTGGACATATACCGTGTGTCCGTGTTTTCTCGGGGTTCTCCCGTTTCCTCCTATTTTATTCATTCCTTTATCCTAACCAGCATAACCGTGAGACATAAAACTGAAAGATTTTATTTCATTTATTTTCTCTTCCTCCCGCATTATGATCCCACTAATCATTTGATTATCATTTATTTTCATTAATAATCCGTTTCCTTTAACCTACAATGAACAATCGTAGGACTTAAGATTATATTTATTTATTTATTTACAGGAGTTGAGCTCGATTTAAGAAAACCCGGGGGGGGAGAATACGAACTTATTTCCTCTGCATCACTGCTTTCACATGCAAATTCAATGATAAATTAAAAATAAATAAATAAATAAATAAATAAACGTTGAAATAAACTGCAAATCGAATCGGCTACTTTCAAACATAAAGTAATAATGACACCAAGATGGAGTCCATTTTTTTTAATGACACCCGATAGCAACAGTATTTATTGAAAACATTAGATATCTGTATTCTAATAAGTCTCTAATTGAGTAGCTTTACTCTAAAAGATGGACATTCGAACATAGTGATAACTGTCCATTTCTAAGAGAAAATTTGTGATCCATGCATAAATGTGTATCTGTACCTTTCTTCAACTATTAGGATTTTTTTAATAACTCACACTAAAAGAAAATGGTTTCTCGGCTTTTGAAAATCTTCTCAATATATCACATACTAAATCCGCACAAAGAGTTCTATTCTTTTTTTTAAAAAAAATAATATTTTCTCCTATGCCAGTGGTTCTCAACCTAATTTCTATCACGGTCGCCACTTTATTACATCATCTTACCAGCGACCCTTTTATAATTTCTGGTTTGTAATAAGCTTGTGTAGAATTTTTAATATACCTATTGCAGAGATCTCACGATATCCATCTATTTCTATAATAGTAAAATACATTTCTTGTATTTAGTGGATACAGTAACTTCCCTGAAAGCAAATGGATTGAAACCAAATTTGGTCAGTTCATTTATATTATAAATATCGAATCCGATCCGTCATACTGTTTCAAAATGGAGGCCGTTTGGAATACCTTTTAAAACTTCATACCTCTCTTAATTTTGGGTCGTATGATAAAAAAATAAAGTAATTTCTAACTTTGGTTAAAAAGAACTTGGACAGTTGTTTAAAAAGTTATTGAGTATTTTAATTTTCGAGAGGCCTACACTTTGAGTTACCTCATATTGTTTTAAATTTGGTACATTCTTGTGCATGTGTTCAGTATCAGCATAAAACTGTTAAAAGCAAGTTGTTTACGTTTAAAATTTAGGAAACGTAAAATCCCATACCAAAAATGTACCTTTATGGTGTCCAGATTGTTGAGAAGAAAGACTATTCGCTTACACACACGTATCTCACTAGACTTCAATTTTAATTGTATTTCAATATGCGGGTTTTGTTGCATTTTTATTTTTCTGGTATTTCAATATGCAGTTCTCATTGGTTTCGTATCGTACCTCTTTCATTTAAATTGATTTTCAAACAACTCTGCACCTGTTGAAAAGACTTATGTTTTGTTGCTCTTAACAGTATATATAAAAATAAAAATATACATACCAGAAAAAAATTCAAAATAATATTTCAAAATATTTTCCTGTATTAGATTCTATTTATCTCTTCAGCTCATCTTCGTGACCCCCAGATTGAGAAACCCTGCTCTAAGCTCTTTGAGGTTGAAATCTTCCTCAATTAAATGTTGTTCTTATGTTATTTAAGCTACTTTTTGTCCATTAACAAACTTGCAGTTACAAAACTATCGAGTCTAGGCATCGGGGCTTAAAAATTGAGTTCTAAGGGCAAATCATGTGACAATTTAGCATCCGGTATTTTTGAATATATACCAATCACTGATCACAAAAATGCCGAATGCCAAAAAAATCACCTCACGGGGGGAGGGGAAGAAAGCCAAAATTTTAGTCGTTTCTATTATTCACTATATCTCCGTAATCATTAGAGCAAGAACATCCAAACTTCTTTAATTTTGTTTCTCTAATTGTCTTTTATAATTTAAGTTTAGTACATTTTTGAGTTAAATATGATAGTTTTCTTCTTATTTTCATTTTTACTCAATATTGGTTACGCATGACGTCAGTTTTTAGCCACAGATTCTTTACAGCATCGAATTCGGAAAAATGTTTCCTCTAAACGTTTTTTGCCATTCTATGCTCTTTCAAAAAATGTATACCTATATTAGTGTAAGACTAATAGTGCCTGAGTTACAGGCGATTTTACTCTGTCACGGCGCGGTCCAAGAGTTACCTTTCCACAAACGGTAGATATTAGAAGCTGATGACAATATATATATATATATATATATATATATATATATATATATATATATATATATATATATATATATATATATAATCTTGTCTGCCTGCAAGTATATGATCCTGTTGATTACTTCTGTCTATAATCTAATTAGAAATATCCATTTTTACTATCAATTGAGGTGCTTTTCGGAAATAACCCTTCTCAAAACACCAAATTTCTTTGAAGAATAAAAAGAGAGCTTTCTCTAGTATACAGTATGAGAAACTCTGCAATCTCTTTCTTTATGCGGTCTGTGATATCTTCTAAAACATGCGCAACATCCATTCATTTTTCTGAAAGAAAAAATCTTGTTTGGACAAGGGTTGGTTTTGCTAGAAGCCCTTGGCTTTATCTACTACAATGGTACTGAGCGAAATAGAGCAGAAACCAGACTAAAAAAATTACCTTCAAGAGAGAATCATGAGCAATTTGCCATCCACGTTTTCTATATATTACCACCTTGCTCTCTTAATATTTATCATAATCGCAAGAAAAAACAAGCATAAAATAAGATATGCCTAACACATTTTATAAATGATCAGTTTTTAAACTGTTGAATCTTATTTACAGAAGAAGCGCTTGCTTATTTTAAAGATTGTGTACAATTGCTGTAATACAATAAATCTCAATCTAGAATTAGCTCTCAATAATATTAGCCACTCATATAAAGTTAACCAAGAAAGATCTGGAAAGTTCTGTCGGTTTGTTTACTTTCGAACATCGATATGTCACCTAAGAGGTAGCTTGAAGATCACAAATAGTCCCCATCAACATTTACGACCTTCTGCCAACGTTCTGGAAGGCCATAGATTTCATCGCGGAAGAACTTGGTGAGTCGTGAAGCGAAGAAGGTGTCAAGTGTATTTTGCACCTCTACTAGTTATTTGAACTGGCGTCCTCTACGGTGATTGTCCAAGGAATTTAACAGGTGATTATCGGACAGTACAATGCCCGGAAAGTATGGTGGATGCAATAGTGTTCCCATCCAAAGCCTGAAATGGTATGTCGGGTCATCCTAGCCACGTGGGGCTTAGCGTTGTCCTGTAACAGGAGGAATCCTTTACGATTCAGAAGTGCTTTCTCCAGAGTTGTGAGTTTTTTTAAACACGGTTCAACTGCTGACAGTCAGGCACGTAGCCAGGATTTCGTGAAGGGGGGGGGGTCCGTGACATGAAATACTGTGGTCATCACAAAAGGGGCTCGATCATTCTAAACTATTTTACTGGAACATATATGGGTTCGTTTGGAACATATATTGGCTCGCCACCAAATTGCAAGTAATACAAATCTCCTCATAAGAAACAGTAAGCAAAAGCTTCCTGTAGTTTTCTTTTTAATTATTAACGCTGATCCTTCTTTTCGTCATTTCATTTTGTTTTATCCTTCCTTATTTTTTTTTCATTTCTGGTCTCGAAGGGGGGTCCGGACCCCCCGGACCCCCCCCCCTTGGCTACGTGCCTGTGACAGTACACATTGACATTGATGGTTTGACCAGCTGGTAGCCGATGCACGATGCCGCGAGCAGTCCACCAAACATACAGGACGACCTACTTCTGGTGCAGTACTGGTTTCGGCTGTTTTGGAACCGGTTCACGGGATGCTAACCAATGATGACGGCGTCGTGGAGCTTGGTGTAGGTCCCACTTCTCATCACATGTCAACACCCTGTCCAGAAATGACTCTTCTTCAGACGAGACAGCGAAGAAACACAGATGTCTGCTCACGTTGCCTTCTGACCCGAAGTCAAATCATGTGGGACCCATCGACCCAAGTTGTAGTGCTTTCCAACTTGATGGAGATGCTGTCAAACGGTTTTTCCACTCACATTGAATTGTAGTCCCTGAAGATCTTCATTTTGTACAAATGTTGGTCTTCCGGAAAGTAGTGCGTCTTCCAGTGTTTCGTCACATTCCTTAAACTTGTTAAACCAAAACTGTACTATCCGTATAGTCACAACACCCTCACCAAAGGCCTGGCATATCATCCGCCTCGCTGCAGCGGCGTGTGATCCCAGTTTGAACTCGTACAGCATGCACATCCTTATGACGCTCTGTGGAGGTCCCATGTCCACTCTGTCCTTAGGCAAATTCACGGTGTAACTGAACTGCCACAACCAGGTTGATACACCAGGTGGGCTAAGACCCTCACCAACAACTGGTCTTCGCCTTATCTCTATTCGCATTCAACTCACGGTGTAAGGGCAATTGAGCACTGACCTCCACAAAAAACGACATAACTTTCTTGATTATCTTTATATCTAGGGAAAGATAAAGAAATTTGTTATGTCTTTAATGCATTATTCAGTCTTCTTCATCACTCTTTTGTTAACTGATATTGAATCTTTATACTTGCTGGGACAGCTACATATTGGAGTGCACAAGAAACTGCGATACTTACATTTACCTTTCAAACTTAGACAATCAAGTTTCTGAGAGCTACACATGGTAAGCTTTAAATAAGCCTTGGGAATATCTTCGAGAGTTTTCAAAACTGGCTTAAGAATTTGGTCCTCCAAGGACCATTTGGAGTCTTCTGGCCTTGGTAGATAGATCTCACACTTATCAGCTTTTCCCAAATTGTTGTTTGGTAATGGGATCTCTTTACATGTTGTTTCAGAGCATCATTATTTGTAGGTAATTCCTCCAGACTGCATTTTCCTAAAAGTAGGAGCCTAGCTTCATCACAGATCTTAGCATTAATCTTGAGAAGCTTTGTGAAAACCAGTTCTGCAGATTCAATAGCGCTTGCTGATAAAGGAATCTGTCCTAAGGAAAATACAAGGCCACAGTTTTCTGATATGAGTAAGTAGACAGTTCTTGAACATTGATGTTCCAACTGGATATGACGTTATGCACCATCCAAGTGGAGCATGATAAGCCATTACCCCTCTTCTCATTCTCAGATAACTGGTAGCAAAGGTGGAGAACTGGAATAAACCTTCTTGTCTTTGAAATCCCGCCATCATGTACAAGTCTTTACAAGAAATTCTGTCATAATGGTGTATCAACAGCAGGAATACATCAGTGTCTCTACTCTTTACAACAATTCTTTCTGAATTGAGATTCACATTATGATGTATCATTCTAGAATCTACTTCTTCATGCTTTCCTTTAAGATTTTGAACATCGATCACAGAGTTTGACTTTATCAGTCTTCTGATTTTTAAACAGTGTTCGAAGTGGGAAAAAAGCAGAGGAGGTATGTTTTATTACGATTCTGAGGGTATGTTATTTAATAGATTGTATTAAATAACATACTATTTACATATAATGACTGATACATTACATAATGACTGAATTTACATATAATGATAATTTCTATTTACATAATGACTGAAAACTATTGGAGAGCTTCTCTGTAGTAACACAGGGGGTTGGGGCGCATGGAGAGACTTTGACCCCCTCCAACTTTCTGGAAAAAAACTTACGTTGTATTACAGGAAATTATACATGAAAATGCTCAAATGAGAATATTAATAATTTCCTGCGGGAAAACTTCCGGTCCCGCCTCGACTGTGGGATATTCCAAACACCCGGAAGGTCTGCTGTCACAACAGACAACCCCTAAACCTGCTTATGCTCAAAACACGTAATTTATATTCATTTAGACAAGAAGACACACATATACACAACAAAGAAACAATTCAATATGGCACATCAAAAAATAAACCAGGTGAACTTCTTTGCAGACATCTCATTTTAAAAACAAAAGGTAGGAAAAAAGGTAAGAAAAATGTCGGTGTTGTCAACTTAGAAATTATTTCTACATAAGAAATAAAATATTTCAACGTGCTAAGCTATTCGTCAATTACAGTGTATAAAAATGGATTTATTATAGGTATTTACCATCTACTTTCCAGTGACGTTATGTTTTAATCATTGAAAAACCAGAGACGGTATGCCTTCATCATGGAAAAACCAGGGGTGGTATGGCATACCACCGCATGCATACCTTCTCACTTCGACCACTGTCTTTAAAACTAACGGAAACAACAAGAAAGAGTTCTGAAGGTGACAATTCCAGCAATGGATTATCTACTTACGGTCTACTTACTCAGAAAACTGTTAGAGGAAACATTTTTCCGAATTCGATCCTGTAAAGAATCTGTGGCTAAAAAACTGACGTCACGCTCAACCAATATTGAGTAAAAATGAAAATAACAAGAAAACTATCATATTTAGCTCAAAAATGTACTAAAATTAAATTATAGAAGACAATTAGAGAAACAAAATGAAAGAAGCTTGGATGTTCTAGCTCTAATGGTTACGGAGATATAGTGAATAATAGAAACGAGTAAAATTTCGGCTTTCTCCCCTCTCCCTCCCGTGAGGTATTTTCCTGGCATCCGGCAATTTATGATCAGTGATGGGTATATGTTCAAAAAATGTCGGATACCAAATTGGTACATGATTTAGCCTTAAACTCGAAATGGACAACACTTCTGTTAAGTTAATGCCTAGACCAATATAAAAATCATACGATTATAGCCTTATTCTTGACAGTGAACAAGATAACAGATTAATTACACTAGTTAACAAAGGTTTTGTTACATAAAAGGAAATACCTGTTCTTAAAGGAACTTTTTGCGCTGAATTCGAATATGCACTCGGTTTTTCTCCATCACGTACGATTTTCCCGTAACAGAGGGATTTTCGGGAAAATCCCTCAAAAATTTCCCTTTACGTTTATTTTACACCCCAAGATCTTGTCCCCTTGCATATACTAACATAGAAATTATACCTAAGTATACTTTGATTCATATTTAACAAACCCTCCAAGTTTCGTAATAATCGCTTTATTCTTTCTAGAGAAATAAATATGTTTGTATGTATACTGTGTGTACTGTTTATTGCACCTTATAGTAATGCTTTCAGATCTCTTAAGTTGAGGTAAAACGTTTTGCTTTATTACCACAAACACATATATAAAATATATAATAATACAATATAAATTACAAGTGTGACAATTTACAATAAACAATAATACAAATATACCAAAAGGTCATGAAAAGACAATCAAAACTATCACAATATATGAAACTTCCATTGGGTTACAAAAACGTACACTACTTCCTTCTTTTGTAAGAAATGTTGCATTCTCTAACAAGACCCCAACAATAGTCCCCATCATTGAAGGATCCCATCGTCCCTGGTACCTTTTCTCCATTGCCATTATATCTTGGTGGAATCTTTCCCCCTGTTCGTCGCTGAGAGCACCTAGGTTAGCAGGAAAGAAGCTGAGGTGGGAGTGCAAAAAGTGGATTTTTAAAGACATCCTACAACCCAACTCTTTGTATTTCTGTATCATGTCCTGTACGATTTCTGTGTAACTCTCAGCTTTGTTATTGCCCAGAAAGTTGCGCACAACAACACTTAAATGCTGTCCAGGCAGCTAGCTCAGCACTGTTTAACTTGCTGTCAAAGCTATCATCAAGCATTAATTTCCTAATTTGGGGACCAATAAACACTCCCGCTGAAATCTTAGCATCACTCAGGTTAGGGAACTTATCTCGCAAATACTTAAAACCGTCACCAGATGTGTCCACGACTTTGACAAAGTTTTTCATAAGTCCTAACTTGATATGAAGTGGCGGTAGTAATATCTTATTAGGATCTACCAAAGGAGCGTATTTGACGTTGCATTCTCCAGGTACGTAATTCACTCTAGGCTCCCATTCCTTCACTTCATAATGTTTGTCATCAGCTCGGCTATCCCATAAACATAAAAAACATTGGTACTTCGTGTAACCGCACTGCAGTCCTAATAAAATACCAACTACCTTGAGATCACAACATATTTGCCAACAATGGTCCTTGTAATTTATAAGATTTAGCAAAGTTGACATGGTGTCATAGGATTCCTTAATCTTCACTGAGTGCGCAAGTGGTATAGAAGGTTTTTTATTTCCATTATGTAAAAGGACAGCTTTAAGGCTGACCTTTAACGCGTCGATAAATAACCTCTACTCTTCTGGAACGTAAGGAATTCCTAGCTCCGCCATCAACCCATTTATATCCGTACATACGCACACATTATCTTGCATTGAGAAATAGCTTGAAAATTGAACATGCCTTTTCCTGTACACTGATATGTTCGTTTCTGCATCCAATAAGTTCCACTGCTGGAGCCTTGATCCCAGAAGTTCCGCCTCTTGTTTTGTCAGGTGCAAATCACGGACTAGGTCATTAAGTTCACATTGCCGGATGAAATGTGGCTCGCGAATACAGTCAGGGATGAACGTTGGATCCTTGGATGTACATGTTGATGTCGATGGTTCATCAAGGTCATGATCATCATCAGAGTCTTTTGGCCATATCTCTTCCCAGTTGGTAGGGGGCTCGGGAAGTCAGGGCCGCCCACAGGGGGGATGTATGGCGCAAGGTGCGCCATTGAGAAAAATTTTGGGGGGGGATTTTACTCTACTTTCGAACTAGCAATTTTACTGTCGGAATAGCATTAAAACACGATTTTGAGAAGCTAATTTTCAAAAATTTTCCGGGGTGAACCTCCGTATCCCCTGCTTCGATACTCGATGAATGAAGTACCGTGCAAGTAGCCGTATGAAAGGAAAGGTTGGTTCGTTTTAAGAGAGAAGGGCCGCCATTCAGGAGGGATGAATGGCGCAAGTTGTGCCATCGAGAAAAAAATTGGGGGGAATAAAAAAATTGGGGAAGAATTTTACTCTAATGTCGAATAAGTAATTTTGCTGTCGTCAGAATAACATTGGAACACGATGCGATTTAAAAAAAATCTCGAGAATGAATCATCCTACCCCCTGCTTAGAAACTCTATGAATGAAGTACCGCGCAAGTTGCTATATGAAAGGATGGGCTGGTTGGTTTATCGCTTTGTGTAGGTAATTTACCCATTTTCTGCTGGGAGCATTTATTTATTTCTTATTTATACCATGTACGACAGTTAATAAGTAATGTTGTTCAATTGCTACATGATGTATAATAAATGAATTAATGATAATATTTTGTATAGTTTTCTGTTTTTGCGATTACATTTTCCACTTAATTAAAAAGAAGTGAAATCACAAAAATGAGCGCCAAGTTCTGGTGAACAACAGTTACAAACACTCAAGGAATCACTTTCAAATTTAGATTTGAAACTTGCCTATGTTGTCTGTTGAAAATTATAAAGTAGTTTGACATAATTGTGAGCTATTGGTAACCATACAGACAACAGCCAAGTTTCAAATTTAAATTTGAAGTGAGCCAGTGAGTGTTTGTAACTGTTGTCCACCAGAACTTGGCTCCTATTTTTGTGATTTCAATTCTTTTTAAGGTCACTCGTACTTGGCTCTTTTACAGGAATGCTTTTTGTTGGATATCACTTCTTTTTGTAGGCTAATTTCGAGGATAACATTTTCTTTTGGTATAAAACTCAATAACTTGTAACTTGCGTCTTACTTTTCATGTACAAGGGAATTATATCAATATTTTGTAAAGAAAAAAAATAATACAACTAATTGTAAAAAAAAGAATACCTGTGCCATACACAGTGTGTAGAAGTTTTTATACCCTTCAATATCCTTATAGAACATATTTAGTATTGTACACTACCAAGACTACTAATAAAAGTAATGCCATTTTTATAATTACTACTTCCCCTACTACTACTACAAACATTCTATAATACTACTACAGGAAATAAAAACAACAACAAAAATAATAATTACTAGTACTATAAAAACTACTGCTACACTGGGCAATTGTTTTTAGAGGACTTGAGTTTTGAGGAGGGAAGAGATTATTAGTTTTGGGGGGGAGTGCGCCATCAGCTTTGGGGGGGATGGGCACCCCTGCGGGAAGTGGAAGTTCATCCCCGTGCGGAATAGGTCTAATTGCGGATTTAACGTTGGGATAACTTATTGTGTATTTACTTTTTTTAGAATGTCCCTTAACTACTGTGAGACAAAAATAATCATCCAGATTGATTGGTGGGTTCTCTCCACACCATTGGTACAGCAAATTTCATGAACCTCCGTTTCCCTTTGGCCCATGCAAGTAAAGTGACGTAGCACGACTCACAAATTATGTTGGGTGCCCAAGTTTTGTCCTGATCTCCCACACGACATCCGAAATATTTATAATATGCTAGTTTCACCGATGGCGTAATGGATCTACACTGTCCTTTAACTACAAACTGGCCACACACATAACAAAAACTATTTGGTGAGTTAACACACGAACGCCGTCCTCTTGATGCCATTGTACTGTTCACAAACTAAACTTCTGGTCTTAGTTGGGTATAATGCCGTTAAGATCAAACATGAAAGCACTCTTAGCAGCAAACACAACTTTGAAAGTGAAGTAGTGTTAAACCACACGTCAATATAAAAATGTACAAAACTCCCTCACCAGGTGTCAAGAACACAAGAAAGAAAGAAATGCGCGGGGGGAGGGGGGAAACGATACCGTAGTGGAAAATTCAGACTGCATTAGTTCATTGTTGTCAACAATGAGTCTGTATTCCATTCTTTCTTTCTTTTGCATTCTGTTACATTTGATAACAAATTCGATAACCATTTCATGAACAAAACGAAAAAACTTGGAGAATTGTATATATATATGTATTAAGATATACATATACTGTACGTTTAAAAAAAATATACGTTGGAAGTACATTCTATTTTTATACACGTTTCTTAGAGCAATACAAGTGTGTTGTTGACTATTGTAAATATTCATTCTTATGTCTGTGTTTGTAGTAATAAAGCAAATCGTTTTTACCCCAACTCAGGAGATCTGAAAGCATTACTATCAGGTGCAATAAACAGTGCACACAGTATACATACAAATATATTTATTTCTCTAGAAAGAACAAAGCGATTTTTACAAAACTTTTAGGGTTTATTAAATATAAATCAAGGTATACTTAGGTATAATTTCTATGTTACTATATGTAAGGGGACAGGAGCTAGGGGAATAAAATATCTGAAAAAGGGAAATTTTTGAGGGAATTTCCCGAAAATCCCTCTGTTACGGGAAAACTGTACGTGATGGAGAGAAACCGATTGCATATTCGAATTCAGCGTTAAAAGTTCCTTTAAGATCAGGTGATTTTTCTCATGTAACAAACAAAAAGTTTAAATTTGTTAACTAGTGTTATAGATCACCTTGACTATATAACTGATAAAATAAACTGAACCTATATAATTGTAAGTTGAAATTTCATCCTCACAATTTACTACGTATTACTGTTGAAACACAAAAATATTAATGAATCATATCTAAATCTGTTTACGACCTTCCCTATTGTCAAATAACTAAACTGAAACAATGCCGCGTTTATGTTGCAATTAAATCTTGATAATAGTTTTAATTTTTTAAATTGCATGCACGCTAGCGCCATCTATTGATGGCAGGCAGATAGCGGAGTGGCGAATGCTAATGATGAGGAATTAATGTTACTCACAGACTAACGTTATATTTTTCCTTTTAAAATAAGAATAATTTCTGACTTTTGTGTTTCCAAACACAGGCAAAAGTAATATATTTTACACTTCGTTCATTCGAATTTCTTGAATTGTACACTCATGTCCAAAATTATTGTCGCATATCTATAAATATGTTGTTGTAATAATATAATTTGATAACGAATTCGCCCGGTATTTCTTATAATGTTAGTATGTGTATAATCGGCAAAGACATGTACGTGGCAAATTTTATCTCAAAAGAGCAGTAAAAAAGAACAATAAAACGAAAATAAAACTTTCTTTGCAACATTTAGCAGCATTTTGTTTTACTCATTCTAATTTTCGTATTTGTAATTCTCTTCCTATGAAATTTAAGATAAATATACATTTCTCGATTATACACATAGTCCTGCAAAATCATTATCAAATTATATTCTTACAAGAGGACTGTTATAGGTATGTGACAATCATTTTGGACATGGGTGTACATATAATAATTATCGTGGAGAGGAGATTTTATAAGATACTCCAGAAAATTCTTTCTTTCCTTCTGTATGACTACCAAATTTGTTTCTGTATCCATCAAGAGTGCAAGTACATATATTTTTTCTTCTGGAAGGTAAAGAATCACATTCTATTTTTATGGCCACGTTTGCTCATGAATAAAAAAAATAAATAACTTTCTTTAATTTCTAGCAATATGCTGTCACTACTAGTGTGGTAAGCGCTGTTATAAAATATGGTACTTTCAATTTTCAATACAAAATGTAATTTTGAATTCATACACCTACATATGAAGTTACTAATTAGGGAGTTTGATTACCTAAAACACATTTCTATAATTATTCTGTCTGTCCGTGTGTCTGTTCGGAAAATATAAAATCAGAAAAAAACTACTTGAAGAATCACCATCAATTTTAGCCAGTGGTGTATCTAGAAGTTAAAACTGGGGGGCAGCCTAAACCGGACCTTGATAGATATATCATGAGTTTAATATAACTTTCGAAAAATATAGGGTCTATAAATAATAGCTTCAATTATTTTTGTCACTCTAAACAATGGGGGGCCTAGCCCACCTAGGGCCCAGGCTAGATACGTCATTGATTTTAACCAGGATAAAGAAGGTCAAAAATTAAAAATTTCCTTCAATAAAGGAAGCGATTCATCCACTCGATTCTAAGATATGATCAACAAAATTAGTTTGCAATGTATTACTATGGAAGTAATTAATAACATATCATATTTGGTTCATAGACTACCTGCCATGATGCTGAGATTGGTGGGTTAGTATAATGCTCAGGATGCACAAATACATTTTCTGTGGAATCCAATATTAGAATGAGACTAAATGTCTTTTTAGTTGATAAATATTAAGACTTAAATATACAATTATATTAAAGCATAGTTTATTTAACTGGAGGTAAAATGCTACATTTAAAGACCAGTCAAATTTTTAAAGAGTTTAGTAGACCAAAAACTAAAACCAAACTTCTTCAAGTGGTATACACTGCCACAGCCCTACTTTTTTCAATTACACTTCATGTTTAAAAATCGTGATAAATGTATTATGCGTGCATTTATATTTTTTATTAACAAAACTTATTAAATTCATTTTCTTTTCTCTTTTCAGGTAAGTTCAACTTGACTTTTCACCTGTACGTCTTTCTTCCTATACCAATAAAAGGTAACACAAGCTATATCGTACGATTGGTGAGTTTCTGATTTTTTTTTTAAGTTTAAAATTCAAGATTATTATGACGAAATAAAAGAATTTGAGCGTATACAGTGTTGGACTGACAGATTCTTACATCCTAAGCTATACTTCCAGAACCGTTACAATAACCCCATCCTTAAAGGAAAAAAATTGAATTTTAAATATATTTCTTCTTATAGAAAGTACATATTGCTGTTTCTGTTCTTGTATAATATATTAAGAAAATTTTACGTTTTGATCGAGATATTTTTCGTTTTCGTTGAAAATAAGCTATCTGGTATTTAATTTTATCTGTTGAAGGTATTGGGGCCCTTTATGTACCCAGATGAAGGTAGGCATCCTATCATATACAGAAATGAAGAAACTAGTGACTTTTATGAAGCAAAGAGGCTACACAACACAAAGAATTACTATATTTAGATTTTGTTTTATTTATTGTTTTCCTTGTACTTTGGCAAATATACATCCATGTTTTTCCTTTAATTTTGGGGGCCCCAAACAGAGTGAGGCCGTATCCTGGAGCTTGTTTAGCTTATACGAATATCCAGCATTGTTGTCGATTATGAATCGAGCACTACACATCGCGGTAATACAACACCTCATTGTTTCACATACATTTGTGCGGTAGGCCACTCGAGGGGGCAGGGTAGCTCAGTGATAGAGCGCTTACTCTTGGCGCATGGGATGACTGGTTCGATCCCAAGCTAAGTAAATTTGTGGTGGACAACATCGTGTCCGTGGGTTTTCTCGGGGTACTCCCGTTTCCTTCCACTTTCTTATTCCACTAATTCTTCCAACATCATTCACATGACGTAATCACCTGTCTTCCTCAGCCAAACGGGCATAATCATGGGACGTTAAACTACAAGATTTCATTTCTTTTCACTAGACAAGGGAAAAGATATATTGTAATCTGAACAGAAACAGCGACATCAGAAATTTGCAGTACAAAACAATTATTATTCTTTTTCTGTAAAAGAAGAAGAAGTTAGAATGAAATATGCTGCTCTAGACGTTAATCTACGTCTAAACATATAGTATTGTTAGAAAGAACGTGCAATTAATACATTTCTATATATATATATATATATATACGTGTGTTTTCCCAATAGGTTTTCCGAGTTTGGTTACACCGTCTCTTCGGCAGTCAAATCTTATGGATTTTATACCATAATTTAATTGATGAAAGGGACTTTCTATTAATTTCTCAGGAGTGCGAGCGGGGCGCCTGCGTAAGAGGGCGCAAAATTATTCGGGAGGAAAAAAATAACATTGAAGGAAAAAGTAATAAAAGGTGCTCCTAATCAAGGAAAATCAAGGTTTATTTTTGAAAATTTTCTTACGCTTCGCAGCTGGTCTGTTGACCTCACTCATATGTACGGTGGGGGGCGCCGTCGTATACTTCGCCTCGGGCGCTGATTTTCCACGGTACGGCACGGCTTTTCAGAAATATTGAATGCATTTGCTTCATTTAGATTGCACTGTATTTAGAACGATAAAGAGAAGGAAAAGTAATGAGTAAAAGGAAAAGTAATGAGTAAAAGGAAAAGTAATGCAGGAAAGTAATGCAAAAAAAGTAATGCAGGAAAAGGAAAAGTAATGCACTGTATTTAGAACGATAAGGAGAAGGAAAAATAATGCGTTTTATTGATCAAGGTGTAGGATGAATACAATATACATATAAATGAAAATACAGTAAAATCATATTAATCTTACAACACGTAATAGTGTATACTATGTCAATGTTTCTCAATCGTTATGAGTCTATCTCCCTTTGGATTTGAACGATTGTCCTCAGAGCCCCAACCCTGCATCATCCCCCACCCGTATTTACTTGAGGGGCGCGGTGGCTCAGTGGTAGAGCGTTCACCTCCGGTGCTTGGTGTCCTTGGTTCGATCCCAGCTCGCGCCGTGTGAACTTTGTGGTGGACAAATACCGTGTGCGTGGGTTTTCTCGGGGTTCTCCCGTATCCTCCCACTTTCTTCATTCCACAATTTCATTCATTTCTCATAATCACTGTCTACTTTAGCCTAACCGGCATAACGTGGGACGTAAAACTAAAGATTTCATTTCATTTCAGTATTTACTTGAATGTAATGTGCATCATTTTCGACTACATTTTGCCACCAAGCTTAGATAATTATTTCGAGTACAATCATATTAAACGAGGAACTTGTGATGCAAGCCCGGTGTCACCTTCAAATGCTTACGTACTGTTAAGCAATAATTGTCTCGGAAGACGACATAACGGATTGTTGTTTCATAGTAAACTAGCAGCGTTCACCCCGCTTCGCTGCGGTCACCCCGGAACGCAATAAACGTTGTTACTTAGATAATTTTTACTTTTTCGCTTTCAAGTGATATGATAAAAACCATAGAAGATTGCATTAAATGTTAACATTATATCGCCTGTCATTTATGTTAACCCGCCCCGCTTCGCTGCGGTCACCCCGGAACGCAATAAACTTTGTTACTTAGATAATTTTTACTTTTTCGCTTTCAAGTGATTGCAGTAAATGTTAACATTATAGCGCCTGTCATTTATGTTAACCCGCCGAGTGACACGGTCATGCGGGTTGCATATAAATACGTTTATTTTTACCTATGATGATCTAACAAAGGATTTGTACGTTATGGACACTTGAATGGTCAATTATCTCAAGACACTGGTAATTAAAAATTAAAGTGATATGATAAAAACCATCTAGGGTCCAAATCCTAATAACCCCCCAAAAATAAAAGAAATTGGTTCAGCCGTATTAGCGTGATGAGGGAACAAAGGATTTGTACGTTCTCTTTTATATATATAGATTGTTTTCTGTTATAACTTAGGACAAGTTTACCGTTTCCCATTTACAAGATGAATCTAGTATAATTAAAATAAAGAGTTTGTTTATATGTCTGTTTGTCTGTCTGTGTGTCTGTGTGCCTCTGGGGACTAGACGAGTGGACCGAGAGTTACCAAATTTTTGTCACAGGTACCTTGGTCCAGGCCCTAGTCCAAGAAGAAGCGTTTTATCAAAATTCGAACCAGAAGGTCTCAGGGAGGCGTTTACCGCGACATGCTAGAAAATGACCGATATTAGTATCAAATTCATAGTTTTCGCGGTGGCTGTGATCAATGGTGAAACTCCCATCGCATTAACTTCCAAATTCACCCCATTCGGCTGCAGGCCATGGGTTACCGGGGAGATACCGACACATATAAAAATAATCCCAAATGACCGATATTAGTGTCAAATCCATAGTTTTCGTAGTCGCTGAGATGAATGGTGATACTACCACAGGCGTTGGCTTTCAAATACAGCCCCCATCGGCGATTTTTTTTTCAAGGGAGCCTCTGGAGGGCGTTTACCGGGAAGTAGTAGAAAATGACCAATATTTTTTTTTTCCTTTCATTGTTTAGTTTGTTTACATAGATATTTTATCTGACCCATGCAAAAAATGGATATTTAAGCTAGTTTGTTACATAAAATCAATATTTTGTGTACGCATTTCAAACTTACAGTAATGTATAACATAAATTTGTCGCATGAAATAAAATGTTCCATATACGCGTTACAAAACCATTATAAAAGATAACATTGCTGTATAAAATAAATGTTCGATGCGTACATTATACTTACTACAAAGTACTTTTTCTGGCTCTAAGGTTCTAGCACTCGGGAAGTCTTTTATTCGAATAAATGTGGTATATAATCAACTTTTCGAAAATGTAATTTGTATTCTGATATCAATGCCCAACTTTATAATTTTAAGATACTGTCAAGGCAAGTTCAGCTATCTCGATTTTGAGATTAATTTTTTTAGCTTTCTGCTATTTTCTTCAGTGTCTTTTCCTGTTCTCTTGCTTGTATATATACGAAAATGTTAAATGAAGCCTAAACCTGGGTAATGAGTGTAGCATAGATACTGTATCTGTTTTCTTTGAAGGATTCACTAGTGCTCTCAACACTGTTGCCAGCCTCGGAAAACAAAAGTATCGATTTTCATTTTTAGAATTAACGTATATTACAAAAAATTCTCTTAGGGGGCCGCGGTGGCTCAGTGGCAAGCCGGTGGGTGTAGCCGAGCGGTCTGAGGCGTTAGGCTCATGATTGCGAGGTGAAGCCCATTGAGGGTTCGAGTCCCTCTGTAGTAGCAAGGGTGGAATTTTAACTGTCCTCGATGTTTCTGTGTTCGTGTCCCTGTCGTCTCTAGTAGTCCTGAAAAGTGGTTGAAGTAGGAAATAAGTCTGGAAGTTTTAAAAAAATGTGGTAGAGCGTTCACCTCTGGTGCTAGGGGTCCCGGGTTCGATCCCAGCCCCCGCCAAGTAAACTTTGTGGTGGACAAACACCGTGTGCGTGGGTTTTCTCGGGGTTTTCCCTTTTACTCCCACTTTCTTCATTCCACCATTTCATTCATTACTCATCATCACCGTCTCCTTTAGCCTAACCGGCGTAACCTTGGGACGTAAAACTCGAAGATTTCATTTCATTTTTTACAAAAAATTCTCGTATAGCCTATTCGTTATGAAGTGATCATTTTAGAAACAAGTATAATACTACTGATAATAACAATAAAATATAATAAACTTACCTACTAATCTTCAGTTTCGAACTCCAAAACTGTGTTTAGTAGCCTCGATTGCACACAGATGCAACGAATGACATTTACATTTTCGTACAAAATGTCAAGAAAGTGCATATCTTTTCCCATCATTGCGTTGCACCCATCGGATGCGAAGCCGATTACGTCTTCAAGTGGTATATTACTATATAATAAAGTATTATATAGGAGCTCATCTAGCAGTAGCACCTTAATGTGAAACTTCCCTACTTTCATCACAATAAATTTGTAATACTGCAAAAAAAAAAAAAAAAAAAAAAAGTTTGTATTTTCGTACTATTTTAATCAAAATATCTCAAACAGACACATATTTTTTGTAGTCGAAATATCTGTAGATTCATCGATTATTATGCTGAATGTTTGTTTTTGTAACGTATCATTCAATTTCTTCAAATGGCGCTTACTAATGACATTTTTTATCACACGTATTATCTTAGTTCTACCTAATTGAATCTTGTCAGAAATTTTAGAATAAGGGAACGTACTTTTAATTGGATCTGTTACGTGATCTGACATGTTCATAGAAATATTATGTTCGGCTACAATTTATTTCCACATTCAAAAACTACAAAAAAAGTGTGCGTTCTAAAATTATCGCATATCACCAATTATAACACGGCCCTTATCTTAAGGTGAGCAACAATTATACTTAACATTGTTCTTTGTAGTTTAGAGAGCTAGACAAATATTTATCATAATATAAAGCCCAGTAATCAGGGAGAGTTTTTGTTTAGGAATAAAGTGTGAACAAAATAAAACAACTTTATACAGATAAATGTACAATATATTGAACAAGAATATATTTAGTACATTACTCAAAGTAACAGAATTGTTCTAAATGAGCATTGTAACAAGTATTATCAAATTTTGATACAACATGTTAAGAGAGTGATCTTTTGACATTCTGGGTGTGAAATTAAAAGCGGCCGATATGTTTGAGTCGAAAAAGGGTTTTTTACTTATGATCTTGCATTCAGGGTAGTAACTAATCACATAAAGATGAGGTGCCTAATGACAAGAGAAATTAGAAAAGACGACGGAAAAAGACACGCAATGAGATAAAGTCTAAACTGCCGCAGATAGCAGCCCTGGAAAAAACCCACATGAATCTGTTTTCAACGTTTATCAATCTGTATTATAATTTACCTGTTCTTACTTTCATATATACCTTATGATATCTACTATTACCCCAGTTTCATTTCTGGCCTTCGTTGTTCACTATTAATCATAAATATTTCTTATTTTCATGCTGCGTTTGCTCTTTCCTACATCCGTAGATACCAATATAGTATTACTGTGCAAAATTAGTACTTTCGAACTGTTAAGTGTTGCAAACTACACACTACTCATTAATGACTAAAACAATGCTACCGATTAAATATTATGTCTTCCCAAAGAGTGAGGTTAAATTTACATTCAAGTTGCACAACCCGAGCGTGACGTAATGTCACGTGGTATTTAGTCTACTTTCAACACACAACTTTATTGATAAAAAAGAGATTTACTTACATTACGAAACATAGCTAAGCAAGCGGAGAGGGTTAGAAGCCCCTCAGGGCTCGTTTTGTTCCATCTTGACCCCCATGATAATACATACATACATATCCTAAGTTAGTTAATAACACAGTGGGTTTGAAACACTGTTAGATTATGATCTACTGCCACTTTACCTCATATCACATCAATCCGGGAACACATAGAGTCCACAATTTAACTTACGTTTTCTTCCTTATTGATCATTCTACAGTAATAAGCTTCCTGACGTTTGTTATTCTCATTATCACATTTACTCTGATTCTTATCATTTCTCCGTAAATTTTATATTTCGACGCCGCCATCTGCGGCAGTTAACCCGAGAAAAAATATTGATCATTGTCAAAAATTTAAATCATTGGAAGTAGGACACAGTTTGTTTCTTGGTGCGATTACTCCTAGTAAATTGACTACTCTAGGGTGACATTTACTCCGCCAAATTTGGGCGAGTAAATTCAAAATCAAAGAGTAAAGTGCATAGGCGCCGACTTGAAGAAAATATTGGGGGGGGGGGGCAAACAATGAACATAATCATATTCAGCCGTTTTCTATCAACTTTTTGATGAAGCCCTTCTTCTTCCCCCCTCCAAGTTCTCGGTCCGCTACTCCGCTTCATCCTCTCCTTCCTCGACTGGATTATATTGGAGGGGCGAGGACCCCACCTTTAAATATTGGGGGGGCCAAAAGTGTCCTGCCCCCCCAAAGTCGGCGCCTATGGTAAAGTGTAAATTCCTGCAAGACACGTAATGGTAGAGAGGTTGAGATAAGATAGTGTTTGGTAATAATTCGAATGAAGATGAAGTTTATGATGGAATTTGGAAATTAAGTTTGGTTGAGGATTACGATGATCTCTGAGTTTCTAATATTTTCGATTGAATAAAGGTAGCAACTTATACGTACTCAGCACCATTCAGCGTAAGTTAGATTTTTCCCCTGACACGTAATTTATTTCTTGTTTTCTTCGGTGCTATTTCGGTGTAATAACAGGAAATCTATAGTTCGATAATCTTTTACTAGAACTATATATTTAAGTTTCAGTTGAGTTGATTTTCAATTTAACATGCCCTTCAGCAGCAAGGCTATATTAGACGGGACCTACTGATTAACGTGGAATCCGAACCACATGAGCTCCCGCCGGGAATCGAACCCGCGTCTCCCACGCCAAAATATTTAAGTTTGAATATACAATGTAATATCATATGTGAGCGCATGATCTTATTAGTTAATGAGTTATTCACTTCCAAATATCAAGTATGATAATAAGTCTTAAGAGGACTGCTTAGAAAAGTACATCACATTAAGACCATGCTTGTACTTAATTTTCAAAAGCTGTATCAGACAAAGTTGTACTTAATCTTGAATGCTTTGAACGATAAGTACATGTATGCATATTTGATTTGGTTTGATTTTAGAGTTCCTTTCAGCAGCGGGGCTATATGAAAAGTGGATTTACTGATTAACGTGGAATCCGAACCACATGAGCTCCCGCCGGGAATTGAACCTGGATTTCCCATGTCCAACACATGTACGCTAACCACCCAGCAATATATGCATGTTTGAGAGTATTAAATACCAAGTACAAGGGCAATCTATGTGTGAGGTGTTTTGCTAAACAGCTTATCTTCTTCGGTATTACCAAATTTAATATTTGGAAGTAAATAGCACAATAAGTAATAAAATTCAACATATCTACAACTTCGGGTTAGAACAGATGAATTAGTGCCGAGATATAATCTATTCTACAAACATTAAAACTTCACTTCAGAAATTGTTTCTCGCTATCTATAACATTTCTGCTCCATGGAAATCAACATCGAAATCCGAAGTTGCAATGAATTTTAAGTGCCGTACTTCCAATTTTAGTAGAGAAATTAGGGTACAAGTCTACCCTTGAGACTGTAAACCCATATTAAAGTAGCCGTTTCTCCGTTAGAGTTGTTTGATGGCAAAGTAGCGTAAGTCGCTTTTGAGATATTTTGAGATATTGAAACTTTTATTAGAATTGATATAGAAAAATCGGACAAAATCGTTTTTTTGTGCTGCCATCTTTTGGTCTATGGCCTGGTTCTTTTACCCTGAGATACTCAACTTTGCCATCCAACAGGTTATGGTTTCAAGTTCGCGGAAATGGCTTAATCTTATTGTTTAAAAAAATGAGTTAAGCTACTTTACCATCCAACGCTTCATATCTCGACTTTTCGCTCAATAGCAATTCACATTGAGACTGGAAATGGTAAAATGTATATCAATTTTAGTTGGAGTCGATGGGTAATAAAGGATTTATAACTCATTTTGGGGGGAGCTAAATCCGTTACTCGCTATTTGTTTCCGTTTTCGCTTTACTTCTTGTCGACATACAAGCAGACTATGGACATAATCGCTCTGCAAGATTTCCCATAATTATACAAAAGCTAGTTTGGAAGTAAAAATTATCAAGAATCAATATTTCTTTTATATGCTCATCATATGTGTTCTGTCGTCGTTGAGAGTTTACTTTCCAATGTTAAGATATTCTTGTAGACCATGGGCTCAGCTAACTTTCTATTAATACACCAATTAACCTTTTCAATATTATAGGTCCAGGACATTGTCTTAGTCACAACAGACGAATTTAAATATTGATCCTGAATTCCAAGATTTGCTCCCAAAATTCCCACCATCTGTTATAACACTCGTATTTCTTTCTATATACAACGAGCTTTTCGTAATATTCTTTCGGGTTGCATAACGTCTTGCTTTATTTGTAAATATTCAAGTTTTTACTTAATAAAGAAATTGACATAGAAATGGATAAATGAATATACGCCTGAAGCTATATGCAACCAGCTTTTCCTAGTATTCTTTCGGGTTGCATAAAGTCTTGATAGCAGTTTAAAAAAGTGGGAAATCATGCTTTCAATGTATGAATGTTTCATCTCTAGCTATACGTTAAATTGGGTCACTAACAAAAGTGTTACTATTATTTTATAATGTTAAATGCTTTTTTGTATTAAGTTTATATTTAGAAATGTTGAGAATCTATACTGTTTAGCACAATAAAAATAGCAACTTGCGTGGCTGGATAAAGTATAGTTTTGCGTGCAGAGTTAATGTTAGGGGAGTAAATAAGGGTGGAAAAGTGGTGAAATTTATGACAGTTGTGATTCATCATAAAAAGAGTGAATCATAGTCTGTGAGAAAAGACCGATAAGAAAAGAGTCGCGCCTTCATGACCTGTGCCCATACACACATCGCATATTATATTTATTTATTCGTCTCCACACCTCTCCCTTTGTGTTGTTCGTGTATGGAGAAAATTACAGGGGCCACACATACTAAGGCAAACACATAAAAAGCATCACAAACTGCTCATTCGCTCCCTCTGGTGCCGTTTCTTAACTCTCAACGTCTTTGTGTGACGTCTGCTTTTACGTTTCTCTTCGTTCTTTGTTATTGATGAGAACAAAAAAGAATCTGCATTGTACCGTGCGTTGACAGGAAAACACGCAACTTTATTGCCGCTACCGGTGTTGTTCTCGCTACAGAGTTGCTAACCCTATAGATTTTGTCGTTGTCAGCCAATGCCCGTATTTGTACTCGAAGTAAATGGTAAGTGTAACGCATAAGTACAAATGCTTTCTTTCTTTCTTTTAGTTTAACTTCCCATGTATAGTGTCCTTTAGGCTAAAGGAGATGGATAATTAACAAAAGGGAATGGTGGTGGAAGAATTGGTGGAATGAGAATGTGGAAGGAAACGGGAGTACCCTGAAAACCCCACGGATATGATGTTCTCCGCCACAAATTTACTTGGTCGAGGATCGAACCTCTAGGGATCCCACATCTCTAAAGGTAAAGGCTCTACCTCTGAGGCACCGCGCCTCCCAGATACAAATTATGATCCACTATAGCAGCAAAAGTTCGTTTCTGGTTCAAACTTTCTTTGTACCGGGTACTTTTGCATCTATTTTCTTCGGCATTTAATTGTAGATGTGAACATTTTGCTTCTGAAATTCTTGAGGAAATCCTAGCAAGGTAATAAATATTAGATATTCTGGCCTAATGCACTGATTACCTGCCTGTATGCTCTCCGCTGGTCTTGTAGCAAAGCGTGGGCCTTTAATACACGTGGCCCTGGGTTTGATTCCCGATGGGAGGACCATTGAAAACATCATGATGAGACAGATTCTAACTTAAACTATAGCTCAACGTCTTGTATAGCTTGAGTCCTGGAAAGAAAATCTGGAAATAAACAAGAACAAACTGGTTACTTGCTACAAATTCATCCTTCCATGTACTATGATCCTAAGTTTAACCTCTTAGTCTTCATATAGCAATTACTCTTTTTGCTACCGCATATGTACATTGACATCTCCCTTGTACCTCTTTTATCTTTCACAGTACATTGTACAAACACTAATGTCCCAACCAGACTAAGATAAGACCCCCTATTTACTGAACTTTGTCGCGTACGATGATGGTCAAAACTATACTTACTGGACTTTGTCACATATGATGATGATCAGGATCATATGTACTGGACTTTGTCACCTACAATGATGGTCAATACCATATTTACTAGACTTTGTCACGTACGATGATGCCGAACACCATTCTTGTTTAGCTCGACTTTACTTCGAAGTATTCCTGGTACCCATTTTACAAAAGCAGGGTAAACTACTGAATCGAATTGGAGCTATAACAGAAAAGTATTACAAACCCAATCTGTCTGGTTGTAAATAAACGCTGTGCTGACTGTGCTGCAGTGTCTATGCTACTCAAATACATTCTAAATAAGACATCGCATTCTATTCAGCAATAGAAATGTTATCAAGACATAATAATATTAATTTCATGAAATCAAGCAGTACGGAACACAAAAAAAACTTTATTATATTTTGTTTTCATGAAATACTGTAATATTATATGAAACGATTCGCTCGGAAAGCTCAACATCGAGATTCGATTCCTTCCTTACATTCGTACCGCTCCCTCCGTCAGCAATTTTGTTTTAAATATTGATTTAGCAATTAATACAGTTCTACCAGTTATCAAATAGTAGACATTAGGCGTAATTGCTGTTAAAAGAAGTATTGGTTTCCTTCTCAGGATTTCTAAGTGTAGGTATCGAGAAGAACAATTAAAACTGAGTTGTACGTCAAAATTAACGAAAAAGTGTTGGAAACTAAATCATATTTAACACAACTGTAAAGAAAACGAAAATGGTGAGGGAACGATTTGCGGAGAACTATGTTGTCGGGAATTTATGGAAGGAAAACAAGGAAGAGAAAGAAAGGGAATATACTTGATGGACTTTTTAAAAATACGCCAGCGGAGCAACGCAGCTTACAGTCGCATGAAAAGTTGCAGAACGTAACTTGATAGTAATGCTGCCGTGTCGCGACAAAACGCTGTAACTTGAGTTACATTGTTTTGTCGCTATAAGCATTTTTGAATTTCTCCCACCGATACTTATGTTCACCAGGCCCAGCATTGAGCTGAGTCAAATACTTTTGAAAATATACCAAAGAGAATTGCGGTGTAAGTAGGAAATTAGCCGGTCTGTGGCGACTTTACGGCTCTTTTTCTCAAAACTGCTCAGCCAAAGTTACAGCGTTTTGTCGCGACAGGGCAGAATGGTAGAATGACATGCGTTCGACCCCCGGCTCGAGCTCATGTGATTCGGTTTCCTCGTTAATCTGTAAATCTAAGACTCATAAACAGAGTGTACCAAAAGTGAATATAGCAGTAATTTCTAACTGGAGAAGAGGGTCGGCCGAGAAACGTATTTTTTTCTTTCGATTTTCTATTATGGATAGTGGGAAAAAGTTGAGTCATTTGTTTCTTTTATCGTAGAGGACATACTGTGGGATGCATTTCAAATGGAAAATAAAGCATATCAGATAAGTAAACCCTTAATTTGATATCGACTTCTTCAGCAAAAGAGTTGCCCTATCACTTATCTTAATAACTTTCTGTCTTTATATTCCTATGCGATTGCAGCAAATAGAGACTCATAACCTTTCCACGTTTTATTAAAAATGTATGTGTAATATGCTTTTTAAAAACTCAAGTAAAAGTATATATATTACATACAGTCAGTGTCAGAATAGCAATTCGACTGCTACAGTAGAACAATATGAAGTTGACAAAGTGATTTACATCTTGCGATCACTGGTTCAGGATATGAAGATACACAGTTCAGAGTAGAATGGCAACTAGTACAGAGGATACGAAGATCGGTAAGAACATTATTGTTGGAAATAAAATCATACTTATTCAGCATGGATATAGCTACAAAGCTTAACAACATTAAATCAACTGTGACCTTTATTTTGAACAAGCGCCACATGAAGTGATGTTATATTAAGAGCACATGCTCTGTGGACCTACTTTGTCGATAATTTGTATGTTAAATCATCTTTATAATCATAAATATTTTACTGTCACTCGATAGACCACTTCCTGTAAACTAAGAAGTTACCTTGTACTGTGATCTTCAAATAATCTCTGAAAGAAGTAGTAATCTGATTTAATACTTAAATACTACAACACGTTCATGGAACATTCAGTGGGCATCTCAGATGTCCCTTTCCTGTCCCAAGTCAAGCAAGTAGAAATTTGGGGGGATGTTGGAAATATTCATGCGATCTCTGTTGGATTTCAATTACATGTACTTGTTATGAGATAATATTTGGGAGTTCAAATGTCCGCAAAGAGTCCATAAATGTCACAAAGAAACTCTGCTGGTACTTCTATTTCCGATCCATAAGCGGACATTTGCATTTCCGCATGAGTTCATGGAATATACGCTGCGATAATGTAAGTTCCCATGGACATCCAAATGTCTTGGGATTGCAAGTTCACTGAACGTTCAAGGGACAACTCTGTGCTATATAAGATATGACAAGTGAACCAACAACCGAACAGGGAATCAAATCTTAGCCCACTGAACAAAAGGTGCGTTTTGCATCGGAAATAGTTTCTAATATATTTCTTTATGTCTTGGTGGTTACTGTGGCTCACTGATAGAACTCTTACCTCTGATGCTAGCGGTCCATATTTCGATCCTGAGAAATGTGAGTTTTTGAGGTTGACATTTTCCCTTTTTCTCCAACACTCTCATTCCACCATATTTTCATAATATTATACTTCAATTATCAATCGTCCCCTTTGGCCTACAGTGCATAATCATTGCAAATGAATTCAGTTATGTATCTAGTCTGGATCCAAGGGGTCTAGTCCCCAGTTTTTGAGCAATAATAAAAATTGAAACTATATATATATATATATATATATATATATATATATATATATATATATATATATATATATGTGTGTGTGTGTGTGTGTGTGTGTGAGAGAGAGAGAGAGAGAGAGAGAGAGAGTTTATAGTAAGCATTACCTTTTATTCTTTATTGGAAAATTTTGAAACATTAAATAAAATTTCACTTGCAGTTTTTCTGTTATGCAATCCAACAATGTTAACGTCCAACCTAACCATAATATTCATCGGGAGAGAGTTAAGTTGCAAACTTCTGCAGGACCCATGAAACATTCTAAACTCATCTGTACCTACCATAGTCCGGGTTCAGGCTGCCCCCCCCCCGTGTTTACCTTCTAGATCCGCCACTGGATGAATTAAAGATTTTGTTTTATTTTCTCTGTTTTTATTATTTGTAGTATTATTATTTTTCCATACTCTTCCCAAGAGTTAACGGTAGCCATCTGGTAAAATATGCTGGAAACTAAAACTGGAAGAAGAAGCGAAAACCACTTACTAATGATAAGAAAATCGTGTATATAGTAGTGCCAGGTATGAATAATATGATGGCTTTCTCCCTTTCCTTTGACATTGAGCGATGAATCATTAGGAAGATTCCGGATTTTCCATCTTCTTCGCAAGAGACCCTTGAAGCCCTTACTGCAAATAATTAACTCGAGTACTTCACATAGTCCTTGCGTTTGTTGCTAGAGTAAAACTTAAATGCTGCGTTATTGCCATAAAAATTTGCGTGTGTTTAAACGGTGCGTGTAGTTCTTTTTTTTTCTTAATTTTATTATTATTTTTTTTTTCATACATGACATCCCTCAGCTTTTGCTACTTCTAAGCCTCCTTGTCGTCCGCTTCTCTCCCCCTCTTCTTACTTCTCTGTGTCCAACATATTCTCTCTAACCCTCTCCTTTCCCTCTGCATCCCGCTGTTTGTGTTTGTTATCTGCGCGTGAAGCACGAAACTTCGTTTGCATGTTTGATGCAAACTCTTGATTACAAACCAACCGAAGAAAACTAACAAAAAGCAAAGGAAAAGAAAAATAGGAAAGAAGGAAACTAAGAATATTTTCAAAAGAACACAAAGGTTTTTCTGTAAGTAAATTAAATTTAGCGATTTGTTTTAACATTTTTTAATAAATGTATTGTTTCCGGTATGACTTTTGAGCTCCTCCGTGGATAAGCGGTTAGCGTACGCGCCTTTAGAGCGAGAGACCCGGCTTCAATTCCCGGGGGGAGCTCATGTGGTTCGGATTCCACGTTAATCAGTAGATCCACGTCTCATATAGCCTCGCTGCTGAACGCGACGTTAAACTCAAACTCAACTCAACCCGGTATGACTTTTAGTTAGTGCCTTCTTTTTGGATAAATTTTTCTTTTACGATGTTAAATTTAACATGGTGTCTCTTTTTAATAAATGCTTTATATATGATATTAAATTTAGCGGTGTATGTCTTTTTAATAAATGTTTTACTTACGATATTGAATTTAATTATTGCCTCAGCATATTAAATTAAATTCAGCGATTCTTTTCGTATTTAACATTTTTTTTTTAAAAAAATACGACTAGCCTTAATTACTCGTTTCGCTGGATTACAATGAAAAATCAGAAAATAATAAGTAATCTATATTACTATTGTGGGCTGAATTTGGTTTTAAACGGCATCGGAAATGTCACTCTTCATCTCAGCGACCCCGAAAACTATGGATTCGACATTAATATAACTCATTTTCAATAAGTTTTATATATCTCCTTTTTCTCCAAGTTGTAGGGCTGAATTTGGATTTAAATGGCATCGGAAGTGTCACTGTTCATCTCAGCTACCCCGAAAACTACGAATTCGAAATTAATGTATCTCATTTTTGATCATTTTTAATTCTCTTTCCCTCCTCCCCTAAGTTCTGCCGCCAAAGTGAAATTATAAAAAATTATTTCAGACCCAACCCTCATCTATGTTGAAGGTTTGATCGAGATCGGTCGGTAGGGTATTTAAAGAGTTATTGAGTCACAAGCACAGTCACTGTCATTTTTATGTATTTAGGTATGAAATATAACAATTATCTGTTCATTTGTGGAATATTTTGGTATTGAATTTATCTTTTTTCTCGCCATTTGCTAAATGTTTCATTTACGAAATAAATTTTTAGTAATTCTCTCACTAATTAATTAATGATTAATTACAGTTTTAAATTTAGTCAAATGAGTCATGATTGTTATTGCGTTAACGTTACCTACTATTCAATTAAATGGGAAGAACACACCTGCACTTCCGTGGTATATGTGTACTTGAAGCACGAGTAATCGTTGTTGTTGGTTTGACTCTATTACCATTCAGTTGAGTGGAAAGATCTCAATTGGACTTACTTGGTACATATAAACTTGAAGCATGGGTCATCATTTATATTGGGTTAAGCTTGTCTGATGTTGTAAGCGTATCTAGTTAGAACAGTTGTTATAGAAACTATCGTGCTAAACTAACGTTCGGTACAAGTGCAGAAGTAGTGTTTTTATATTCAGCTGTTTTCACGCAGTTAAGACTTAAAAATAATTTAGGCTAATGTCGGGCTATTTATGCAACATGCGACTTACGATTATTGCCCTCTTTTAGCCCAAAATTTTTTTAACATTATGCTTAATTGTGAACTTAAATTTAAGATTTAAAATCCATTCTTTTCAACATCTTTTGTCCGTATATTTGAAGTGAGCAAATCCGTTTGAATACATAATTTTCAGTGGGATATAAATAATATATATTTTATACATAGCACATATAATTTTCAAATTACATGGTTTTCATCCAGTTACATTGAATTGTAATCAAATCTGTTCTCACATTCCAGCATGTAGAACGAAAGAAAATAAAATGAAATGATAGCTCTAGTTTAACTTCCCACGATCCCACGAATACTCTGATGATAGTAAATGCAATGGTGGAATGCAGAAACTCGGACGAAAAGAAAGATCCTCCAGAAAATCCACACTTATAGTGTTTGTCCACCACAAAACCCAGTTGACACTAGCTGGGCTTAAACCAGAGACCCCTCTAGGAAGACAGAGGTTACGTTTGTGGATACTTACTGTTTTTCTGATGACCATACAATATTTGTTGTAATATTAAAGTTATTTCACAGTATATATCTTTTATATGCGATTAATTACTAATTAGTGTTCCGTGAAAGATTAATATGTCTTAGAGGTAGAGCGCTCTTTCTGTGCTATAACTTTTTGGCATGAAAGATTAATATGTCTTAGAGGTAGAGCGCTCTTTCTGTGCTATAACCTTTTGGCATGAAAGATTAATGTCTTAAGAGGTAGAGCGCTCTTTCTGTGCTATAACTTTTTGGCATGAAAGATTAATATGTCTTAAGAGGTAGAGCGCTCTTTTTGCGCTATAACTTTTTGGCATGAAGGATTAATATGTCTTAGAGGTAGAGCGCTCTTTCTGTGCTATAACTTTTTGGCTTGAAAGATTAATATGTCTTAGAGGTAGAGCGCTCTTTTTGCGCTATAACTTTTTGGCTTGAAAGAGTAATACGTCTTAGAGGTAGAGCGCTCTTTTTGCGCTATAACTTTTTGGCTTGAAAGAGTAATACGTCTTAGAGGTAGAGCGCTCTTTTTGCGCTATAACTTTTTGGCTTGAAAGATTAATATGTCTTAGAGGTAGAGCGCTCTTTTTGCGCTATAACTTTTTGGCTTGAAAGATTAATATGTCTTAGAGGTAGAGCGCTCTTTCTGTGCTATAACCTTTTGGCATGAAAGATTAATGTCTTAAGAGGTAGAGCGCTCTTTCTGTGCTATAACTTTTTGGCATGAAAGATTAATATGTCTTAAGAGGTAGAGCGCTCTTTTTGCGCTATAACTTTTTGGCATGAAGGATTAATATGTCTTAGAGGTAGAGCGCTGTTTCTGTGCTATAACTTTTTGGCTTGAAAGATTAATATGTCTTAGAGGTAGAGCGCTCTTTTTGCGCTATAACTTTTTGGCTTGAAAGAGTAATACGTCTTAGAGGTGGAGCGCTCTTTTTGCGCTATAACTTTTTGGCTTGAAAGAGTAATACGTCTTAGAGGTAGAGCGCTCTTTTTGCGCTATAACTTTTTGGCATGAAAGATTAATATGTCTTAGAGGTAGAGCGCTCTTTTTGCGCTATAACTTTTTGGCTTGAAAGATTAATATGTCTTAGAGGTAGAGCGCTCTTTCTGTGCTATAACTTTTTGGCGTGAAAGATTAATATGTCTTAGAGGTAGAGCGCTCTTTCTGTGCTATAACTTTTTGGCATGAAAGATTAATATGTCTTAGAGGTACAGCGCTCTTTTTGTGCTATAACTTTTTGGCTTGAAAGATTAATATGTCTTAGAGGTAGAGCGCTCTTTCTGTGCTATAACTTTTTGCCATGAAAGATTAATATGTCTTAGAGGTAGAGCGCTCTTTCTGTGCTATAACTTTTTGGCTTGAAAGATTAATATGTCTTAGAGGTAGAGCGCTCTTTTTGCGCTATAACTTTTTGGCTTGAAAGATTAATATGTCTTAGAGGTAGAGCGCTCTTTTTGCGCTATAACTTTTTGGCATGAAAGATTAATATGTCTTAGAGGTAGAGCGCTCTTTTTGCGCTATAACTTTTTGGCTTGAAAGATTAATATGTCTTAGAGGTAGAGCGCTCTTTCTGTGCTATAACTTTTTGGCGTGAAAGATTAATATGTCTTAGAGGTAGAGCGCTCTTTCTGTGCTATAACTTTTTGGCATGAAAGATTAATATGTCTTAGAGGTAGAGCGCTCTTTTTGTGCTATAACTTTTTGGCTTGAAAGATTAATATGTCTTAGAGGTAGAGCGCACTTTCTGTGCTATAACTTTTTGGCTTGAAAGATTAATATGTCTTAGGGGTAGAGCGCTCTTTCTGTGTATAACTTTTTGGCGTGAAAGATTAATATGTCTTAGAGGTAGAGCGCACTTTCTGTGCTATAACTTTTTGGCTTGAAAGATTAATATGTCTTAGAGGTAGAGCGCACTTTCTGTGCTATAACTTTTTGGCTTGAAAGATTAATATGTCTTAGAGGTAGAGCGCACTTTCTGTGCTATAACTTTTTGGCTTGAAAGATTAATATGTCTTAGAGGTAGAGCGCACTTTCTGTGCTATAACTTTTTGGCTTGAAAGATTAATATGTCTTAGAGGTAGAGCGCACTTTCTGTGCTATAACTTTTTGGCTTGAAAGATTAATATGTCTTAGAGGTAGAGCGCACTTTCTGTGCTATAACTTTTTGGCTTGAAAGGTTAATATGTCTTAGAGGTAGAGCGCACTTTCTGTGCTATAACTTTTTGGCTTGAAAGATTAATATGTCTTAGAGGTAGAGCGCTCTTTCTGTGATATAACTTTTTGGCATGAAAGATTAATATGTCTTAGAGGTAGAGCGCTCTTTCTGTGCTATAACTTTTTGGCGTGAAAAATTAATATGTATTAGAGGTAGAGCGCTCTTTCTGTGCTATAAATTTTTGGCGTGAAAAATTAATATATATTAAAGGTAGAGCGCTCTTTCTGTGCTATAACTTTTTGGCGTGAAAGAAATATGTCTTAGGGGTAGAGCGCTCTTTCTGTGCTATAACTTTTTGGCATGAAAGATTAATATGTCTTAGAGAAGAGCACTCTTTCTGTGCTATAACCTTTTGGCACGAAGCTACTTTGTGCTGGACAATTTTGTAAATTGGATTTTCTCAACGTATACTTGCGTTGTAATTTCATTTTAAATAAGACCTCACCTGCCCCAAAATCCCCAAAATTTTGAATGTACAGAGGAAAAATATATATTTTGTTTAAACTGCTACTACGTCGTTTTACACCAAACTGCCAGAAAATATATTTCGTTATCAGAGGTATCTTGCCATCTTTGAATGGAAACAGTGACGATTTTTGGAAGTGACCAGAGTAAAATTCTCCCCCGGAACTAAGAAATACCCTGGGATATACAGAGTCTGCCAAAAAATGTATACATTCTTTGTCATTTTTGCGGGATTCTTATGAGAACATTTTCGGCTTTTAGTGGGATAGAGGTCCGTATCCAGGGCGGTTAGGGAGTCTACTCCCCCTACATTTTTGGGATGGTTACGAACCTAGTGGGATAACAGAAGATAACTAGAATCCACGGTACTATTTACTGTTAAGAAACCTTTATATTTTTTACTATAAAATCGTTAAATAGCAGAAATCAATGTAACTGTAATATCAAGCTTATATAATATTTCTTTTAGCATTTCGCTCATTGTAAAATTGCTGTAACTTAACAAATAATTTGTCATTTATAAATAAGTTCGGAAGTCGACACGTCACTGTCATTCAGTAAAATCTAGAAAAAAAATATATGATAATTTTAAATGCATTACCTATTCGTTCTTACATTTTCAGACCAGACGCTAGTAGTCACGCCATTTGATAATAAAACAGGTCAATGGAGCTTATAGTTCTGCATGCCTTTGATTTCAAAATACTAGAGGAATTTATTGATGTACTTGAATAGCTCTTTTTTCTGAACACTTTAGTATTCTTTTGTTTTATGCCTTGTTAAACATAGTGTTTGATTTCATATACAGATTCGTGGATGTCACGCTAGAATTCTGTGCCTGAAATCCTTTGATTTGGTTCCTAATTTCCGAAGTACTGGTTACAGAATGCAATAAACTTTCCATTTAACACACTAATTTTTCGAGGCAAAACGTTGTCTGTAAAATCGGAAGTCTCTTAAGTCAGCAGTATCAATTCAGATTTTTGCTTGAGAGGGGAAACAAGGTTCTTCATCAAGAAAAAGAGCACCTTCTTTTTACGTTCGAGTCGAAAGAACAAAATCAAGTATGGTGGTCGAGAAAAAAATCGAATTCGGGATTCAACGGATTTACACGCTTTCATGGTCCATAGATACTACAAAAGTTATTTTTCCGACGTCTGTTCTTCTGTTCGTCACAGAAGCCATACGTATCCCAACCAAATTGGATCCATATTTTTTTTATTTTCTTCCTACCCGTAAAACTAAGGATAATTTACTTAAGGTTAAAAATAGTTATGCTTATCGGTGCTAGGGAGCAGAAAACGTAGACCATAGACCTAAATCAAATTCGAGGTGTGGTTCGCTTCTTGGTTTTGAAAGTAAATGCGAAAGAAATCCACCCGATGAACATATGTACGGAGGAATGATTCATAATTTAATCATATGATACAGAAACAAGGTGACGTACAGGTTTCTATATGATGCACATGTCTGCAAGATGAAGAACTCAGTGGAAAATCTTCTCTCTTTGGAAATTGCAACATTGCGAAGAAAGCTGAGTCTCCGTACTCGGAGGCCATTGTATTACCATTGCAGCCATCTCTTGATTTCACGCTTGTCGATGTCATTCGATATGTGACACAAAAATAAAGTAGCAGCTTAAACGGATAAGGTCACCAGCTCCAATCGGAAGGAATTCCTTTAGAACTGATAGTTATGAATGAGAACTGGGTATACCAGCTCACCAGCTCCAATCGGAAGGAATTTCTTCTAGAACTGATCGTTATGAATGAGAACTGGGTATACCAGCTCACCAAATTCAGTCGGAAGGAATTTCTTCTAAAACTGATCGTTATGAATGAGAACTGGATGTACTATTACGACTCAGAGAGGAAGACTTATAGTAAGTAGTGGAAGCATAAAGCCACCAACTTACAAATCGGTTAATATTGTGATATTGCAAGGGAAGATAACGATAAGCGTCTTCCCGAACTATCGTGGTATGATTCTGCGGAATTTAGGCCCGTAAGGGGAAAACCATCACTAGTCCACCAACCAAATTACAAATTACAATCAACAAGAAACACTGCGGAATGCTGACAAAGTGTGGTTTCTTCGTGACAATGTCCCAATGCGTTCCGCTTAAGAGACGATGACTCATGTAGCCACAATGTGTTTCGGATTTCTTCTTTTCCCTGAATATTCCCCGATCTCCACCTGGTGACTTCTTCCTCTGTCGACAATTAAAAAGTCCTTGTGATAAAAGTGTTTCGATGACGATCATTATGTAACTTATGGTAAATGACTTGATGGACGACCAATACAGGACTTTCTCAACAGAGGTATCCGCCAATTTTAGATCAATGGCAGAAGTATATCATATGTGCAGATTATGTACAAAAGTACTGATACATTCACCAAAATTTGTGTACGTTACCAACTTTGCCCTAGAAAAAAACTTCCTATCCTTCATGTTGAAAATCAATCGGTCAGGTAAGAAAAGTAAGAGTACATATTTACCTCCAGAAAATAATGAAAGATCAACTGCCTCTTGTCTGTCAGTTCTAACCCAACTAAATTAAGACCGAGTCAGCCAGTATGTAATTTCTTGAAACCTAATGTAGATTCTGCGCTGTACTTTAGGCCAAAGTTCAGTCATTAATTGCTTCAATTGTTGATTAAATACAGCGCCACAAATTGCACTTTATTATTATTATTAATTATGTGTTAAACACACGCTTAATATATTGTCAATTTTTCTTTAAACTTGTGAAACATGTAATTCATTCAGATGCAGAAGGCATATATATGAGGATTTTAAGACAAGTTGCATTCAAATTATGCCAAATATTGTGTATTCAGAAATACAATTCGGGGGTTCACATGAGCTTTGGAGACCCGGGCCCCCTCGGTCCCCCCAAGATCGGCGCCCTTGCCGTGGTTATTACTCTTGCATTGGAATGCTGAGATGTCATTTCGAGTATGGTAGCCAGCTACATTAACAAATTTTTTCATTTTTTTTGCAAATGATCAAACTGGTATCTTTAAATATACTTTAGCATCTGATAGACAGTGCGTACGAAGATTTTGTCAAAGAGAGTCCAAGCTCCAAAGTTCATGTAATTTCGCGAGGTTGTATAGATATCTTAACATGATAAATGCTATATTTTGCATATTTTGTTCAATGGTGGGGGGAATTAAAACTCTGATGTCCCCTTGCGTACACCACTATTCAGATATATTAATATGTTATTGATTTCTGCGTAAATTGGTCTCCCAGTTTATATTCGCAAGTTTTAAAATATATATATATATATATAAACATACAGTCAACCTCTAGTTATTTGGGCTGGAGAAATCATTAGGAAAAGGTTATGACAATATAAAATTTGTAAAATTATTTTTGTTTAGTACAAAAATATACTAAATTTGAAAATGAGGTTACTTTTACTGTAAACGATTGAAAAAATACAGGAATTACAGTTAAATATAAATTTTAACAAATAGTTTAAATAGGAATTTCAAGAAAATTACATTATTGGAAACGAATATATGTGTATAGGCCCTATAGTTCGTAGTTCAAAAAAATTATATATTTATTTTCTGATATAGATCTGGATACCGTAGTTCGGATAACTGGAGTCATACTGTATATTTTATACCCCTGTGAATAGGCAACCACAACTACTTGAATCCAGTGTGGGTCACATAGTATTATACAAATTACAATTCAACTGAAAAGAAAAAATAAAATCTTTCAGTTTTACGTCCCAGAATTATGCCGGCTACACTAGAGGAGAAATGGATAAAATGGTGGAATGAAGAAATTAGTAGGAAACAGAAGAATCCCGAGAAAACCCACGCAACACGGTGTTTGTCCCCCACAAAGCTCACTTGGCACGAGCTGGGGTCAAACCAGGGACCCCACTCATCAGAGGTTGAGCTGTAAAAAGTAGCTAATTTGTTCGTGGATTTTACTTTCCTTTATTCAAACAGGGCTATATATTTCGCCTATGGAATCCAAAACACATGAGCTTCAAGAAGAACTAACGAGTTTATCTCCACCTAGCGACGCCGATTCCTATATAACTTTCGGGAAGCCCGTTCAGAAATACGTTATATTTCATTGTCAGATATCTAAACGAAGATATTCAGATTATAGCGAACCCAAGACAACTTTGAGAGGACCCCCAGGATCGATGTCAATGAAGTCAATCCCTATTCTTTATAGTAAAACAAAAAGCAGAAAAAATACTACGATTTAATGTTTCAATATTGATTTGCATAAACCAGAAATAATAAGAGAAAGCGATAAATGTTTTCTTGATTGATTCAGCGTATCAAGTTCAGATTATACATGTACCTCCATTGATATTCCTATCTTCAAGCATAAAGTGATAGAAATCCAATTCCATCGTCATTATAGGAACAAGCATTTCCGGTTTCACCACTGAATATCATGAACCAAAAACCATCGTAAGTAGTGAAAATATTTATTTTTATAAATACTCAGCGTTGCAATAATAGATGATACAGGGTGGTAGTTAACTCCACCGACAAACTTTGGGAGGTGATTTCTTATATGAAATGAAAGAAAAATGTTCTAATAAACATGGGACGAAAAACGTCTCCTTTCAGAGTTATGAACCGCCGAAAATTCGAAAATTCACGTTTCGAAACGCTCTGCCTTAGAAACTACAGGACCGATCCCAAGCGGTTTAAAGAATTACAAAGGAACTAGTATGTGAACTATCTAAATATCTTTGTTCTACCGTGGTCCGTTATCGGCAAAACGAACTCTAAAAAGGAAGTTGATGTATAGGGATACTCCTTCAGTACTAATGGCGCGTTCATTTCGCCGATAACAGTGGATGGTGGATATTACCTCCCAAAGTTTGTCGGTGGAGTGACCTACCACCCTGTATATATGGCCACCCGAAGAACAGGGTGGCCCGGGCATCCCACTGCCTCACGTAAATGTATACGTAATATAGCAAACCACGTATATTAAATACCAAATATAATATAGCAACCAGGGAGATGCCTACCCTAGAAAATTTCCTTTGGGTGCCCATGATTATATATATATATATATATATATATATATATATAATTCTTTCTTCTCTTTCTAGCAAAACCGGAAGTGGTAGAAATAAGCTAACACTCGCGGTTTCAGTATTGGTTTCTGTAGAGACAACTATGCAAATAGATTTAGGGGATTTTTTTATATGGATTTCAGCTTCCTTCTTTGTACACCGGAATTCATCTATTGAAACCGGAAGTGGTAGAAATCCACTACCACTTCCGGTATCAATAGTGAAGTCCACAAAGCTACAAACTGTAATTGGAACCGAGAAACTGTTTTTTCGATCTTGACTTATACAAACTTAACATACAGACTCCACTTACCCAACGCATGGTGGCAGATTTGGCTGTTTCTCCATAAAATTACCAATGCCAAAACTTACTTCAAATTAATAGTTTCCTGTTCTCAATTTTCGTGTACCATCTCGCCTTACTCGCAGTGTAACGTTACTAGCATATGCAGTGGCGTATTTACAATGTTGTTTCGGGGGGACTTTGCCAACTTTATTCCTGGCAATGTGAAAATTCTGCAAGATATTTCATTTACTTTAATATAGAAAATACAATTTCGAGAGGGGGGCTTAAGCCCGGAAGCCCACCCCTTAAATACACCACTGTATGTAACGTACAGACTATCAATTATACAACGTTCTTTATACTTCATACTGGCATGATTGTAAATTACAGTTTATCATCAGATGTTGATGTTTTTGTCTCTGAAAATCATTTTAGAAACCATCTAAAGGGTCTGTAAATATGGTACATATTTGATTTTTTGTTGTAGTTTATTATATACTTTGTTACATTGTTTCAGTGTAAAATGGACATACATCTGTATCTGAAACATAAATAAATAGATTCATCTATCAAATGTATGCTGTTTTTTCTTCCTTATCATTGTATATAAGGTAAGAATGCTAGAAAACTACTTTTACTTCCGGTTCCAATACTAATGGATATAGAGTAAACACAATACCGGATGTGATAGTTCTACAATTTCCGGTTTCTTATAATCTTCGTAGTTATGATGACTACCTTATCTTAATGGTATGTAACGAAATCTACATTTTTGGCATAAAACATCTTACGCTTGCTTTATAATATAGCCTTTGTAAAATAAAATGAAACCTTTCAAGTTTTACGTCCCACGTTTATGCCGGTTAGGCTAAAGGAGACAGTGATGATGAGAAATAAATGAAAATGGTGGAATGCAGAAAGTGAGAGGAAACAGGAGAGCCCCCGAGAAAACAAACGCACATGGTGCTTGTCCACCACAAAGCTAACTTGGTGCGAGCTGGGATAGAACCAAGGACTCCATATACCAGAGGTAAACGCTCTACTACTGAGCCACCGCGGTTCCAATATAGTTGTTTGTTATACAAATACAAACAAAAATCCAAGTAATAGTGTGAGGCAAGTGCTTACCCTGATTCACAGTTCCGACGCCATTAGCATAGAAAAAAATATGATTTTTCAGTTTTACATTCCATTTTTATGTCCTATAGGTTAAACGGGACGGATGATGAATGAAAGTAAATATAATTATAAAAAAGTTCGTCTTGTGAGAATTTGAGAGAGAAGAAGAGAACTAGGAGGAAACCCACGGATACAAGGTTGTCACATAATGTCACATAATGTAGACCATAATGTCACATGGCCTAGTCTCGAACCAGAAACCTCTTGCACGAAATGTGAGTGCATTATCACTGAGTCACCGTGTCCTTTTCTCGACTAGGGTAAAGGAGGCCGCGGTGGCTCGGCTGTAGAACGTTCACCTCTGGTGCACGGGGCCCCTGGTTCGATCCCAGCTCGCACCAAGTGAATTTTGTGGTGGTCTAACACCATGTAGTTGGGTTTTCTCGGGATTCTCCCTTTTCCTCCCACTTTGTTCGTTCCATCATTTCTTTCATTTCTCATCATCACCGTCTCCTTTAGCTTAGCCAGCATATTCGTGGGACGTAAAACTGAAAAGATTTTTCGACTGTGCTAGAAGAGGACATAATATCTTCTTTCTCTTTGTTTCCGTAGTACAAAGAAATAAAAACATAAATTTTCGTGAGATTATGTTTTTATCTTGTGTATGTTTCTGAGTTACATTGTATCTTATGTAAATTAGAAACATTCCAGAAGGATCTTTTAGCCGTATACTACTCAATATGGGATTAGCCTTAAGGGAGAGAATAATCCCAGTGCCTTAGCAGTTTCTCTTCCCTTTATTCCAGTTTCTCTATTCTTACCGCCGTCCCATTTTCCTTATGGGTAGCCACAAATCATCACGGGTGACTTTGAGATATGGGCTTTGTTCCTTTGCCAGAATTTGAAATTGCACTTGTTCCAGGCGTATGATTTTTCCTTACGGTCAATTAAAGTCCGAATCGTTTTTCAGTAGGTGAAAAAAACTGTAAAAGCAAAACGCAGAAGAATATACCCCCACCCCTCTTCTCTTATAAATGTTCTCTCTGTTTGTGAATACAGAGATAAACGAAGGTTTTTTTTTTTTTTACTGAACTCTTAATTACGAGGAACAATATTTGTTGTGATCAGAGATTTGATTGTGAATGTGTTATAAATGTTAATTTTTTCCAGTCGTTTGCTTTTACCTACATTCAGACCACTTTATCGGACTTTTATTGTCGTTGGCTCTCTGCCAGCAAGACGATGACTTTGAAAATAAGTGTGAACAAAAAGTGTGAGATTTGTGGCTTTTTCTGCTACGGGACAATTTCCTCCCTTTTTTTCATACGACAAAAGGCGGGAAAGGAAAAGACATTTTTTGAGTTCTGGTAAAGAGGGCAGGAGGGTCTTAGATATTTTAACATAGAATGAGAGGTCACCTTTAAAAGCAAAACTGAGAAAGGGGAGTTGGCGAAAATGAAAAAAAAAAAATGTTAGAGAACCGCGTGGTGTATAGGGTTCGCTAGTGTCGCTCTAGTGTTTCGCGCGGACAGAGTGTAAGTTGCCGCCACTACGAACGAATCCTACCTTCCAACTCACCGCTTGTGAAAATTCCCCGTATGGAAGCAAACAGACAGACGTGGTGGCGCTAGTAGTATTGTGGGTGATAACAGAGTGGCTGGCTGCATGTCTACGGAAACTCGACATGTATTGAGTCATCAGAAAAGACCTGTATTGTATTTAGCTACACAACGTGCGTCGTGACACAATGCGAACGGGCAAGCTAGTTGACAAGACTCCTGTTGATATTATAGAAGCTCATATGAAGCATTGCTAGTTGTAAGACACGGTTTCAAGAAGGAAACGCTCGCATGTCAACAACAGACATGAGGACTTGTATAGGCTCTTCTTGTCCACAGTGTTATTTTGTGAGTGCAAGAGTGAATGCGTGTTGAAATGGGTCACTAATGGAAACTTTAGAAAAGCAAAAAAATGTTTAAAAGTAATCGCTAATTTCTACGTGCTAAACCAGTCTTACTTTTTGTAAAAAAAAAAAAAAAAAAAATCATATGTCGATAACTATGTTCTAGCGTCGAATAGCGTATGTAAACCTAGCGTGCTTTCAACCGTACGTTTACAAAGAGAATAAGAAAAAAGTGGGTCAGCGGCCGTTATTGTAGTAAGTTAGGAAAGAAAAGTGAGAAGGCATTATGGGAACTGGTCAAAGACGATAGTAGGCCAGGTGACACCCCTTTCTCTCTTCTTCCTATACCCCCCTTAAACTTTTTCACACACACACACACATACATTCAAATATATATATATATATTCAGATACACACAGGATACACCCCGTCCCCCTACTGACTATCTGGCTCTGTGACCCACTGACTAATATATTGATTCGAATTCATCACGCGCTTTCAAGTGAAGTGATGGTGTATTTGCCCTGTGGAGACTGGTCAAGGAGACCGTACCGTACACTTGTTAGCGGTTTGGTCTCATGCTATTTCGCTCTTCTGTCTGATATCTCTGAATGGGAGGCCCTGGGTCAGGTACACCGCCAGCCGCTGAATTAAGCGCGGAGTCTGAGTTAGCAGATATGCCTGTACGCCGTGGCGACGACTCCGCTCTGAATGGCGACTACCGACGTCCTCGACGCGTCAAAAGGTAAGAAATTTTAAAAAACAAAAAAAAAATATGCACATAATAAGAAAAAACAGGCACAATAAAATATAAAAAAACAACCGAAAGAAATTGTCCTAAACTTGTACCGGAATTTGTATAATAATAATAATAATAATAATAAAATATCACGAGCCAGTTTGTAAATATTTTGTGAATGTGCAGAAGTTAAATGTAATTTTTTGTTGTTGCCCCGCAGCACAAGTAAAAATGTATTAAATAGATATGAGTTTCAAGCAACCGCTTCAACTCCATGTGCCTTCCACGCATCGTTTATAAGCACGTGCATATTGCAGCACACACACACTCTCTGTCACAAATGCACCATCATTACAATCTCTAGTATATTACATACACAATTTCCTTACACTATATTCTACCCACAGACACACACACATACACTAAAGAGCTTTTGTGGGCTTTGTTTGTTGCGTTTGTCACTGCGTATTAAGCTTTGTCTGTATGTATACAAGCACGCTTTCAAAAAAATTTTTTTTAAAAAAAAAAGGCAGAAATTGGACAATAAAAAAAACGTAGCAGTAAATTTATGTTCGTTTCGTTAAGGGAAATCAAAGAAAATACACCGGATTTAATTTAATTTTTTTTATTATCCCTGCAAAGTATGCAACAGCAGAAGCATTTTGCATAGATGTGGCTTTATTCGCTTTTGTAACGTGTTAAATACGAATGCATCTATTGAGAGCATTACGAATAGATTCTATCTAAAAGAATATATAAATATATTTATGTCAGAATTTATAATAAAAAAATATGTACTCCACCATCCCCTCCATAAATTTATAGCGTAAAAAAGTGTACTCTTTAAATGTAATTTTTTACAATTAATTTTATTAAGTAAAAACGTAAAGGGAACAGTAATTTTCTTTTGTACCGCGTATTATTCTAGTAGATACATTCGGAATCTCCTCTTATTACGTGTTTTTTTTTTTTAAATATATTGGACTTGACCTCTTCTGCATTACAAAATCTCAATCAAATTAGAGAATAACATTTTATCTTATTTTGGAATTAATTTCGTTAATTAATGTTATATTCCCCTATATTAAGTAGCGCTCGTGTATAGCTGAATTTTCTTTGGTGCAAGTTTCCTGCGTTTGATTCTACGGTAAATGTGGGCAAGGGCTCCCATCAAGGGGCGAAGGTAGGACGCTTGCCCACCCTAGAGGAAATTGTACTTTGGAATATCGAAAACCCAATAGAATTTTTACATTACTTACAGCAAAATTTGAACCTATATTTGAAATGTCGCGTATACTTGTCGCCCCCCTTTGAAACCACAATATGGGCGCCCTTGAATGTGGGAACCGAATATTCAAAGTAGGACCAGCGTCGTGAAGCAATTTGAGAAGTCATTTAATTAAACATTACTGGATTCCACTCTAAGAGAAGCTAGAAAGAATGGTAATAAGGGAAATGATATATAAACTATAATTCAAGAAACTAGAAGCCTTCGGGCAGGTACGTAGCCAAAAATTTATTTCGGGAGGGGTCCAATGCTTTTGGGGTTGTCGAAATTCAATCTGAGGACGAATTACATTAAAATTTGTAAAATCGCTCCTAGAATTCAACTAGATATATAGAAAAGTCGGGATTTAGGAGGTCCGGGCCCCCGGGACCCACCATTTGACTACGTCTCTGCTTTCGGGATAGTATGAGTTCTCTAATGATAGTAAAGCTAGCGAGTTTAATCTCGTCTTAAACATGAAATAGTGCCGCCATTCACGACTAAGTAACAAAGGCATGTCATTTCTTGTGCACACGATCTCCCTTCGATTCCAGATAAAGACCTTCAATTGGGTAGGCACCAGAGTAGAAATTCAAATATCATTTAAGCAAAACGATGAGGGACCTCATTTGGGGGAACAGGAGGCAATAGCACCCTTAGTTATATATATATATATATAATTATCAATAGTACGAAACTTAATGTATGTAAGGAAACAACTTATATCAGCGGAGAGTCCTGTCCCACTCCCAAGCAAAATCAGAAGTGACGCTACTCAAAAGGTCCGGTCTCATAGAGACTTGGTACTGAAATTGACCATTAAACTTTTATTAATTAATCAATTGGAAATAAAATTTAAAATTTGTATTTGTTAATGCTTATGATCAGGTTTTGAAAACAATTATTGTTAATACACATGCAAGGCAATGTGTATATTTGTGTATTAAGTGCATCAAAGTGAGTGCATCAAAGATTTTACGCATCAATATTTCTTATATTATGGGATTACGTGTCTAATTTGGCTTGTAGAGATGTTGATATAGCACCAGAGTGTGAAAACATGTTCCAATATTACAGAATCACACAATATCATTCCATAATGCACCTGAATATCAAATTAAAAATCCTTGAAACACAAATATTAAGACAAATGAATTATTCCTTAACCATGTATGGTCAATTTAGAAAGGGAAAAATTAGTACTAATTCAATTTTCTAATAGTTGTATTGATAATATAAATCTCTGTATCATATAGTAAGCATTGACAGTACTTTACCACTGACTTTTGACAGTACTTAAATGTAGATAACACAGTGAACAGAAAGCAAAATTAATAAAATGTTTTTGACAACATAAAACGTGATGTCGAAACAACTAGCGGCGTCACAAAGAGAGGCAAAAAACAAATGTAATTAGGATCTACTAACATAAAAAACAAAGTTTGTTTTAATGAACATCAAGAGGCCTAATCACTGCGAAATTAAAATAACGCTAATTTTACAGTACTTATGTGATATCTTCAAATAGATAAAAGATAATCGAAATGCGGAACAAGAGCGCCCTAGACAATATTATTTTGCATGAGATAGCATTATCACGAGTCACCTAGTAGCTTTTCGTTTACAGCCATTTATAGAAACGTGAAAATAAATGCCGATTTTCTAAATGACTGGAAATCGAAAGCAGATAAGTGAGTTATGATGACTGTATCTCATGTAAACTAACATTGTTTAGTGAGCTCTTGTTACAGTTTTCGATTATCTTTTAACTATTTGAAGATTTCATATAATTACTGTAAATTTAGTGGTGTTTTAATTTTGACGTAATGGGGTCTCTTTAACAGGAATTATGTTAATGAAAACCTGTATATTGAAATGTAAGGATAATACAACTGCAACTGGATAAACAATAAGCAGTAATAATCAAATAATTTATTACAAAACCTGAAATTACTCACAGGCTCGCTGGGAAGAGGATGTGATAAAAGTGCATTGTGGTATAAAATAGGTTGAGAAAGTTTGGCATTGAAAAATGTCCAATACCAAGATATCAAAACTGAACTAAAATATAGGATTTTTTAAAAATATTCGGTATATAAATTGAAAACAAGAATTGTTTCTTACAAGGATATCTTTATAACTGCAAGTTCCATTTATAAGAATAGCCGGAAAAGTGCTTTATTTGGGTTGTGTCGCAGATTAGGTCCGGAATGAGGAACTTAACTGAAACTTAAATAAAGAAACCTAAATTAACGTAAATGAACCAAACCTAACTGAGGTAACTTACTGTCCCCTAAGCTAATTTAAGCCTTAAAATACTAGACACTCTGCGGCACATAGGTTCTTTATTTGTTTAACTTGAGGAATTTTGCAATGTTACTTTTTACCGATTTTATCCCAAGACAACTGAATTAATTCCAATGTTTTAAAGAAGGGTCCCGGGTTCGATTCCCGGTGGGGGGCACTCGGTCGAAAAAGTGTAAAAGAGCTTTTTCAGGCCAGCCACCCTGAATGAGGTTTTCCTGGGTTTTCCTCATTCACACCAGGCAAATGCTGGGGTAGTACCTAACTTATAGGTCCCAGGCCGCTTTTTTCCTTCCCTTTCACCGGATAATGTGATAGCCGAGGGACGTCATCCCTCATAAATGGCTGGCTAATATGGCCATAGATGCCGAAAGCCCAGAAATCTAAACCATAAATCCTATGTTTTAAAGGACACACGTGCCATCGTTTATGCCGCAATACCTTTTCACTTCACAAGAATCACAAGTTTCTTACCAAACCTTTTAAAATTTGTGAATAACTCTGTTCTCCAAGATTCTTTTCTCATGGCGTAGCTGATTTATACGCAGCCATGTTCAAGAGCCGGTCCCCGGGGCCCAGTCCCGGCTCACTGAACCCTTTCATTCGGCCCGCCTGACCCCTTATTGAAAATATACTTCTTACCTAATTTTAAACTGAATTTAAAATGTTTTTCCTGGATAACTGATATCCATCTTGGAAAGTATCATCCGCGTTGAAACATCCAGTGTATCACGGAAGATTGCGAGACTTATTCAGAACATGACGAATGAAATTCCTCACTATAATGATAAATAAATCGATTTTTCTGTTTTACGTCTGTAAACAGAAATTCAACAGTTCTTTACCATTTATACACCTAGCCCGACATGGTGTTTAGAAAAGTTAATATTCAAACAACTTGACTGTTAAAGAAAAGTAAATGTAACTACCTTATCTTCAAGATTACGAGAAATGTCAAAGTCTTCGAAAGTTAGAATTATGACGACATATTATAAGAAAATACGTTGTGCATAATAGAAATGATTTTCATTCGTTCTTAATGTTACGCAGTTAAAGCTCAAAACTGTTTAATTTTACCAGAAAACTGAAAAAATCAGTAGATTATTCGTAATGTGCCATCCAGGTGTGTGCAGACGAAGCATCAAATGAGGCGAGACTAGCTTAATTGACAAACAATCCTACGTTAATAATGAATAATTGAGACAAACAAAGCATACACTTTAACTTTTTCTGCTCTTCGTCTATAATTCGATATAAAATTGAGTGTGTTCAGATTTCAGATTTCCCATATTGGTTGAGGATATTGATTACACGCCTTAAAAATAAATAAATTGTATTTTACAGTGTCTCGTTGAAAAATTGCTGTTCATAAAGTTTATTCGTATGTTGGATTTTTATTTATTACCCTTGCTTGTAACAATCTTACAACACTTAATTCACAGTTGGGTTACATACCGCGATATTTTTCATACTTTTAATGGGTTTTACAGCCTTTCATTTCATTAATTGTGAACACTAATGCTATAAAAATGTTCAAACAGTGGCGGATTTAAAAGATGAAATCTGGGAGGGACCAGCCAGAACCTAGACCATGATAGGTATATCCAGGCCCGTATTTAGGGGGTCTAGGGAGGCCGAGCCCCCTAAAATTTTCACGGTAGGCCTGCAAATGAACTATAATATGGTTGAATCGTGCCCCCCTAACTTCAGCCGGACCCCCATCTTCATTTTTGGACTGGCTACAGGCCTGAGTATATCATGAGTTTACTATAAACTTTCAAAAATATATAAAAGTAGTTTAAATTATTTTAGTTCACTCAAAACACTACGAGGCAAGTCCCCGGGCTAGATGCGTCACTGAAAAAGAAAAATTCAAGATTAATTTCTTAGTACAATACAATTATATTTTATTTTATTATAAAATGAGGGCATTTTTAAATATTTTGATAAGGTATTCCTGAAGTTGTATCTTTCTCTTTTCGGTTACGAGAAACTTATTTACTTAGTTCTGAGGTTTAGGGAACCGTGTAGGACCTTTTTTTGGTAAAGAATAATAGGAAAAATCCCATCTTCACCGGAGAAGCGTCATTTAGGAGAGGACAAGGGGACAATTATTCCCCTGAGCTTAAGTGATATATATACTATTGATCAAAAGATCCAATATATTCCAATCAAAAATTTTTCTCTTGTTGGCTATAAATCTGGAGAATCACATATCATGTAGTCAAACCGAAACCATCAGTTAACCTCAGTGTGATGTGCTTATTCCGTAGAAAATACGATAACACGATTTAGGGGCCGTTCAAAAATCTCTTATTAAAGTGAAACGTATACTCGAATATAATCTCATTAATTTCTTCATAATGAGACCAGCAATAGGACAGTAGATCGTATGTTTAATGAGATATAATCAAAAAATATCATAAATTCTTAAACTTCTATTTCTATTTGACTATAATATTGTTGAAAGGTAAGACCTTTACAAGTCGATATATCACAGCGAATAGAGCAAATTAACATGATTGACCACAGATTCTCATGTTTATACGTAGCAAAAACACACTGTTAAGAAGCCAAATCACTGCGTAATTAAAATACCGTTAATTTTGCAGTAATTATCTGATATCTTCAAATAGATAAAAAGATAATCGAAATATGGAACAAGAGCGCACTTGACAATATTATTTTGCATGAGATACCGTTATCACCAGTCACCTAGCACCTTTTCATTTGCAGCCATTTAGAAACGCGAAAATAAATGCCGATTTTCTATATAGCTGAAAATATAAAGTAGATAAGTGAGTCGTAATGACGGTATCTCATGTATAATAATATTGTCTAGCGAGCTCTTGTTCCACTTTTCTATTTATTTATTTATTTATTTATTTATTTATTTATTTATTTATTGTCTATTTGAAGATATCACATAATTACTGTAAAGTTAGCCGTATCTTAATTTCGCTGTGATGGGACCTCTTAAGCAGGGGCGCGGGGTCCACATCCCTCCCAAACTTTGTAACTCGACAGACATTTCTTGGCTTTCTTAAGAAAACTATAGTTGCTCTAGAAGAGAAATAGATTATGTACCTTAAAAATTTTATCTTACACTACATCTATAATGTGTCTTTTCTTATATAAACAATTTAGTTTTATTACGTTCGCTACGTGGTAGTACCTAAAATTATTTTTCGTTTTATCGAGTGTAGAACAATACGAGTTCAATACCAAATAGACATAGTGCCTACTACTATTGGTGGACATCGCCCCAAACTTCTTGCACACAGACAAAATCAACTTTCCTTGTAAAAGTGGCCTGAAGTTTCCCCCCGATAGTCCGCACGTGGTTCCAATACCAATCTTACAGTTATATTACTGATAGCAAAAGTTAGTTAGATATGTAATTCTATGCACTGTAACACCAAAAATAATATTTTAGAATACTACTACTGCAGTGGGGATAGAGCACAGGAAAGAAGGGAGAAATATCGTCATTAGTGAAAACTGGATAAAGTGTAAACCGGAGGGACAGAGAAATGAGTGCCTTCAAAATTCGACTGTCCCGGTTAATGTATGGTATCGTACACTTACTGACAAGGAACGGACATGAACCTGTTTTCCGGACGTCCGAATCAAACCTAGTCCATTCGATAAACATAACAAAGATATGTTCATGCACAAAAAATTAGGTGCCATGGACAAAGAAGTAAGTCCTTGGAGCCCAATAATCTGTTAGTATAAAGAAAATCGTAGACTCGCAATGAAATAGCTATTGCATTAACACTGCTCATTCTAAAGTCATGGATTATAGTTCATTCTCTTCAACATGAAACAATCCTTTCAGAGGTGCTATATATTGACGCTCATAACGTACCTGAACAGGTAAAATAGGGATAATGTTAGGGAAATCCCTCCACAAATCCTTCCCATCCCCCTCTGGAGTGGCCCTGGGTAAAAGAACACAAGCTAAATATATCTCGAAAAATATTTTAGGAGTTAAGAAATTAATGTACCAAGTTTCGTTTTAATAGCCAGAATAGGTATGAAGGAAAGATTGTATACCTTCTCTTTATAGGTCAGGTCATAGGTTCGATTTCCTATGTACAGAGCGTATTGGTGTACAACCTTTCCCCTCATACCTATTCCGTCTATCAAAAACAAACTTCCTAACCAGTAGAGTATTTTTCGAGATACATTTGAGTTATGTGTTTTTACCCGGGGCCACTCCAAAGGGAGGCCAAAGTTAATGGGAGGGACTTTTAGAGGGATTTTCCTGACATTATCCCGATTTTCCCTGATCAAGTACGTTATGGGCCCAAATACCTCTAGAAAGTTTGTTTCATGCTAGAGAATGAACTATATAAACCATGACTTTCCAATGAACAGTGTTGATGCAATAGCTATTTCACTGCGAGTCTACGATTTTCTTTAGACTAACAGAGTTAATGGGTCCCAAGGACTTTACTCCGTTGTCCATGCACCTAATTTTTTGTGCATGAACATATCTGTTATCTTTATCGAATAGACTAAGTTTCGCTCGGACGTCCGGATGACATGTTCATGTACATTCCTTGTGAGATTGAAAGTCTGATAATCGTATCTTTGAATATTTGAAAAATAAAAGAAAAACACATTTTATCAAGGAAGTAATATAACGTCCTTCCTTTGACATTTATTTCGTGTTTAAGGAAAGGTCTGTCCACCATATTATTTCAAAAGCTTGTATAGAGTGTCTACGAACATGCCAAGTTTGATCCAGATCGTGTGAAATCGGTTGAACTCGTACTGTCATTGTGATTGCCTTTTCGGGGGTTGGGAGTCAAATAAAGTAATGTGTACGTATATATAGCCCTATTCTAGTTCTCACAGAAAACACACATTTTGCACAAAAACACATAAATACATATACAACTGAACAATGAAATATTTTTAATTTGTTAAATCATTAACCAAATCCCCTTGCGTCAAATTTGTAATTAATACCATGGTAAATAAAAAATAAATGTGGAATTACTTTTGCACCAAAGTCCCTTGGTATCAATTCAAATTACGTACAAAACGTTATGAATACAGAGAACGTACAACTAAATGAGAATAAAACAAAATAATATTGAGGTTTCCAATTAGCGGATTGATTAAACAAAACTTGGTTTAATTAATTTGAAACCTTTAATTACTACAAGATATTATTACCTTGTTAAATCTCTGAATGTGATTTGTTTCTTCTGAAGAGAAATAAAACGTAAATAGTATACGTCGGAAGATTTTTTTTTTTTTTTTTTTTTTTTTTGTATTTTTGGTTCATGCTTTGGTAGGTGAATTCTATGTGTGCTTAAGAGCTTTGTATTCACATGAGTGTGCGAGTGTGCATTTGGAATGCAGAAAATGAAGTGTATGGCAATACACACGCATCCATTTGCCAATGAATAAAATAATGTAGCATGTGATCTTTGTTTAGTTTAAACTTAAGAGGCCACATCACGGCGAAATTAAAATACCGCTAATTTTACAGTAATTATCTGATATCTTCAAATGGATAAAAGATAACAGAGAAGTGCAACAAGAGCTCGCTAGACAATATTATTTTACATGAGATATCGTTATCACGACTCACTTAGATCTATCTGCTTTCGACTTAGAAAATCGGCATTTATTTTCGCGGTTCTCAATGGCTGCAAACGGAAAGCTACTAGGTGACTCGTGATAACGGTACCTCATACAAAATAATATTGTCTAGCGCGCTCTTGTTCCACATTTTGATTATATCTTATCTATCTGTAGATATTACATGATTACTGTAAAATTAGCGATATTTTAATTTCGCAGTGATAAGGACTCTTAAATAAAATGAGAATGTATGAATGTACCATTTGTTTGTTTAAAAATGAAAAATAAATATTAAAAAGACACAGTGAAATGTTTAAGCATGTTTATGCACTCAATCACCCTTCACTCCTTTTTCCTTAATAATATCATTATGTTAAGTTAAATAATCGTTTAACAATGGCTATGTTATTTAAACTGGCTACAATAAAGACAAATACAGTTTGGTTTGTTAGAGCAGTGGTTCTCAACCGATGTGACGAGACACACTGGTATATCTCGCAGTTTCCTAAGGTGTGTCGCGAAATTTTAGAATTTAAAAATTATGAAGAATTTAATAATAATTAGTTAAAATTGAGATATATCGTACCAGTCAACACCTCCAGCGGTAGCAATAATTCTCAGTGATATATAGAGTCATTATAAAAACTGATTGGTTTCACTATTATAATAAAAAATAAAAGATATCAAACAAGTGTGTCGCGACGTTCAACGAAGTATGTCGACAGTCAAAAAAGGTTGAGAATCACTGTGTTAGAGTACATGACATAATTATGCACAAAATGCATTCATCCCTGAATCTTACGGACCTCCATTTAACGGATATCAGAACAACGTAGAAATTTGGAGCAGCCGATTTTGTTTAGGAGTCCTGTAGTCCACAATGGAATTATGATAACACTAGACGTGAACCAATGTTTCGGTGTATTTACAGCGTACAAGTAAATACACTGTGAGATTGAATATTGTGTTTGATTAAAAGCACAATACTGTATCATTTCTCCTTCTTCGGGATATTAGCAACATTAGAAATTTCGATCAATCGGCAAAATTAGAACGATGTTTATTTGTTATCGGTCCGTTATTTTGGGATGATTGTATACCTGTATGTTTGTTCAATTTCCATATTACATCTTGAAGAAGTGTATTAAAATTTCTATAAAATATAGCGTTCTCAACAATCGATTTTTAAGTATGAAAGGAAGAGAAAGTGTTTACAAGGATCGGAAGTTCATATAAGCTAGTGGTTCCCAACCTGGAGGGCGCCCACTCTGGAAAACGTGAAGAGCGAGCAAGGAGGACACAACCTATGCAGGCCCATAGACAGCCTAAAAATGTGAAAGGGCCCGGTAGAAGTTGGGGGGGTCGGATCCAACTATATTATAGTTCATTTCCAAGCCTGCAGTGAAAAATGTATGGGAGGCAGTAAAAATTTAGGAAGGACCTGGCCCCCGTGCCCCCCGTGAATAAAGGCCTGAGACTATGACAGAACTAAACTGTGAAATTATGAATTTAACTCAATTTGTAATAACCATTTAAATTTTAGCTTTAGCGAACTTCAAAACGTCACATGTTTGACAGTCCGTCTTTCCTATTCGTGGTTAAGATTTCTACGGTACTTTATTAAAAACCAAATAATCATGCAAATTCATTTTTTTTAATTATCCAAAAAGGAGTAAAAAAAAAAGCTATTTTAATGCGTTAGATGGAATTCAAACACTTTTAAAGTAAAGGACAAAGGAAAAAGTCAGTGTGATAGTTGGCATTGCTTTCCCTTCACAAGTTTCTTGCTATTTGGTGATAAGTTCGACAAAGTACACCTGAGATCACTTTCCACTTCCAAACGCTTACGATATTTTGATTGTATAATTGTAGTCAACGTCGAAAATCCTGATTCACAGAGGTAAGTTGTTGAAAACTGGACAAAAACTTTTAAGGCTTTTTTTTAGCTACTCTTGGGAAACAGAGAAAACAAATCCAAAATCCTTCCAAAGACGTTGACTAAAACAGTTCTTTGGCACCTGAATAGCACTTCCATTCAATTGCTTCCTCCTGAAATTCATGCGGAAGTAAATTGATATGAATGGTGAAAGATGTCTCTGCTAGTTTGCATTAGTACTCCCCTTTACTCAAATCAGGCTTGAATTTATCACAGACTGAGTCTAGGTGTGAGTAGACATGCCTCTTCACATGATTTAATCACACTATACAGGGTGTAACAAAAAGATACTGCAAAATTTCAGGGGCGGATTCCTTATGGATAGATAAGCAAAAAGGTTCATAGGACCATATGTCGGGTAATGCGTTGTTACAGAGTTACTGCCATTGAGCCGCCTAACGGTGTAAAATAGTCACATTCTGATCGCTCCTTAATGTGACTGAATTTAAACCTCAATAACTCAGACCCTAATTAAGCTAGAAAGATAATTTTGATATCTTTGTATTCCTGAAGAACGATGCTTTCCACCGATATGCATTTTATGTATGTAGGGGTATCACGGGGGATAGAGGAGGGTAATTACGTGTTTTTTGTTCTTTGCTTCAGGATTTTGCGGATGTCATTCTTTACCCTTGGGGATACATTCATAAAATGCATATCGAGGAAAAACTTCATTCTTCAGGAACACATTGTTACAAAAATTATCTTCTTAGCTTAATTAGGGTCTGAGTTATTGAGATTTAAATTCAGTCACATTAAGGAGAGACCAGAATGTGACTATTTCAAACCGTCAGGCGGCTCAATGGCCGTAACTCTGTAACGATGAATTTTCCCGACACATGGACCCACATGAACTATTTTGCTTGTCTACCCATTAGGAATCCACCCCTGAAATTTTGCCGTACCTTTTTTTGTAACACCCTATATATTGTCAACATGTTCATTTAATCGAGGGGAAGATGAAAAGTTGGGCGTAGAAGTATTGAGACGGCGCTTCCGTAGTAAGATCTTTTGCATGAGAGGTCTTATTGCGTCATTATAAGTTAGTACGTTCGTGTGTTTCTACCATGGAAAAAGTTAAAATGAGATGAAATCTGTCAGTTTAACGTTCCACGATCATATTCTTTAGTCTAAGGGAGACGATGACTAAGGAAAGTGAATGATGATGGAAGCATTTCTGGAATGGGAATGTGGAAGGAAAAGGGAAAAATGAAATGAAACCTTTGAGTTTTACGTCCCACAGTTATGCCGGTTAGGCTAAACGAGACGGTGATGATGAGTAATGAATACAATGGTGGAATGAAGAAAGTGGGAGGAAACGGGAGAACCCCGGGAAAACCCACGCACACGGTGTTTGTCCACCACAAAGTTCACTTGGCGGGGCTGGGATCGAACCCTTGACTCCAAGCACCAGAGGAGAACGCTCTACCACTGAGCCACAGTGGCCCCATGGGAGTAAACGAGAGTGCGCAGAGAAAACCCACGGACAAAATGTCCACTTGCCTTAATCATCCGTCTCCCTTAGCCCAGTGGTTCTCAAACTAATTCCTATCACGACCCCCATTTTATCACATCTTCTTGCCAGCGACCCCTTTATAATTTCTGGTTTGTAATATGCTTGAGTGGGATTTTTAATATACCTATTGCGGAGATCTCACGATATCCATCTATTTCTATAATAGTAGAATCCATTTCTTGTATATAGAGAATACAGTAACTTCCCTAAAAGCGAATGTATTAAAACTAAATTTGGACAGCTCATTCATATTACAAGTTTGAAAAACTGTTTCAAATTTGAATCATACTGTTTCAAAATGGAGGCCGTTTGAAGATTTTTAAAACTTCATAACTTTCTTAGTTCTGGATCATATGATACAAAAATAAAGTAATTTCTAATTTTGTTTTTTTTTTTAAAAAAAACTTGGACAGTTGTTTCAAAAGTTACTGAATATTTTAATTTTCGAGAGGCCGCCACTTTTAGTAATATCCGGGATTAGATTCTAATTATATTTATCTCTTCCATTTATCTTCGCGACCCGCAGGTTAAGAAACCCTGCTTCAGGCTAAAGGGCATAATCGTGGGACGTTAAACTGAAAGATTTCGTTTTACTTGTCTCTTTAAAAGACGTAAAGGAAGAAATATTCTCAAAATTACAATTAAAGAGTTCCTTTTTGTTTTCGGAAGTACTGGATTTAAACATAGAGACATGATTTTAATACCTGGTTCCGGAAACTTGAGAAATGTTAATAACCGTTTAAACGGTTAATATTAAGAACAATCACAGTATAAGATATAGATATATATTAAAAGTCAAGGGCCATAAGTCAATTTCGTTTGAATTTCTCTTGCAACAGTAGTAAGCAAATACAGGACAAATGAGAGTCCTGTACAACCTTCATATAGGACAGGAAAATAGATCGTAGAATAAAGGACAATCCTGTGTATACAGAACGTTTGATAAAAATGCCTGTGGTATTGAACTTTGGATATAGCTTGACGAAATACTCACGAAGATCTAGAATAGAACATGCCAATTTGTTCATTGCAGAGTACAATTAATTGACGTTAGAGCCATAGGCGTAAGTAGAAGGAGCACAGCCTCCTAAATACTGTGGGCTCCCTAGAATACTGTTGGATCATGGACCTGAATTATGATTTTCAGAAGCAAAGGGCCATGACTCACCTGGCAAAATATCCTGGCTACGCCAATAATTAGAAGATTAGTGTTATCTTCTATAAAGTTAGTGTAACTCTCAAATTCAACTGGAAAATATAGTAGCCCCTGTAGTTCACTCGGTCACTTTCTTTTACTAGTATAGAGCTTTTTGACAGAATAGAACAAAGACCATTGAACAAATATTTATAGTTTTAAAGTGATAACACATTTCACGCCATTGTATATAATCATTTTACTTTGGTTATCGAATTATCATTATGAGACAGCTTACTTTTAAATTTTCCATTAAAATTTAATGGAAAGTTTCGTGTGTTTGTAGGTGGTATTATCGAGAATTGATTGACTGATTGATTTTTGAGTTTTACGTCCCGTTCAGCAGCGAGGCTTTATGAGACGTGGACCTATGATTAACGTGGAATCCGAACCACGTGAGCTCCCTCCGGGAATCGAACCCAGGTCTCCCGCGCCAATTATCGAGAGTTATATATGATAAAACTTGTATCTGTTGCTACCAGCTATGGAAATTAACATTGTTGATTCAAGTGCTTTGGAATAATTATAATCCTACAGAAAATAATAATCTCCCTTCCTCTATCGTACTCAGGGGTAAAAGTGGATCTGAAAAGGTAGGAGGACGGTAGGTAGCGGTATAACGTCAAGCCGTGCCCCTCCCTATCTTTGCCCATTGTAACTTTTTAGAAACTGGGGGGACGTCCTGCATATTTCTTGGAGATAAGGGAACGGCGTCTCCCCTCGTTCCAACACACTTTTACCCCTGATGGTAGTAAGAAATAAGGAAAGGATAGATTCATGTTCAAATGGACAGTTTTTTGTGCGCTGAATTGTAAAAATTTAATTTTCCTAACGTGAACTACTTAAAACTTTAACTAAACTATTTTGAAGCAAGTAGGTACAGCTTATCAATAGATATTATTTTGTTAACATATTTTTAGAATACCTAGAGAAATTACCTTGCGACACAAGTTGTTGAGATTGCATGAAGATAAGCTTTTAGCCGTTCTGTTCAGCGGCACGAAAGAGCAACATTCTATGTTCGTTCGTCGCCCCAGGGCAGAGGTCGTCAATATTCACTGCAGGATTCTACCATTCATTTTTTGCTTCTAAACGCGATAGACGTACCAAGTCCTAACACTCTTGCTTATCGGCTCAATTGACTCAATATGCACTTAATTAATGGTATCTATTGCAAATGGCATAATCACATATTATAAAATGGTTGACTGTATTAAGTGGTGTTCTTATATGTCAAGAATATATTATATAAAGTGTAATCTAAGTAATGAATAGTACTGTCGAATACCTAAAGTAGATTATTGTTCATGTTCAATCTAATTATTGAATACTATGTTGAAAACCTAAAATAGATTATCGCTCAAGTGCAATTTAACTATTGAGTACTACTGTCGAATACCTAAAATAGATTATCGCTCAAGTGCAAGCTAACTATTCAGCACTTACTGTTGAATACCTAAAATAGATTATCGCTCAAGTGCAATCTAACTATTAAGTACTACTGTTGAATATTTAAAATAGATTATCGCTCAAGTGCAATCTAATTATTGAGTACTACTGTTGAATACCTAAAATAGATTATCGCTCAGGTGCAATCTAACTATTGAGTACTAATGTTGAATACCTAAAATGGATTATCGCTCAAGTGCAATCTAACTATTGAGTACTACTGTCGAATATCTAAAATAGATTATCGCTCAGGTGCAATCTAACTATTGAGTACTAATGTTGAATATCTAAAATAGATTATCGCTCAGGTGCAATCTAACTATTGAGTACTACTCTCGAATATCTAAAATAGATTATCGCTCAAGTGCAATCTAACTATTAAGTACTACTGTTGAATACCTAAAATAGATTATCGCTCAGGTGCAATCTAACTATTAAGTACTACTGTTGAATACCTAAAATAGATTATCGCTCAAGTGCAATCTAACTATTAAATACTACTGTTGAATGCCTAAAATAGATTATCGCTCAAGTGCAATCTAACTATTGAGTACTACTGTTCAATATTTAAAATAGATTATCGCTCAAGTGCAATCTAACTATTGAGTGCTACTGTTGAATACCTAAAATAAATTATCGCTCAAGTGCAATCTAACTATTTAGTACTACTGTCGAATATCTAAAATAGATTATTGCTCCTGTGTAATCTAACTGAGTACTACTGTTGAATGCTTGAAATAGATTATCGCTCAAAGTAAAATCTAACTTACTGACAATCTAAATAAGTATAATCCAACTCAAACTCACTTTTCGAGCGGTCCTAGGTTCGATTCCATGTGGGACAATCGGTTGAAAAGGTGTAACAGCTTTTTTCAGACCAGCCATCCTGAGGGAAGTTGTTTCTGGATTCTTCTCATTCACACCAGGCAAATGACGAGATAATACCTAACATAATAGTCCTAATACCTAACATCAAGACGAAGCCTTTATTTGCGAGTATTTGAATACTTATCTCAGGTATTATTAATACTTAGTCCATTCAAATATATGTTGAATGATAGCATATGACGTGAATGGTGGAAAATCCCTAATTTCTAAACCTTAGAAGTTTTTTGTGAACTTCCGAAACCAAAAACATGTTACTAATAATGACAACGCAATTATGTAATAAACTTAAGTTGAAACGTGATCTGAGGGTTATGTGAATTGAGCAGAAATGTCAATTAATGTGAAACTTCCTTCTTCGATAAGAACCCTTCTTTGACGTCTGTCTCTCCTCTGATGACTCCGAGAAAGCTTCCTTCTCTCTCGTGAAAGAGACTGCAAACGATCAATACGGGAAAAAGTGGGAGGATGCTGCACATAAGAGCCATGAACTACGCATTGGAATAGCTTCCGGCATCTCGAATTAATTCCTAAGGAATTCTTCATGCTTTGTCATGTTCGACGAGGGGGGAGGAAAAGGCTTTTATATATGTTATTAGGAACGATCTTAGTTACCTGGCGTTGGACTAAGTTCATAAATTAAAAAAAAACGTTCAATAACATTTTGTTATGAGATTAAGCAATCTTTTTCTTTTCTGCAATTTCTAATTGTCTCTCATGATCTATTTGTCAGTTACTCAACTACGTTTCTCAGGGATATGTTAAACTTTAAACGTTCAAAAACTTACATATTGGAAGTTTAATCCGCGGGAACTCTGGCTCAGTGGTAGAGTGATTACTTTAGTGCGTAGGGTCCCTGGTTCGATCCCCGGCCATCATATTCGTGGGTTTTATCAGGATACTACCGTTTCCCCACATTCTCATTCCGCAAATTCTTACATTATCATTCACTTATCTTAATTACCCGTTTCTTTAGCCTAACAGGCATCGTAAGAGGTTAAACTAAGAGACAAAATTTCATTTCATTTCATTGAAAGTTTAATCCAAATTATTTTGTATTTATTTTTGAATTTCACGTATCCATTAGGCTAATGAATCGATGAGTTATGATTATAATTAATGACAAGAGAACATTAAATATGATCCATGCACATTACGTGATTTGATCCCACGACAGACAGATCTTGTGGTCTCCAGCCTGCCTTAGACTACCCGGACGAATCGGTCGATTTTAGTGCACATTCTTTTCGAGTGATTCAATGATTTGTGTTTTAGGTTCATTGACGGTACTGAGGCAACGAGTCCTACACTTTAAAGTGGGGAGTTAAATAAAATATATATATATTTTTTAGTTTAATGCCTCACGCTTTTCCCTGCTAGGATAAGGGAGACTGATGGTTAAGGTAAATAAATAATGATATAATAATTTGTGGAATGAAAATGTGTGAGAAAACGGAGAGTACCCCGAGCAAACCCACAAATACGGTGCTGTCCAGTACAAATTTACTTGGCTAGGAATTGAGTCAGGGATCGTACACACTAATCTCCTAGCATTGCTAATTAATATTCAAATATTGCTGCTTATTAGAGGACTATAAATAACCAGAATTTAAAATTTCAACTCGGTCATATGTGGTCAGACCATTAGCGAACTACAGATAACTAGATTATGGAAGTTCAACTGGGTGATATGTTGCCAGCTCATTAGACTAGTATCGAAAACCAGATTATGAAAGCTCAACTAGGTTATATGTGATCAGCCCATTAGTGGGTTATGATTAATCAACATATGAATTACGTAATATGTGATGAGCTCATGAGCCCATTAGACGACTACGGATAACCAGCATATGAAAAATATCAACCGTGTGATATGTGGTTAGCCGATTGAGGACTATGGAAAATCAAATTACAGTAGAGCGCCGATTATTCGAACGTCGGTGTACTTGCTCGCACCTGTTACTCTCCCACCCTACCGTCCAACATCCCCCTCACTCCCGAACCAAGTTTCCCACAGTAGTCGCCGCACTGAGCCACCGCTGGCGGAACATTGCTTCTAATGGGGCCTTCATAAGGCGCTGCTGACCGGCCAAGCCGCCAGTCGCTGTGTTTCAACAATCAGCACACTTCTGTCGGTTTGGCACTGGCTGTAGAAGTAGCGGCAGTATCAAAGCTGTTCACAGCAACAGCTGCGCCAGCTTAGAGTTGAGGCGTGCCGCTCCGCGCATGGCAAATAAACATGTACAGTTCGATTATCAGAAACAAACCAGTTTTCCGAACACCCATGTCCCCCAATTACTTCGGATAATCGACGCTTTACTGTATAAAAATTCAATAAGGTGATAGGTGGTTAGCCCATCACGGTGTTATGGATAACCAGCTATGAAATATCAATTAGGTGATATGTGGTGAGCTCATTAGACGACTATGGATAAGCAGATTATGAACTTATTTGATTTATATCTGGTCAACCCATCAAAGTGTTCAATACTTCTTGATTTCCCCCTCAAAATGCATCATCAAAGCGTTAATATCGACAATTTGATAAAGTGGAGCTCATGACTAAACTTTCTAAACGGGCAGTTACTTACAAAGTCCCTGTACGAAAGGACATATTAATTGGCCTAAGTAATTATATATTGTTAAAAATGGTGTTAGTGTCGTTTGCTCAGACACGTTGATAACACTAAGAAAGTTTTGTAGGCTCTGTTGCTGGTTGTGTGTTATTAGTCTCTGTTTTTTGGACTGGTTCCGGAATTCTCTTGGATACGTTTCAATGTCTTCCACAGTTCTTTGCATCTCATGCCGTTTAGCCGAGGCTACAATTACTGGACAGAAGTAATACTCGTGCACACACATACTCACTCAAAGATAACACGAATATCATTGTCTTTGTTACATTAGCGATATCCAATTAAAAATATATTGTTTTCGTTAAAGACACGTTGGTGCTTGATGATTCGGAAAGTATTCAGAGAAAGCACTTTCAAAACGGAAGAAACAAAAGAATTATTTATACTTTTACTATTGTTATCAGTAAATGAGATGAAGCTTTGCTTGAGTGCAAATTTGCAACATGGACAGGATTTTTACCCCTTTTATCCCGTTATTTTTGATTGATTTCAATCTTAAGCAATCGAGTTATTTCGAGAGTCCATTAAAATCGTATAAAATTTATTCGAATTATCGTGGAACTTACCCGATGGATGAATAGGTAGACACTCAAGCGCTGGTTAAGTCGGATTACCGAAGCTCACTATGCTTGTTTTAATAATAATAATGTTAATATGTGTTATTCACAGCTTTTGAAATGCATTTTCACTCTGCTACGACTCACAATGGACTGCGACTTTTCGTTGACGTGTGATCAGCTCAATGACTTTAAATTATGTTGCTTTAGCTCGCTATTTCTCAAAGAAATAAACAAGTATTCCACAAATTGCTTCAAAAGGATAGTTAAGATCATATATTATTTGCTCTCCCGCGGATTATATTTGCATTTGAACTTATCGTAATGTTTATTTTGCTAAATAGGAACAGCTGCGCAAATCTGTCTTCAACATTGGGGGGGGGGGACAAGTAAGACCATTTTTTCTTTCTTTTTTCTTTTTCTTTTTTTGTTAAACGATGCTCAAAATATTTGGGAAGTTGAAAAACAATCTTGTGGAAGATCAGGAAGCAGAGTTGTCTTCAACATTGGGAGGCTTATTCTGGGGGAACATCACTTTCGCCTCACTTTCCTTTGTGGCAATGGGACACAAATCATCACATTTTCCTCCCTAAAAACGCATTTCAAATCAGATTATTGGGGGGACAGTCCCCCTCAGTTCCAAGATTGGAGGGGACATGTCCCCTTCACCCCCTGTATTTGCGCCAGCGAATAGGAACACGATTGAACTTCAAATAAAGAGTTCAGGAGGAAATGACACAGGATCCAAAGTTTGTCATATCTTTGATAGCACCGTCTCGTGCGTTTCTAATCCAATGTTCGACAAAGTATCAGTACAAATTTGAAATTTAAATGCTTAATTCTTCTAATAGCACGTTAGATACTTGTAAGAGCAAGTAAACTCGAATATCAGCAAAAGCAAGTAAACTCTTTATGATAATACATGTTACAGGGGTCTCCTTTGGATAAGACAAGGTGGAGCAATTCCGCTTTCTGAGTTTGAAAAAGTACATTTTTTAATAAATTGTATACTAATTTACAAATAAAAAGCAATGAACTCTCAAGTTAGTGAATAATCTTGCCCCTCTCTGGCAAAATTTGAAATGATACTATCCCACACTTATCTTAGGATAAATTTGAATATTGCCTACACTACACAATAGCTTCATTTGGTCATCGTGGAGTGACTAAGTGTAGCCACGGCTCTCAAAATTCCATTTTTTTTCAAATTTTTAAGGATTTTTTGTTTCTTCTCCTTCTATGAATACGGCAGGAATTTTACAACTGTTACCTCAGTGGTATCAATGTTTTATAAGATTTCCAATGATGTATCAATCATTATTTTGTGATAATTAAGGGGGTCACCAGGGCTGCCCTGCCGCGACAAAACGCTGTAACTTTGGCGGAGCAGTTTTGAGAAAAAGAGCCGTAAAGTCGCTACAGACCGGCTAATTTCCTACTTACATCGGAATTCTCTTTGGTATATTTTCAAAAGTATTTGACTCAGCTCAATGCTGGGCCTGGTGAACATAAGTATCGGTGGGGGAAATTCAAAAATGCTTATAGCGACAAAACAATGTAACTCAAGTTACAGCTTTTTGTCGTGACACGGCAGAGGGGCTCCCAGCGTAAGAATCTACGATTTCGTTCAAACCTCTGCCCAGTGTACACACGAGAATAAAGTATGAATTGTTCATCTATTCTTGTGATTCTAAAGCAATATGAATAAAAACTGCTTCTCAATATCTGCAGCGGCTTAAATCTGTCTTCAACATTGTGGGGGACGGATAAGATTGTTCCCATAATCTTTTCTTTTAAAAGCGATGTTCAAAATATTTATGAAGTTGAGAAACAATGTTGTGGAGGATCAAGGGAGCACAGGTGTCTTCAACATTGGGAAGCGGGCAAATTTGAGGCTTATTCTGGGGAGGGGAGATGAGACTCATATTACGGTACATGAATCCGATTTTTCTGAGGTGAACCTGTTATATATTATACAGCAAGGACATCAATTTCATCTCAATTTCCCTTGTGGCAATCGAACACAAATCATCACATTTCTTCCCCCCAAAATACACATTTCAAATCGGTTTATTAGGGGGGACAGTCCCACCCAATACCAAGATTGGAGGGGACATGTCAATTTCATCCCCCTGGGATTTGTGCCAGTGATTATCTGCTACTGTTTCTGTTCGGTAACAATGAACACTGAAAGCAGAAATAATTCATTTTTACAAATTTCGGTTTGAATAAAGGGTTGACGGAGGAGATGAAACTTGTTCTTGGAATTCTAAGTCAACACCAAGAAAACCATTCTTGCTACTTCTTGCCGTTTTTGCTCTGAAACTTGTCAACAGATCAACTGACGGACGAACGGACATTACCAACCATATTTATGCATAGCGTAGTTTGGAAGTCTAACAAAGGAAGGTGAATTCTAGATAGTCTACCTGAACATTTTACTTTCACTCTCTTGTACCCTTATCTTATATAATATTTATCCTTGATTATAGCACGATTCCCTCCGTCTGTCAGAACCAATACTTGTTGTATTTTTATGTAATTTATTTCCAGTTGAATGTCCCTCTTTATTTCCCATTCACGTTTTGTATATTTCATAGAGACTTTACGTGTTACGTGTGACTGTGTCACTTTCTTGTCGTGTGAGGACATGTTGTGGCTTGTGTACTCTCTGCATCGCGTCTTTATGAAACTGAAGGCTGCACTGCGCTGTCCTTTCCCGCATAACCTGAATAATTGAGGCCTCTCACACACATAGCCTCTAATGCGAGCTTAGCACCTCAACCTATATAAGCCTCGAATATCTCACTCAATAATACAGCTTGCAGTAGTCGCTGTTTCCCAACACAAATGTATTTATGAATATAGTCATGAATAGTCTTCAAGGAAAATCTTGTTACATGTTCTTCTTAATTGTAATTTACATGTAAAAATGGTAGAATGAAATTTTTATTTAAGGAAAGATTATTATTTAGATTCAAGAAAGCAAGGTCGTATATCCAAATGTTTTATGGTGGAAGAAACACGAAATATAAGGAAAAAACGAAAGAAAATCTTAAAAACCAGGGATATGAATCTGGTACCTTCTCAAACTGAGACAAGCGCTCTAATACTGAACCATTTTCTTGTAATATTCTAAAATTATATTTAAACTTTTTACGTGGTCCCGCGTAACGTAGTCGACACCGCTCTCGATTTTGGTGCTAGCGGTTCCAGGTTCGATTCCCAGTGGGGACATTCGGTCGAAACGTGTAGAAGCTTTTGCAGGCCAGCAACCTGAGTAAGGTTTCCTCATTCACACTAGTCAAATGTTGGGATGGTACCTAACATGTAGGTCCCAGGGGGACACTCAGTCAAAGAAAGTACAAAAGCTTTTTACAGGCCAGCTATCCTCAGCGAGATTTTCCTCATTAACACTAGGCAAATACCGGGATGGTACCTAACTTATAGGTCCCAGGCCGCTTCTTTCCTTCCCCAATCCTCTTATTCCTCGAGTAGTGTAATTGCCAAGGGACATCATGCCTCATACTTGACTGGCTAACATGGCCATAGATGCATGGCCATAGAAAGCCTAGAACTTTACAGGCTAACATGGCCATAGATGCATGGCCATAGAAAGCCCAGAACTTTACAGGCTAATATGGCCATAGATGCATGGCCATAGAAAGCCCAGAACTTTACAGGCTAATATGGCCATATATGCATGGCCATAGAAAGCTCAGAACTTTACAGGCTAATATGGCCATAGATGCATGGCCATAGAAAGCCCAGAACTTTACAGGCTAACATGGCCATTGATGCATGGCCATAGAAAGCCCAGAACTTTACAGGCTAATATGGCCATAGATGCATGGCCATAGAAAGCCCAGAACTTTACAGGCTAATATGGCCATAGATGCATGGCCATAGAAAGCCCAGAACTTTACAGGCTAACATGGCCATAGATGCATGGCCATAGAAAGCCCAGAACTTTACAGGCTAACATGGCCATAGATGCATGGCCATAGAAAGCCCAGAACTTTACAGGCTAATATGGCCATAGATGCATGGCCATAGAAAGCCCAGAACTTTACAGGCTAACATGGCCATAAATGCATGGCCATAGAAAGCCCAGAACTTTACAGGCTAACATGGCTATAGATGCAGAAAGCCCAGAAATGTAATTCCTAATTCCATAATTCCTTTAAACGTTTTACTGAAATGTTCATACAGTAGACTCACGAGTATCCGGCTCGTGGCTATCCGCCTAATTTTCTTTTATCGTAATTAAATGAAGAAGGCAAAGCGTTGCATTGGCAACATTGTCAAGGTATTGATAGCGGGCGTCTGCTACAATCTTCCTACGTGTCGTGTGCAAAATGCAAGTTGTGGCAGGAAAAGAGTAGCGTTCTGCTCCTTGTTCATTGTTTCGTCAGTGTATAACGGACCTCAATACAGTAAGCTTGATGCTGTTCCTAATTATAACTGTACAGTATTGTATTTATTCATAAATTGATCTTGGGGTATGCTTAATGTTCATAAAGAATTGAGTTCATAGAGCTCCGGCCTATCAGGCTTTTTTGTTATCCGGTCTGTCCTTCCGCCACATTAGGCCAGATACTCGGTAGTATACTGTATTTTTAAATGTTAGCTCCTTATCATTATTAGCAGAAAAGGACTGTTTTATAGTTATTGAAAATTTGCTTCCCACTTTTTTGAAAAAAAGAAATGTCTTTTTCTCATCTAACATTTTGCAAACTTGTATTTTGCAAGCATAAATTTAGCTCTCATCAACTAAAAATGTTGCTTTTAAGAGCTGATGGGGTTGAATGTTTAAGAATGTATATGAGTAGACATTTTGACAGGCTTAGCGTGACTCTTCGGCGGAATTTTGGCAAATGTTATGGAGAAAAAAAAATACACAGCTGAAATGACTTCCAGTCAACACTTGTTGCTTCAAAACTGTTTGCTGAGAAAATAAGAAAAAAAAAGTAATCCTTTTAAATCTTGGACAACGATGCTTAGAAACTCTTGAATCAACGGAACGACAAACTTTGGAAAAACTTGTCATTTCCTCTGAAATGTTTTTGCCTTTTCTATGGATCTCGTTCCAACAAACGTCTAGGATATACTTAAGTTGCGAACTAGTTCCGATCTACCGTAAGAGAAGATACTAATTACTCTCTAAGTAAGAAAAATGATACTATTAACAAGTTACTTGCCTTCTACTTTAAGAAGAGATACTAGTTATTTTCTCCTTTGAAAGATGATATTATTACTATCTAATTTAAGGAAAGATAGAAAATACTACCCAATTTAAAAGACAGTACCAGTTACTTTCTGCTTTAAGAGGACATAGTAGCTACTTTTTATTTTAAATAATATACTAGTTACTTTTTAATTTAAGAAAACATAATAGATACTGTATAATTTAAAAGAGAGTAACAGTTACCTTCTATTCTAAGAAGAGATACTAGTTATTTTCTACTTTAAAAGAAAATACTAGTTACTTTCTAACTTAAGGAAATATACTGTCTAATTTAAAAGACAGTAACAGTTACCTTCTACTTTAAGAGGAGGTGCTAGATATTTTGTACTTTAAAAGAAGATATTAGTTACTTTCTATTTTTAGATACTGTCTAATTTAAAAGACAATACAAGTTATACTCTACTTTAAAAAAGATACTAGATACTTTCTAATTTAGGAAATATACTGTCTAATTTAAAAGACAACACCAGTTACTTTCTTCTTTAAAAGGAAGTACTAGTTATTTTACTTTAAAAGAAGATATTAGATACTTTCTATTTTAAGATACTGTCTAATTTAAAAGACAATACAAGTTATACTCTACTTTAAGAGAAGGCACTAGTTATTTTCTATTTTAAAAAGATACTAGATACTTTCTAATTAGGAAATATACTGTCTAATTTAAAAGACAGTACCAGTTACCTTCTACTTTAAGAGGAGGTACTAGATATTTTGTACTTTAAAAGAAGATATTAGTTACTTTCTATTTTAAGATACTGTCTAATTTAAAAGACAATACAAGTTATACTCTACTTTAAGAGAAGGTACTAATTATTTTCTACTTTAAAAAAGATACTAGATACTTTCTAATTTAGGAAATATACTGTCTAATTTAAAAGACAACACCAGTTACTTTCTTCTTTAACAGGAAGTACTAGTTATTTTACTTTAAAAAAAGATATTAGATACTTTCTATTTTAAGATACTGTCTAATTTAAAAGACAATACAAGTTATACTCTACTTTAAGAGAAGGCACTAGTTATTTTCTACTTTAAAAAGATACTAGATACTTTCTAACTTAGGAAATATACTGTCTAATTTAAAAGACAGTAGCAGTTACCTTCTGCTTTAAGAGGAGGTACTAGTTATTTTCTACTTTAAAAGAAGATACTAGTTACTTTCTAATTTAATGAAAGATACTAGGTACTGTCTAATTTAAAAAACCTTACCAGTTACCTTTTACTTTAAGTTGAGGTAGTAGTTATTTTCTAATTTAAGAGAAAATGCTAGTTAACATTTAATTTCAAGCAAGACATCCCTCCACTTTAAGAGAAGTACTATTTACTCTCTACTTTTAAAAGAAATACTTGTCATTCTCAACTCTGAAAGAAGATACTAGTTACCCTCTACTCTAAGAGGAAGTACCAGTTATTCTGAGCTAGTAGTTACTCTGTACTTTCTTAGCGAAGTTAAACCTTCAATGCAGATCATTATGGTGTTAAGCTTAATGAAAAGCACCTCAAACTTGCCCGCATGCGTCCAGCAGTGGTAGATAAACATAGTGTCCTCATTTTGAACAGCAATGCTGGCCCATATGTCACGCAAAGGAAGACGCAAGTACTTCATGGTTTTCAGTATGAAATCCTGCCTCGCCATTATATTGCTCAAATATCACTCATACTGACTACAACCTTTTCTGGCATCTTGAGTACTTCTTAAAAAGGAAGACATTCCTTGATGATCTGGGAACTAAAATTTTCTGTTGAGAACTTGTTCGCATCGCGGACCTCCAGGCTTCTTTAGCCACGAAATACAATCGTTAGTGAGCGAAGGCAAACGTATGTAGTAGGAGACAGCAGCTAGTTTGATTAACTAGATATTTTTGTTTTCGTTTTTGAACCTTCACAAATGATGTACCAGGGGAGGACAAAGAGAGAAGTAGATTGGGATATTGGTTCATAAGGTAAAATCGGGGACGTGATGGAAGGTACGACAGAAGGGAAAATATAGAGGAGGCAAAGAAGACAACTAATTTGTGATAATGAATCAGAAAATTCCTCCGTGAGGATGAAGATAGTGGTGCAGGGTACCTTCTCAGTTGGCGGCAAGTGACTCGGCAGACTCGACAGTTCGGTAATAGCAGAATATGAATGATGATAACGATCATTGGACATAGAAGAGGGATCTTATCTACCATTATTTTACTTACACAAATAGCACAGACACACTTTTTGAATATCCAAAGCAGATCAGTCTCTCAATATAAGACCATTTGCAGTGGATGTCTGTTTATGTTCGAGAAACTAGATTTCTGCGGGGTTCCTGAGAGACATTTCCTGGATAACGGAAAACATCTTTAGAATACCTAAATATTGCCAGGAAAGGCCTATCCTTCTGAGATCCAATGGAAGTCCCGTAGATATTTTAATTACCCTCATAGCTTATACAGCAACTTGAACTGTAACATGACAGGTATGCATTGGTGTAACTATTGCATTATTTCGCCTGGGGGTATGGCATGACCTCTTATTTCTGAAAACGAAAGACCTTTCAATACCCATAGTTTCCATTTATGCTTCAACGGTATCTAAGGAAAGCCAGAAGTGTTCTACGGGGATGTGACTCTCCTCTAGTTAAGCCAATGCGGGAATGGAACTGTAGGAAATCCCATGGACATATGTTATAGGGAGAGGTATGATATAAGGATAAATTAATACCTTACTGATATTTCTTTCTGTATGAATAAATAAATGTGATATTAAATTTTCCAAATTTGTAAATTCTTCTAGTTCGCCTTTCTAGACTAAATTTTCTAGTTCTAGACTAAATTTTCAATATAGGGAACAATTTATGAAAGTGATACTTTAGTTAACCTAATTACGAGCATGAAACAGAAAGTAACTCGTAAGAAGAAACGAAATATGATTGTGGCACTCAGAAACTACGACTAGAAGTGGAAAAATCAATGTGTGTGTGTGTGTGTACGCATAAACAATCCTTGTGATGTACACGAGCGACGAATTAAGTCAATCCGTGCAAGATCTGGTAACCTTGCCCTACTTTACTGTTCTTCAGAAGTAATGATAAAACAAACCAATAGGGGACAATCAAAAGTTCATATTTATGCTATTCCTACGAAACACTAACACGATAAAATAATAGACCTAAATCTCTCTCTTCTATTTAAAAAGAATATTATATACTGAAGCTTTATTTTCAAACTTAAACTGTGTTTTTGTCATTATTTAATGTTACCAACACTCACACGTATGCGTGATGTAATACAATTTACTTTGATATTAGTTTTCAAGACGTTTTACGTGGTACTATTATATAAATTTTATCCATCTATGACGTCTGAATCTTTACATGTCCTAAAATTTTTACCCTTAAATAAATGACGCAACATTCGTAAGGAAGATGTCTAATGAATAGCAAAAATATGCATTTTAACAATTTTACTTAAACTTAATTTAAGAAAATAGTACTTTGGTCCCGAAAAATAACTCTGCATACAAAACGGATTTAAAACCGCATTTAAAGCAAACCATGTTAATAAATTTTCCATAATTTAAGAAAAAATATAGAAGAAACAACATTAGTAGGCATACTGGACATCCAGGATTCCATTATGTTCCCGCAGGAATTATTCAAAACACCATGTCCCGGTTTCCATCTACATTTCCGTAATATTTAAACAGTTTCGCATTCGTTTCTCATCGATACTCAACTGATAAAAACAATCTACTCCTTGTCACTCGTTTTGAAGAAGGGGGCACGCTTACTTCTGGTGCATGGGGTCCCTGGTTCGATCTCTATCCAAGTAAGTTTGTAGCGGACAATATCGTGTCCGTGGGTTTTGTCGGGGTACTCCCGTTTCCTTCCACATTTCATTCCACCAATTCTTCCATCATCATTCACTTGCTTTAATCGTCGCCTCCCTTAGCCTAAAGTGGTCCCGCGTAGCGTAGTCGCCAACGCTCTCGCCTTTGTTGCGAGCGGTCCCGGGTTTGATTCCTGGTAGGGGCACTCGGTCGATAAAGTGTAACACGCTTTTTCCGGCCAGCCACCCTGAATGAGGTTTTCCTGGGTTTTCCTCATTCACACCAGGCAAATGCAGGGGTGGTACCTAACATATAGGTCATAGGGCGCTTTCTTCCTTCCCTATCCCCGGATTGTGTGCTCGCCGAGGGACGTCATCCCTCAAATCGTGAAGGGTTAAATATCCTTAGATGCCGAAAGCCAAAAAATCTAAATCCTAAATCCCTAAATCCCTTAGCCTAAAGGGCATAATCGTTGGACGTTAAACTGAAAGATTACATTTCATTTTTCCTTTTAGTGAGTGTTGACATGTTGTTTAGTTATTTCTAATCTTACAGGAAGAAATACGTAAATACATAATTGAGTGGCTCAGGGGAACATCATAGTGTGCTGCATTTCCTAATTTTCGAATAAATTGGAACCATGCAATTCAATGCAATGACACATACCAAAGAAGCTTCACCTGCCATATTCCGGAAATTCAACTACTTACATACTGTTTTATGGTTCAGTCCTAAACACATTCCACCAAGGGGTAAAAGTGGATCTGAAAAGGTAAGGAACGCATGACGTCACGAAGTCCCCCTTTCCTATCTTTGCCCATTGTAATTCTTTTAGAAAGTGGAGAGACACATAGATATTTTTGGAAGGGGTAACGACGTCCCCCAGCGTTCCCACTCGCTTTTACCTCTGATTCCACCTAATAACTCCAATTTTACCGGTAGTAGTACTTACCATTGTGCTCATCCGAATCCCTGAATTATGAATATGCTGTAAATTTCCATAGAGGGTTTACGGTTTCTTCAGTCAAGGAATATGGGATCCTCAATTATTGTTAACGTAAAATACCATTGATATAATTGCTCATGGGATGTAATATTAACTACAATCGATAAGTATACTTGTATACGAGTGTTTCGATATTTATCGATAAAAAATACTAGCGTCAACTATTCCGATAACTATCTACTTACAACACTAAGATCGAAAATTCTATCGATTATTACAAACTCGATTTTATAATGGTCCACATGTGTTTTGTTAACTCGTTTTCTCAGGTTGTTATTTTTTACTTTGATTTCTTTCGTCATTTTTGCTCTAGGGTTTAGTTCCGTATGTTTTGACCTTGGAAAGGTCTAGCTGTCTGTTGCAAAATACAGAATTCAAATAATTTTATCAAGGTATATAAAATAACAAGTAGTCTGAGTTTCGCGTTTAGCATTCTGATTGGCTACCTGTCCGTGGCGTGACGTCATGTGAAGGGACTTTTGCCCATCTTGAAAGAGTACACCAACTAGAGTAATTGCGTATTATTTCACTTGAACGATAAATCATGATACCCAAGGATGTTATAAATAGCTGCCCATTGAATGAAGCCAGAAAAAAAGAAAAAAAACAACCGAGCATCGGCACGTCTGATTGGTTATTCTCGTTTCCGCCATATATATGGACTCAAAACATTGTGAACTTCATATGTAGACATGTAATGTGTCTGTCGTTTATTTTTATTTAAGTAATTGCTTCAGATTTATATACAATGGTTACATGCTGCAAGTATGGATGTACAAATGGGAGTGAGAAGAAATTACCCGAAATAACCTTTCATTGGTAAGAAAAATCACCAATTATAGGATAAGTATGGCTGTGACGTATGGCTTCACGATTTTGTGGTATCTTCAGATCCTCTATTTTATAACATCCTTGGTGATACCTCCACGTGACGTCACCGACCTCAAAGTATCCTGGGAAAATTGAGAGAAAAAAAGGCTGAATCGAGAATTCCCTCTAATTTTATATTACAAATAATTTGTTCAGCTTGGCACGACTTCAAAAAAAATATTTCTTGCTTTAAACACTCATATTATTATTATTATTATTATTATTATTATTATTATTATTATTATTATTATTATTATTATTATTATCGCCTGTTTTTAGTACTTTTATTATTTCTTCTTTGAAGTCGGTTCTTCAGCAAACTGAACAAGCTCTGTTACCATTACCGCTTATAGGATATTTTACATAGAATTAATAAAAGGACAAGATCATTTTTCGAAAGGAAATAGACTAGGGCTTATATACATAGTAAAGGTACCACACCGGTATTGACCAGATATGACTAAAGAAAGTCCAGGAAAAACTTAAACAGAAGGGGCGGTCACGGAGTTAGAATCCCATTTACTATTCGATTGCTAACCGTTAAACTGCACCAGCTTGGTTACAGGGGCGGATCCAGTGGGGAGCGATCGAGGCAATCGCCCCTCCCCCAGAAGAGGAAACTTTTTCTTATTTTATATAAACAAAACCCATCCCAGAGTTTGGAACTCTTAAAAGTAGCTCTAAGTGGAAGTATTACAACTCACCGCCCCCCCCCAGAAGTCCGTCCTGGATCCGCCCCTGCTTGGTTATGTATAGACTATTAGTATCTAAGTAAAAATTCACTTTGAAGAAAACAAAATTTATTTCTATATTGTCAAATATGACCTTCATGTCACGTACAGCGATTTCTTTTTTTTTTTTTTTCGGCTAGGGTTTGGAAAAGTTCGTGTATTTTTTTCGATCACAACTCTTTTAACCTCTTTGATGTTACACATCCCCTTTTCTCTCCCTCCAAGCCTGCAGTCTGAGTCCTTTCCCCCCTCCTTTCGCTTCTGACTTACCTTAATATAGCTACTGCTCACGTCATGCGGCACTCGCAGCGTCGGGAGTCGATGATGTGGACTATTGATGCATACTAAGCAACTAGGCCACACAGCCAGCGACTTTTTTTGACTTCTCTCTTGGTCGGAACCCCTGGGCAAACCGCGGAAAGCTGTAAAAAAAACTGTAGCAAAGTGATGCATGTTATATTCGTGTGCAATGGAAACTGATATAGAAAAAAATTTGCTCTTCAAAGGGTTCATTAGGATTTGTTAGAATGGTTTATCTTTTTTTTGCAAATTATAATTATTAAAGGTGGTGAGTTCCTGTGCATGTTTATTTTCCAATCTACTGATTTAAATGAGAAAGTATATATACAGGGTGCATCAAAAATCCGGGATCATAGGCCAACTTCTTTATGAGTAAAAATACGGGAAAAATGGAAATGAGGAAAATTGTGAGAAATACATGGTTATGAATTTAAAATTGTGGAATTGTTCCCATCCACATCAGTCATTTTTGGTCCACACTGGTAAGAGGGCCTATTTTAGAATTCGAATTAGGAATTAGATTTCTGTGCTTTCTGCATCTATGACAGTGTTAACCCGTCACGTGTGAGGAATGACGTTTCTCAGCGATCATACTATCCGAAGAGAAGGAAGGAAGAAAGCAGCCTGGGACTTGTATGTTAAGTACCATCCCAGCATTTGCCTGGTATGAATGAGGAAAACCCAGGAAAACCTGACTGGATCGATGGCCTAAAGCAGCCGTGTGCAACAGCCGGCCCGCGGGCCATATTCGGCCCGCCTAACCCTGTCTTCCAGCCCGCTGGTCAGTTATTGAAAACAATTATTATATTTTTTCTTTTTTACAAAATCTGTTAAGAGTGAACTGGAAATTTTCCATCGATCACACAGTGCGAAACGTGATAACGCTCTGAAGACAAGCACTTGGCAAGCGCAGGTACTTGGGGAAATTTCGCTCGGTATAAGGATTGCTAGATGTACCGACAAAGTTCTAATACATTATTTTGCTCCTCTTTAGTGAGTACAGTATTTTGGTTACCAATATAACAGTTGTTTTGTGTTATTGTGATGTAAATTACGATGAACATGTTCCATCATTTAATACTATAATATTCAATTGTCGTAAAAATGATATTTCTACAGTGAGGCCCGCGACGCCATTTAGTGCTCTGTGATTGGCCCGCCCACTGTTCTAAGTTGCACATACACGGCCTAAAGGAAACGTTTACACTTTTTTCGACCTAGTATGGGTTATTATGTTAAATAAATAAGCAAAATTTTCAATTTAACATGTTGTTCCATCGAGCCCTCATCAGACCAAGAATAAAGCATTGTTGCGAATCTTATTCGACGTGTTTTAGGTTTCCTCCCATAACAATATGCATGTTCTCCATGCCATTTTTGCGTACCCTTACTTTAGTTTGGACTGCTGGCTGAATTGGAAACGATTCGTTTTTATTTAACATGTGGCACCTTCTCAGCGTGGAACTCAAACGGTCGGTGGAATTGGAGAAATTCCACTATCTCAGATTGAAAACCACCTAAACACAGTTCTCAACTTGTGATAAGTAGATTGTATCGGAGTTTTTTTTTTTTTTTCTCCTTAAGTCGAGATTTAAAAATGAAATGAAATATTTCAGTTTTACGTTCCACGGTTATGCCGTGTTGGCTAAAGGAAACGGTGATGATGAGAAATGAATGAAGAAACTGGGAGGAAATGGGAGAATCCCGAGAAAAAAAACACACGGTGCTTATCTATCACCAAGTTCCTTTGGCGTTAGCTGGGATTGAACCAAGTATGCCACGCACCAGAGGTGAACAATCTACCACTGATCCACTGCAGCCCCAAGTCGAGATTCAAGTAAGTGGAAGTTTTATCATAATCAGTGCCGGATGTAGCCCAAGACCGGGCCTGGCTCCCCCCCCCCAGTTGTTTGAGTGCTGAAAATAATTGAAGCTATTATTTGTGTATTTTTGTAAATTTATAGTAAGTATTGTCTTTTATTCTTTTATTGAACACTTCTAGAATAACATTAATAGTGGTGAGTTGTATGTTTATATTTAAACATTTATTTTCTCCGACAATTTCTAACTTGAATGTTAATTATAATTTTTTGACATGTAAAGCAGGCCCGTAACCACGGGGGAGGCTAGGGGGGCCAGGCCCTCTCTAAACTTTGGCTGGCCCCCCTAAAAGTTTCACGGTAGGCTTGCAAATGAACTATAGTATAGTGATGAAGTATAATATTATTGGGTCGCCCCCCTAACTTCTACCGGGCCCCGCCTAAATTTTGGGGCTGGCTACGGGCCTGATGTAAAGTAAAATATCTTGTGGCTAGTCTGATTAGCTACGGTAGCTGTAAATGCCTACCATTTATTAGTTGCTAATTCGTACTTCACGGATTTCAAATTAAAATCATTTGCGTAAACTCATTATCACAATATGAGTTCTGACTTCCCCCAGTTTTTAACTTCCAGATCCACTAGTGACCATAACTTTTTTTTTAACGATTACATATGAAAACATACGAAAAAATGCTGTTTGATAATACTTCAATGTAAATAGCCAGTTACACTGGTGTAATTTGGTTTATAAATATTGTACAGACCCTTATATTTTCAGAACACTTATGGTTAAAAAAAAAAACACTTAACTAATTAATAGTAGTTCAACTATAATTACCTAATTAGTTCACCCTAAGTTACTAGATGACTCTCGAACTAAACCATATATTGCAAACATCTTACGTGTGTTTGAGTTCACGAATGTAGATTTTACGGAGCTCGGGTACTGTCTATACGAGTTCCGACAATTTTCTCCCCTCTCTTTCAACTTTTTTTTCGTATGTATTACTCATAACGGAGTTAGCCTATGACCTCTGACTTTTGATTCTCCCTGTGTGCGGATTGCAACTTCACTTCGATAGATCAACGAACATTTGGAAACTCCCTTTACAAATCAAAGAAGCATAATAATAATAATTTATATTTTTTTATAGTTTATAATTTTTGTAAGATTAAATAATCTTCACTTCGAAACTGGGAAAATTTATAAGAAAATATATTAATTCTCACGAATGGCTAATGTTCAAGGATGTTATTTATTAAAACATCAACATTTTGTTAAAATAAAAAGGTGATATGTGGGAGGATCCATTTGCATATAATCTTTATAATGAAAGCAATTGCACAATGTATAGACCTATTTATAACAACTGTATACAGTATTTACAGCGATGAATGTGAGATACACACAACTGTTGTACCCAGTGGCGTATTTACGATTTTGTTTCGGGGAGGGCTCTGCTAACTTTCGGGGGTGGGGCTTTGCTTGAAAATGTGAAAATTCTGCAAGATATTTCATATACTTTACTATAGTAAGATTTCGGGGGGGCTTAAGCCCGGAAGCCCCCCCTAAATACGCCACTGGTTGTACCCATAATCGACAGAAACAAGGTACTGTTTCTTGATTTAGCTTCAAACAAACAAATCCGCCGTAACATCCTTCCCCTAAAAATAGTTAATTTTAAATTTTGTTTGCAAAACTTGTAAGAAATTAGGTATTTAAATATGTTAATGCAGTTTGGAAATTAAGTAGAATTGAATGTACTCTCTCAACTAACAGTGACCTGCATGAGGTGGGACTATTAATTGCACTAATTAACGACTTTGATTAAACGATAATTAAATAAAGTTAAATAAAGTTGAAGTCTGTCTGCACACAGGTGAAGTAAAAGGTATTACAAACAATGCAATATTTGGTATTGCTTCTCGGACCAAGCCGAGCTCAGGCCAAAAACTTCCAAAACTTTCCGGGCCCGTGCTAGGGTGAGTCTAGCTACATTCGGGTTGGATTGAGCTTGGACCGAAAAATTTGGCCCGTGCAGCTTTCTATCGCCTATTTTTTCTTTGAGTCCGTGATATTTTTTGTAGCCTCTATTGATTTCGTGTTTAAAATATGTTTATTTTCTTTCAGCAATTCAGAATATGATTATTAAGGTCTTTGACAGACTTGGCGTGACTGTATGAGGAATTTGGTAAAGATTATAAAAAGAAAACAATAGTAACTTCCGTAGTTTATTTTAATCACTTGTTGAATCAAATTTATGTTGAGGAATTTGTTTTTAAGTATCAATCACCTTTGGATACATTAATTTAATATTACCTAACATTGCAACGTTTTTCTTGCATTGTTTGAATTTGTGTGTCAATAAATACCGAATAGATGCTATGAATGGAAAAATAGCATAGAGATATATGTGGAAATCATGTTTTCAGATAAATGGATTTAGAAGTGTGAATACTGGAATCAGCTGTGAGTCACTTCCTGTAAATAGCTCTTCTCACCTCTGATGTTAAATTCTTGCAACAAAAATATACAGAGATTACATAACAAGATAGAGAGGTTTGTTTAAAGCAGGGTTTCTCAACCTGGGGGTCGCGAGAGAGTTTCATGGGGGCAGCGAAAGTAAGCGGAAGGTGAATGAAATGACTAAATTTGGTTTGAATCCATTCGCTTTCAGGGAAGTTACTGTATCCACTATATACAAGAAATGGATTTTACTATTATAGAAATAGATGGATATCGCGAGATCTCCGCAATAGGTATATTAAAAATCCCACACAAGCTTATTACAAATCAGAAATTATAAGTGTGTCGCCGGTAAGAGGATGTGATAAAATGGGACTCGTGATAGGAATTAGGTTGAGAACCACTGATTGAAACTGATGAGTGTAGAATGGGTGTAGACGTCTATGTACTACTTTTGTAGCCACAGCTTGAATTTATTTTTAATTCTTTTTTATTTTATTATGGGTTTAGCATTCTATTTATCACTGAGGTTACGCGAGACGTGGACTCACAGCTTAACGTGGGATCCGAACCACGTGGGCTCCTGAATCGAACCCAGGTCGCTCACGCGAATGACACGTACGCTAACCGCTTAGCCATGACGGAGCTCCCTAATTCTTTTTTTTTACGTGAAAATGTTTAGGTTTTAGTCGCGAAACGGTCTTAAGCCTTTTAAATTTAAAACAAAAACGGTTCGAGATTGTAGTTAAAATATTTTAAATTTCTTTTGTTTGTTTTTACGGTTGTCATAATGTTTCTACTTGAACATGGTGAGTTTTTATTACTGGTATTTGTACTTACAAATATTATTTAACAATTTTACAAGTTGAAATGAAATAAAATATTTCAGTTTTACGTTCCACGATTATGCCATGTAGTCTAATTGAAACAGTGATGATAAGAAATGAATGAAATGTTAGAATGAAGACAGTGGGATTGATCGGGAGAACCACGAGAAAACCCACGCGCATGGTGTTTGTCCACCACAAAGCCTATTTGGCGCGAGCTGGGATCAAACCAGAGACCCCATGTACCAGACTTAAACGATCTACCACTGAGGCACCGCACCTGCTTGTTTTACGAGTTATGCTGTAGTTTAGAGTTATAGAAGCCTCTAACCTCATTAGTGGTCTAATAGTTAACGCTCATGTCTTTGGTGCACGAGACTTTGTGTTCGCGTCCAGGTGGGAGAGCATAAAGAACACTGTTGTAATGGTTAAGATCCCAATTTCAACTGTATAACTCTAAAATGCAAATCAAGGAACGTAAATACAAATAAATCAACTAGCATGGTTCCAATTCGAACATCAACTGCAAGGCTCGTTCTATATCACGAATTAAAATTCGAAAAATCAAGAAAACAAATCAAAATTTGTAAATAACAAGTAGCGGAGTCACGTGTACGACACGTGAATAAGTTTGGTTTGTATTGAGAGATATTTTTCTAAATTATTATTGAAACCGGAAGTGGTCGTAGATTTCCACGACTTCCGTTTATAGGAAAGAGATTAGAGATAAGATGGAATGTAATCTAGGTACGCTTAACTGATTGTAGGAAACCATTTTCCCGCTTTCTATTACCTTTTTTTACTGTCTACTGAAACAACATTAAAACCGGAAGTGGCTGATTTTTGTCACTTTTTGTTTGAATTAAGGATCAGGAGATATGGTATCTATTCTTAGAACGCTTAAATCGAGTCCAAAAAGACAATTTATCGTTTTTGCTCAATGTAGATCAATATTGAAACCGGAAGTTGTAGTGTTTTCATACCATTTCCGGTTTTAGTAGAGATTTAAGGATGGATAAGAAATGTATTGTTGGGACGGTTAATCTACTGCAGGAAAACGCTTCTATCACTTCCGGTTTGAATGTCATTTCCACGAACTTGCTCTACTTCTAACTTTTGACCCTTCGTGGGGGCGTGCGGGCTCAGTGGTAGAGCGTTCACCTCCGGTGTTTGGGGTCCCTGGTTCGATCCCAGTTCGCGCCGTGTGGACTTTGTGGTGGACAAGCACCATGCTCGTGGATTTTCTCGGGGTTCTCCAGTTTCCTCCCACTTTCTTCCTTTCACCATTTCATTCATTTCTCATAATCAGCGTCTCTTTTTAGCGTAATCGGCATAACCATGAGACCTAAAACTGAAAAAATTCATTTCATTTTCATTTTTTTTACCCTTTGCATTCCGGTCAAAATTTATGGTGTTTCATCAAGTAGTTCTTGAGAATTTTTGACCGCCGGAGGGACGGACTGACACATGGACACTGCAAATATACAATAGAATTTTTCTAAATTAAAATCCTTAAAAATCAATCACTCAATCAATGACAGTGCTTCAGGTCCCCATTTCAAATTTAGGATGCCTACTATATTGTAGAGACATTACACAAAAATGACGAGAAACGACTGGAAGCTTCGTACGAGATGTGAGTATGGAGAAGAATGAAAATAATTAGCAGGGTCAAGCCGGAAACGAATGAGAGGGTGTTAGAAATGGTGGGAGAGAAAAGGAACAAGTTCAAATATTATAAAGAGGAGGAAGAGAAACTGGTTGGGACATTGATTAAGAAGGAACTATGTCATGAGTTACGTGGTAGAGGGTATGGTGGCAGGAAAGAGAGGGAGGGGGCGAAGAAGACTACAATTAATGGACGATATCAAAACAGAAAGTGAAAACGAAGAGGTCAGCGGAAGACGGTGGAACATGGACACTTCTCGGTTGCACGAAGTGACTTCCCAATAATGGCAAAATTTCGGTGATAATGATGATGATGACTATACAAATCATGCCACGTAAATAAAATCACTCAAATCGAAGCCCTGTATAACTTCTAAATACGAAACTCAAGTCATTTTTCTTAAATTAACATTGTCTTTTCTATCTAAGGTAACGATCTTTTGGATTTCTTAGTTAAAGTAATTAGTTAAGTACAAATGTACTTAACTAATTAAAGTAGACATTTAAAGGTGAGTTGACAGTATTACCCTACATAGGTGAGAACCAAACAAGAAAAGTTATGACTGAGCTTATCGAATGAAAATTTGGCACATCTTTTAGAGAATAAAAAAAAAGGGGGTAAAGAAATCAACTCATTCAATTCATGAGGCAAGTCGAGACATGGTTCATAGCCTTCTCGTCTCTGCGTCTCTCCTCCCCCTCCCCCTCCCCAGGGGGACACTTTACCCTCAGCTTGTTCGTGTCCTTAAAGCCAAGCGTAAAGTACCTCTTGAAAATCGTCTTGAGAAATTGCATTTCTCAGTGGAGCGTGCTTAATCTGAATCGATCTCCAGACCAGCGTTTTCAGAAACATCTCGATTCCTTTAGGACTATTACGGAGAAACGGAATAAAGGGTGAGTTTCTTTTTTTTGCGGAGTCGTTTATATATGTATATACAAGAAGTGTGAGACTGTGGTTGCACTTATTACCGCAAAAGGAAATCCATTGAAATGTAACCTTGCTCATTTCTCTGTCTCATGAATTAAGGTATGTGTGTGTGTGTGTGTGTAAAGGCACTCAGTCCCTTACATATACTACCACCTTCACTTTCCAATATAATTAAGTAAACATTTTTTTGAAAATGATCTTATTTTCAATGGAAATGAAATGAAAGCTTTAAGTTTTACGTCTCACGGTTATGCCAGCTATGCTAAAGGAGACGGTGAGGATGAGAAATGAGTGAAATGATGGAATGAATAAAGTGGGAGGAAACTGAAGAACCCGCATACGTTGTTTGTCCGTCACAAAGCTCACTTGGCGCGAGTTAGGATCGAACCAAGGGCTCCATGCACCAGAAGGTGAACGCTCAACCACTGAGCCACCACGGTCCCCATATTTCCAATCAGTCTGCCAAATTGAAGATATTAAAATTTTGAAATTCTATAACAATATGAATAATTAACTAAATAAAATTTGGAAAGAAGATCGATAAATTTTGTTGAGCTGAACAAAAAGATTGGGTAACTACAAATCCTCATGCGTAGTTTTCGAAAATCTAGGAAAGCTATTTTCTAAATTTAAACATTCATTTTGTATCTATCACCTATTATTAATCAGATATTAAGATTGTATTGTTTGTACGAAAAGAAATTATGAAAAACGACTGGAAGCTTTCGAAATGTGGGTGTGAAGAAGAATGGAGAAAATTAGATGGGTCGAGTGGAAAACGAATGAGAAGGTGTTAGAAATTGTGAGGAAGAAAATAACAATTTTAGATATTATTAAGAAGAGGAAGAGAAACTGGTTGGGATATTGAGCAAGAAGGAACTGTATCATGAGGGACGTGCTAGTGGGTATGTATGGTAGCAGAAAAGAAAGGATGACAATACACGGTATGTCTTACGAGATATAACTGAAATTATGATTAACTTATATAGGTCTACTTTAAATTTTATTTCACTATAATATTGTCCAAAGAAAAGACAGGCCTGTAGACAGCCCGAAAATGTAAGAGAGGGACATTCAACTATATTACAGTTCATCACCACAGTATAGTTCATTTGAAGGCCTATCCTACAAACTTTAGGAGGCTTGTAAAAATTTAGGGAAATTAACCCCTGAGCCCCCCGTGGATACGGGCCTGCGAAGAGACATGTATCAAACTTTAGATCACATCAAGTTGGAAAATGTGAGATGTTTGAAAGTAAATCCCCATGCTTACTTTTGGACAAAATCAACGAAATAAATTTTTATGGGGCTAAAATGGTTTTTCGTTACCCGTAATAACTGATTCTGGTAGTTGTTATTTTGATATGACGTCAGTTATGTGTATACCATATGTGTAAAAGATATACAATTAACTATCAGCTTATATCTAATGTGTCTTCCCCAAACGATGACACACTTTTTTAAAAGTGCAGTTCCATTCCAATCCCCCATCGTAAGATGGGCAGGCGAATCTGGCCTGATGTGGCCGAGGGGGCTCAGGCCACCCTAGTTTTAGAGTAACAAAAATAATTTAAGCTATTATTTATATATTTTTCAAAGTTTATTGTGAACTCACAATATACCTATCATAGTCTGGGATCTGGCTGGCTCCCAGTTTTTACCTTTCGCAGAAGGTTATGCCTTCTCTTGAGCCATTGGCATCAAATGGATAGTAAATAAGAAATTTGATATGGGTCAAGGATTTATTATATTTACTTGTTCGTGCATGTTATTAAGGCATAATAATGTTATTAGGGCATATGATGTAAATGACAAAGTGAAGCATAGTAAACAAAACACAGGAATATGTATTAGTTTGAACAAGGGTGTTATTTTCTGCTCTGGGGCTACTCAGAGCGGGTCTAGAGACTTGGAGCTCTGTTAATATAAACGAAGGAATGGGGTAATGAACTCATGCGCTATAGATGTATGGATGACGACTATAAATGCGACGATGAGGGTTTATAGAAATCTATGACCTGTTGACGTTCATGTGTTCCAAGAAGATGCTCGACTTGACTGGCGAATAAGCCTGACGTGATAAGGCTGGAATCTGCTCGAGAAGCTCAGAGAGAATTGGATGAACATCTCTGATACGGTGGTTGACATAACGAGAGCGAAGATGATAGAGATATGGTACAAGTGTCTGTATATCGGTGCGTCGACAGACCCCTTGTGTCGGAGTCCGAGGTGGTAAAAAGTATGCAAGGCATAAAGCATGACGTTCCAGGACTTGTAATCTACCCAGGTATTATAAAACGTCAATAGAACTGACAGCCAGGCAATATTTCCATGTGTTAGAGCAGAGCGTATAAAACCTTGTAAGTATAAAGTATCAATCTTGTACTGAGACACCAGTTGGTACACCGTAAAAAGAGGCACCCGAAGAAAATTTTCTGGGGGGGGCATCTCCGTGGTTGTTATATTACTTCTGGTATTTCTAGTATTTAATATACGTGGTTTGCTATATTACGTACACATCTTCATGAGCCAGGGAGGAAGGTCCTCCTGCCCCCTTTCGGGCTCCCATGATCGTAAACTACGCAACAAATTGATTTGACGGTGAATATTAGCTTCAAGGGTGGAGACATGAGCTTTTCAAGTAGGGCTAAATGTTTCTCAAAGATGACGCTAAGATACTTCACACTATTTCACTGCAAAAAAATACAGAGACTACTTTTAGACACAGTAGGACACTGTACACATTACCGACACTCTTTGAACACCTCTAGATTACACACATTCACCCTTTATATACACTGTGTTGTCCAAGTATGTCCCAGATATATGTACAAAATGTGCACCGTCATCATTTTGTTTTCAAACTGTTTGCCGAGAAGAAGTGTTTTAAATATGTCATAGTAGATACTGTTTTAGAGAAGTAATGCTTTTGGACACGCGAGTCACACTTTATAAACACTATATCATCAATTTTCCCTTCAACATTTGTACTAAAAGTATTTCAATGATTTTTTTTACAGCATTTGTAAGGTTAATGGGAAACAAGGGCGCCTATCATGGAAGCAAGGTGGGGCGCTCGCCCCCTAAGAGGAAATTATACTTGGGAATATCGAAAACCCAATAGAATTTTTACATTAGTTACAGCAAAATTTGAAACTATATTTGAAACGTTGCTTACACTTGCCCCCCCCCTTGGAAACCACAACATGGGCGCGCCCTTGATCGGAAACGTAAGAGTGTGAGATGTAAGCGGTCAGAATTTCAAGTTTGACATTATTTGTTGCGTTTGAGTCCAAATAATCAGTTCACTGATGATGCACCATATCTCACTTCATGTTCTTCAATGGAGTATAAATTTAACAGTACAACCAGCAATTGATGACATACTACTTTTATCAATTACACATAGTCTATTTTACTTGTCAAAGAGTCCCAATAAGTATTTAAATAAAATAATTGTTAAAAACTGTAGAGTTACATTTTGTTATCAATTAGGATTGTCTTTGGGGTAGAATTCAAAGATTTATCTTTAAATTTGACGGAATTGCTGACTTTGTTGCCGAGTTGTTCCCTAAAATTGTACCGAAAAATATATAAATTACAGTGCCATCTTTTGACGAAAAGGACGATTTAGACAAACAATATAAGTTTATTCCAAGGATGTAATAAAATAGAGGATCCGCCCATATGTATCTGCATTCTATTAACTAAATAAATCCAGAAAGACAACTGAGCATGGACACATTTGATTGGCTACTCCCGTTCCCGCCATCGTCTGATTGGCTACTTTCGTTTCCACCACGAATCTTGGCTCAAAACACTGTGAGTTTATTGAGCGTAGTGGGCATAGTAGGGGTGGCGAAGCTGTGACGTATGTTCGTAGGTTTTCGTAAGAAAATTTCCCTCAAATTAGTCAAAAATTTCCCTTTTCTGATCAAATTTCCCCTAGTCTGTTGAGTGTCCAATTCTTGACAGACGTTTTCATAAAATCAATTTATCTATATTAAAGGAAGTGTCCACCATAGTTATTCCTTTGCTTTTTGCTTTTATTTTTTACTTTATCTTTCACTTTTTCTACAAAAAAAAATACAAATACATCCAACCAACAATGGGTAGACTCTACTAATTATGCTACTTTGAACATACACACAAACTATTGCTATCGAATTGGTTTATTTCTGAAAACCAAACAAAGATTTCAGCATTCATATTGGTCAATCAGTCAGAGAAAAAAATCCCTGGATTTTCAACGAAAAATTTCCCTTTTCCTTTTTTTGCTAAATTTACGTATGAAATTTCCCTTAAACTACGAACACTGTATATCTCGTTTGATTTGTTGTCAGTATATCGGTGCGGCGATAGACCCCTTGTGCTTGAGGTGGTAGGAGGATGTAAGGCATAAAGCATAAAGCATGATGCATAAGGCATAAAGCATGATGTTTCAAGCAAGCTGTTACAAAACTTCAATAAAGCTAACAATGAGATCATCGCTTTCTATCAGGAACAGTTTTCAAAACTTACTACTAGCTCTTTCTACAGATGTACAGTTAATGTTTTCATGTAAGAAAACACTAAATTTACCAATTTCCTTACAATGTACAGTTCTAATCGAAATTTTAATCTATGCAGGAATTTGTACTACATTAATTATGTACACACTAGATGATAAAATATTAAAGATTTTTAAAGTCATCTACTGTGTAGAATATATAAATAGACGTGCGTTTTTATTACGACATCCAGGTTGGTTCTTAAAACACTATATTTTAAAAGCGGTTGGTTAAAGGGCCAGTGTTGCGCAAAATTCGTGCATAGCGTTAGATCAATACAATTTCTTTTTAAGGCGCGTCTCTTGTGATTTTTCTTAGCTTCTGTGTTAAACAAAGGAAAAGGAGGTTTTATGATCGATAAAAACGTTTATAACAAGACGAAGGAAGAACTTTCCAGCTTTATACTCGAGCACTTTGAAACGACTTTGCTGTAGAGCTGGATACCTATTTCCAGTATCATCAGAACAACCAAGGGTCAAGTGGACAGTTGCTATTTCTCACCAACTTGTATTGCACAAAGAAAGAAATAGCCTTTACTTTGTTTATTTGAAAGAGAAAAGCAGACACTCAAAATGTAAGATCAAATGTCGTCCCAAATCAGGAATAAGTAATAGGCGTTTCTCTTCCTTCTCACTCTGAAATTTGAAAACATATTTGAATACACCTAATAAGGTTGAAATCTTGCCAAGTCCTTACTTTGGCCATTTCATTCAATGTATAGTTTAATGAATCAATTCGTAACGAAGGTTCTGCGGGGCTCTAACTCGCCTTCACTAGCTGTCTCTCGCTTGTCAATACTATGTGAATTAAATATGAAACTTAGGTACAGAAAGGAACCAACCTATCAGTGACGTGCCTTGGAAAATCAGCGCCCAGGTCGAGACTCTACGACTGCGCCCCCGTACATAGGAGTGAGGTCGACCGGCAAGCTGCGAAGCGCCACCATGGTTGGCGCGAAGCTTAATATAATTTTCAAAAGTAAACCCTGCTTTTCCTTGATTTTGAGCACCTTTTATTACTTTTTCCTTCCATTTTATATATTTATCTTTTCTTTTCCTCGCGATTTTTGAGCCCCCCTACTTCGGCGCTGGAGGCCGTCGCCCTGCTCACTCCCCTCCACGGCAGGGCACGGCAGAGTAAGTTTCTCAAAACCAGAACCGTAAGATCAAATCACTGAATCGAAGAATCGAAAAAAAAGTGAATGAAATTGCTAAAGTAAAGACTTACCAAAATCTTTATTGAACAAATTCAAGTTTTGCCTTCTGATTAATTACTTTATTAATGTCTTTAATGAAGTTCTAAGTGCATAATGTAACCTTAATGCAGGGCCTTGCCATGGAAAATCAGCGCTCGGGGCGAGAGTATATGACGGCGCCCCCATACATATTATATATTCCAAGGAATTTTCCTATCTTTTTTCCTTTTTTCTTCCGAATTTTTCGCCCCCTTACTTCGGCGCCCGGGGCCGTCGCTCCGCTCTCCCCCCCCCTTTACGGCATGGCTCTGCCTTAATGTAAGATCAAATTAGTGACATGAAACGAGTCCACAGATAGAGTGCTCAAGTGGTGCCCTCTCAAGTTACGAAAGTTGATTCACATAGAGCTTAGCTTTTTGTTTTGCCACTGAGAACTGGTTTAGCCGCTGACGGATGGAATCAATAAAAACAATGTCAAATGAAATGAGATATTTCAGTTTAACTTCCCACATTTATGCCCTTTTAGGCTAAGGGAGACGGTGATTAAGGAAAGTGAATAATGATGGGGGAATTGGTGGAATGAAGAATTGGGAGGAAACAGGAGTACTCCGAGTAAACCTACGGACACGGTGATATCTAGCACAAACTTATTTGGCCGGGAACCGAACCAGGGGCCCCCACGCACCAGAGGTAAACGCGCTCTACTACAAGTTACCGTGCCCCTCACAATGTAAAATGAATCCTTTCAGGGCAATGTATGTAATGCAACATCTTAATATTCGTATGATTCAACTGAGAAAAATAAATCTGAAAAAAAAAACTTCAGTCAATATAATCGGCTACGATATTTGTAGGCTACTCGGGGTCTCCTGACTACCTACGATTGCCCAAGAAAGCTTTCAATTTATGGAAATTTAGTTCCTAAGTTTGGAATCTCACTGCGTACATATTGGTTTTACTGAATAAAAAATATCTCCGTCTCCAGAACCAAAATTAATCAGAGTCAAGAGTCTAACACATTTACTCTGTTGAAAGAGGGGTTTGTCTTACCAAATGAATCGTGAAACCTACCTTTGACGAATACAGGCGTAAGTATGTGTGGTAAAAATTACTTGTATGTTAGATTGCATGAATGTCGAGAGATTTTTATGATAATTGCAATCGTAATTATTTTTTTAAAAAAATATGAAGTTATGTTTATAAAAAAAACTTCCAAGTTGGAGATGTACTTTACCACCAAGGACGCCGATCCTGGGGGGCAGAGGCCCCCCAAAGCTCATGTGGGCCCCCTTATTGTATATAAGAATATACAATACTATGCATAATTTGAATGCAATTTGTCTTTAAATCCTCATATATACAGTACCTTCTACATCTGAATGGGCCCCCCACATTTACAGAGAAATCGGCGCCCTTGTTTACCACCTCCATTGACTGATTTCAATCTCAAGCGATTCTCCAATTACATAATATAATTAGTATTGGTACATTACACAGCATCGAAACCAAAAAGGCTCAATCCCTGAAATTTTCCGTTCTTTGTTAGTATGCTTATGTCAAAATATGAAGTGACTATAGTTACTTCAGTATTGTATCTAGGCATCTTGTGACCCTAGACAATTTATGGTCGGAGGGTCCCTTGCCCCCCACCACTACTCACCTGACTGAGAGTGTTCACTCACTCGTCACATTTAGTGAACGTTGGGTTAGCAGTTTATTAGATGACGTCACGCAACGCTTTCTCCCCAGTGTTGAGTGTGAACTATGAAGTCGTTTTAACATATTTTTTCTTTAAGTATAAAAAGGAAATGTACCAAACCAAACCAAACATAAAAGAAACAATAATAATTTAGAAAAAAACTTGTTCCAAATATTGATTTTTTTAAAATTTTGTGGTCTCTGAGTTTTGCGGCCTTGTTTGCCTAATCAGAAATCTGACACTGAGTTACTTTCCCCTCCAAAATGGTATCACGGCTCCCTTAGTATTCTAGCTATGCCCCTGATATAACGAAAACAAAGTCCAAAGCTGAAACTTGTACCAATCAATATATACAGTGAGTTTAACAAAAAAAAAAAAGTATGAGTGACTGTAAAGTTTTGTACTTAGCAGAGTCGTGTCGTGGAAAATCAGCGCCCGGGGCGAGAGTATACAACGGCGCTCCCATACATATATTCCAAGCAATTTTTCCTATCTTTTTTTCGTTTTCTCTCCCGCCGTTGCCCCGCTCGCCCCCCCCCCCCAGGGCTCGGCCCTGGTATGTAGTCTTCGAGAAAACTAGCTTTTTTAAAGTAAAGTTTAGAATTATGTTGTACTGTACAATATCCATGCACGCCATTTATTTCAATGAATATTCAAACTAACATTGAAGTTTTTTCTTCTTTTTCTTAAGTCTTTTTTTCCCAATTAGCTGGGGTCGGCTTTTCGGATAGCTGTCCTCCACCTGTTTCTCTCTTGTGTCATATCCACTGTGACACCATACTGCAGCATATTGTTCTTAACACAATCTACCCACTTCTTCTTTGGCCACCCTCAAGATCGTTTCCCATTCAGTTCTATAGCATTCACTCGGTGAGCTACGTATTCGATAGGTCTTCATCTTACATATCCAAACCACCTCAGTCTACTTGCAGTTTTTCTACTAGTGGGCTCACCTTTACTTTTTCTCCGGACAGTTTCATTCTTAATTTTGTCTTTCCACGTCACATCCACCGTAGCATCTTCATCTCCATAACGTGCAACTTCTGTTCCTCTTCTCTCTGCTTCTTCGTCCAATATTCCGCTCTGTTTAATAAGGCAGGTCTCACTACTGAACTTTTTCTTTAAGGCATATTGGTACCCTACGGTCACACAATACTCCTTCCACTTCTCACCATTTTGCCCAAGTTGTGCTAATTCTGCTGTTTACATATTCTATTCCTACATTTTCCTGCAATATTAATCCCAAGTACTCGAATTTCCTCGTCATTACCACCCCTTCTTCATTCAGTTTCAATTACATTTTTCCTGAAAGGATAGTTATAAATGATGGATCTATTTTTAAAGATGTGTATTTATTAAAGTACAAATCCAAAATGAACAATCTTTATACCAATGGAAAGTGGAAGTTTCAAAGTTTTTTTTGCAATACATTATAAATGTTCTGTGTGTCCACCGTCTGCTTCACGGCAAACATCTATGCGGTAGCTTAACTCGTCCCACACACAAGGAAGTGTATCTACTGTTATTGAGTGCACGGCAGCTGTGATACGGTTCCGCAGATCGTCCAGAGTTATTGGTAAAGGTGGGACGTAAGCAGCTTCCTTAACATAACCCCATAAGAAGTAGTCACATGGGGTGAGATCAGGAGATCTCGGTGGCCAGAAGTGTGTAGAGCCAGGTCTTCACTTCCCCTGCAACTGAGAGGGAAACGAATGGCGGCCTATTGCTGCGCGAACTCTACCGGCCGCTTCGGGAACTATCATTGCCCACCGAAACTTTCAACCTTCCTCTTTCCATTCGTATAAAGATTGCTCATTTTGGATTTGTACTTTAATTACTACGAATTTTTAAAAATGGGTCTATCATTTATAAAAACCCTGTACTATGTCTTGGTTTCACTAATTCTACGCTCTTTGCTCTCCAGTGCTCCTCTCCAAGCATCTAATTTCTCTTGCTTTGCTGCCTTGGTCTCACTAACCAACACTATGCCATTCGCAGATAGCATGTTCCACGGTGCTAACTCTTGGATATCCTTTGTAAGTTCGTCCATCAGAACTGCAGAAACGTATGGGCTAAGAAACGATCCCGGATTAAGTTCCTCTTTAACTGTAAACTCTTTTGTTATTCTACATGAGCTCTTTACTCCCGCCCTACATCCATTATACATAACTTGGATTATACAGATATGTGTGTTCGGAACACACTTCTTCTTCAGTGCCCACTAAATAAGATCCCGTGGCAGTCTATCATAGGGGATATTTCTCTAGGTCGGTGAAAACCATATGAAAGTCCTTCCGCTATTCTCTGTAGCATCTTAAGTGCAAATATTGTATCCGTTGTCGATCGTCCTGGCAGGAAACCAAATTGGTTCTCGGATATTTCGGTCTCTTCCCTGAATCCAATGATGCCAACCTCGAACCTTATAAAATCCCATCTTGAAAATCAGAAATTCCCATGCGCCATACAAATTATATTTGGAAAGTTTATAAATTATGAAAATTGAAAATTGAAATATGTTATTTACTTTATCCGACATTTGAGTGAATTATTTGTAAATTTTGATCTAAATTCCTAATGACTTATTATTGAAATTGTTGGTGAAAACAAGCATATTTTGTCGTGAGAATTTAGTATTTTCATCACATCTTTGTACCATAATGTTCTACTGAACATAATACAACTAGACAGACTTCATTGTCCGGTTATTCCAGGTGAGGCGTTCTAAAAATTAGCAGTTTCTTGTATAGTCAGGGGTAAAAATGGGGGGAAGGTGGGGGAACGCCGTCCTCCCACTTCCAGAAAATATCTGTGGCGTCCTCTCACTTTGTAAAAAAAAAATACAATGCGCAAAGATAGGCAAGGAGGACGCCATGACGTCATGCTTCCCCTTACCTTTTCAGATCCACTTTTATCCCTGTGTATGGTAATTTAATTTCTACCGTTCATGACCTTTTTTAACTCCAGAGTACAATTTAGTTCCTTGTTGTTGTTGTTGTTGTTGTTGTTTTTGACATTCACAAGTTCCTGTATACTTCACTTTCGCAGTAACACTTTCAAATAACAACATTTCACAATTAACACTGATTTCACGTGAATCCAAGCACCATTAACCTACTATCTTCTCATAGAGAATTTTATTGGCGTTGTGGGCCGCGGTGGCTCAGTGGTAGAGCGTTCATCTCTAGTGCTTGGGGTCCCGGGTTCGATCCTAGCCCCTGCCAAGTTAACTTTGTGGTGGACAAACACCGTGAGCGTGGGTTTCTTCGGGGTTCTCCCGTTTCCTCCCACTTTCTTCTTCCACCATTTCATTCATTACTCATCATCACCGTCTCCTTTAGCGTAACCGGCATAATCGTGGGACGTAAAACTCAAAGATTTCATTTCATTTTTTTCTTGGCGTTGATGAAATAAATATATGAAAAAATCCCACATATCCTGCCAATTTTGACAATAATCCCCTTTATCCCTATTCAAGAAATTTGTCCAAAAAAAATCTCGCAAAATGCGATTTTTCCCATGCGTTGGCATCAGTGCCACAATCTTGCTTACCTTTTTATTATGGTACTCATGAGATGACAGTGCGTAAGTATAATTAATGAAATATCACGGCGTAAGTTATTTTCAATTTTTCCTGTTTAATTTTTATTAATCGACAACATTGTCCAAAGTTGAGAAAGGTATCCATATTATTAAATGATAGACTAGATCGAATGAAATAAAATAACTTTCTTCTGTTTAGATTCTCATATATAATTTTTGGGGAAAGGAATTTATATAGAGCTAAAAAAACGTCCAAACGATTGTCAATTAAGTTGAATTTTAAAACGAAGGTACGCTGCGTTACTTTTACATCATGTCATAGTGTTACGTAGTTGTAATGTCTTGTTCTGTTGCTCAAATATTGCTAATGGATTGCTTTACTTAGAATAAAAGTGTTGGTAAATTATTAGATGGTGTGTTACTGTTGTGCGTGAAGTGTTTCATAAATTTCAGTTATCAGTTCTCTACTGTTACTAATGAATATATTTAATCATGGAAGTTTATCACTGTTCTACACGTAATCATTAAACTATTGTTTTAACACGCAAACCTTAGTTTAAAAATCTTGGACGTTCTATGTCATTTATTTCAAGTCAGCATTTACTTACCCCAGGGTTATCAATCTTTTCGAGCCTAGCGTCCTCTTGGATGAATGTGATTATACGGACGAAGCAGTCTAAGAACCAGAAATAGGCTTCAATTCTTAAAAATCAGCCTTAAAACATCAACATTGTGAGTTGTAAAAAAAAAAAAAAAAAAAAAAATTGATAATTTCTAAAGTTCATAACCGTTTTCGTCCAGTAATAAGAAAAAAGTCTAAAAAGGTTACAAAATCTCAAACAGATCCTGTATACCCTTTTGTTCCCATTCGCTCTTTTTGCTTCCAACGCCCCTTTTGAAACCAAGTTCTTCAGCGCACATACAGTTCTTCTAACATCTGCAGTGACCAAACACATCTCTTTCTAAAGATAAAATACGGTGTGAAACATTTTTCGTGAAGAAATGAGAGTGTGAATATAAGAAATTACTGTCAGTACACAGAATATTAAAATAAATTTTGAGTGATAGTGAAAGTATTTTATGTGTAACTGTGCTTTTTCACTATCCTTCTTTATGCGTATACCCATCGTCGTTGACGCGCCTGCTCCCTACGGACGCACCCCCTCGCTAACCCACTAGCGCTCCCCTGCTCCGCTCCTGCCTTTACACGGTTAGATATCACTTGTGATTTTTATTGGCCGCCTAGCACAAGTTGGTTCGTGTTTCATGCACTGTAGTTTTTTTATGCAATATATGCACACTGTATTTATACTGATCCTTCCTGAAGTCAATCTGCCAGTAGTAATGGAGCTTCTCATTTAGTGTATGCTCTGCAAAAAGAAATACAAAGCTTTAACCTAAGCTGAAAATGTAAGAAATACGTCAAACTTTGGTAGAACCATCTGCTCGACTAATGGCCCCAATATAAATCTTCACGTAGAAAATAGTTGCAATTCACAGAATGTCGCGCTCACAAAATGTGGGCATATTTTTTTAAAAACTTGAATAGTAGTGTTGCATAAGAATTTCTCATCTCGAAAATGAGGCGAGCTTCGTAAAGATTTTTTTTAATTCTAGACGAGATTAGAAATTTTACAAGCCATATAAACACCACTAGTTCACTGAAGTTTAAGATCTCTAACATGGTTTTAGTGTTACACGACTCATAGTGTAAAAACTATGAATTGATATAATAACACAATAGTGAAATTTTGTCAGAATTTAAAGATACGCGAGTCATTAAAAATATACTGCAATTATAAATATGGTTTAAATGTTGTTCAACCACACCCTTCGTGGACCTCTCGTGATGCGAAAGGACTCTGATAACTTCTGGATGAAATTTTTATTTAAAATAGTAGGCCATAAAGTTTTACATAAATCTACAAAAAGAGATGAGAAAATCCTTTTGGGAATCGAGTCGAGATGATAAATAATTTTTCGAGACAAGATTTCTACAATACTTACGAGACGAGACAAGAAAGAATTATTTGAGACGAGACTTCTACAATACTTACGAGACGAGACAAGAAGAAATCTTCGAGATTAGATTTCTACAAAATTTACAACACGAGACAAGGAAGAATTATTTGAAACGAGAGTTCTTCAAAATTTACGAGACGAGACAAGAAAGGATTCTTCGAGACGAGACTTTTACAACACTTACGAGACGAGACGAGGAAACATTATTTCTCGTCTCGTTTTGTGAGTAACAGTACACTCTGTCTTCAGCAGAGGAGCGGACTTTTACGTCCCACCTTTGAGCATAAATCTCTGAGGAATCCTCGATATTTAGTTATGACAAAGAGTACAATTTTTTTTATAGTTTAATTTATTATTAACCTTCATATAAAAAGAAAAATACGTGTGTGGTGTACGTAAAAACGTAAGTTATGCGTAACACGCGTAAATTATGTAATTTTTGGACTTAACATGCAATCGTATGTAACATCTGCAGCAAATATATAACTGAAAACGAATGTCTTATAATACTTTCCGTATAAGTGTTTTATCTATACGTACTTTCCTGATAAAACAAAGAAATGTGTATATAGGTCAGGGGATGAAACAAAGAAATGTGTATATAGGTCAGGGGATGAAACAAAGAAATGTGTATATAGGTCAGGGGATGAAACAAAGAAATGTGTATATGGGTCAGGGGGATGAAACGAAGAAATGTGTATATAGGTCAGGGGGATGAAACGAAGAAATGTGTATATAGGTCAGGGGGATGAAACAAAGAAATGTGTATATGGGTCAGGGGGATGAAACGAAGAAATGTGTATATAGGTCAGGGGGATGAAACAAAGAAATGTGTATATAGGTCAGGGGGATGAAACAAAGAAATGTGTATATAGATCAGGGGGATGAAACAAAGAAATGTGTATATAGGTCAGGGGGATGAAACAAAGAAATGTGTATATAGATCAGGGGGATGAAACAAAGAAATTTGTGTATAGGTCAGGGGGATGAAACAAAGAAATGTGTATACAGGTCAGGGGATGAAACAAAGAAATGTGTATACAGGTCAGGGGATGAAACAAAGAAATGTGTGTATAGTTGAGGATATCACATATAGATGGTGGTATATCACATATAGCTGAAGTATGTAACATACGTGTACGTATGTAATATATGGAAGATTATTAGATGTCATACATCCTGCAGCGACATGATGTAACATCTATGCGGGGGAAAGGCGGTATGTATGTAGTATATGGATAACGTATGATCCGTACAGATTTCCGCAGTAAACTTAAGGGCCCCGTATATTTGTACAATATACTGCTATTCGGATAACGGATTTTTCTCTGTGTAGGGAAGTTCCGCCTTAATAAATCGTGAAAACGAGAAACTAAACTCTAGAAAAAATCCAGAAATTATCTTGATAATGAATAGTAAATTTTATATGGATTATTTTCTCGGGAAGACCTTCCACGATTTTGTTATATTTCACAAGATAAATATTTCATTAGGAACCCTACAATATGAATTGCTTATTGCTTTGAGATAAACACAAACATTATAATTTACTGCTTGAGAGAAGTTAGTAAAGCAACGTTATATACTGCATATATCTTATCATAGTTAAACATAAAACTAGTTAAATCAGATTCGTACTAGAATATGGATTTTGTTCTAAAATATGCGTTCAAAAAATCAAACGTGTATGGAACATCCAAATTTCGTAATCTGTTAAAAGTTGAAAGTGACATATGCTTTGCTAATTAAGGAAAAAATACTGAAAACAATAAATGTTGCAAACTTTATAACGATTGAAACTAGTCTAGACGAGTCGCAACCTTTTTGCTTTCTATTTTATAAACGTCTGGCCTAGTTTCTTGTGTTCTAGTTTAGATTAGAGTAGACACATTAAATATTAGACAGTATTTCGCCACAGAATCTGTAGTTGTAGAACAAAATTAATTTTAGAAGCAAGAACAAAAAAAGTGTAACGGAAGAAAATTATTTATGTAATTGCAATTTCTAACTGTGCAACGATTCATTGCAATTGTTCCCAATCTAGTGATTTTTTTAGGGGAATATAGTTATTTTCACTTTTCAATTATCCATCTGAAAATATAATTAAGCTATTAGCTATTCTTTGGAGCAAGTCTTCTTTCATAATTGCAAATTTCTATTATTTTTTTGCTTTGTTATAGTTAGTTGAATAACTTTCTAAATCGAAAAGTCTTAAAAGCATGAATAGAAACAAAATTAAACGTGACTTAGCTTGAGCTCCTTTGTGGCAAAACGGTCAGCGTATGCGTCTTTGGCGTGGGAGATCTAGGTTCGATTCCTAGCGGAAGCTCATGTGGTTCGGATTCTACGTTAATCAGTTCGTCCACGTCTCATATAGCCTCGCTGCTCAAAGGGACATTAAACTCTAAAAATCAATCAATCAAAACGTGACTTAGCCTACTAGTTAAGCTCCAATTATTCGCATTGCATTGAATTTGGGAAATCATTGAAAATGCTATGTTGTGAGATTAGAAAAGTCTCTAAATTCAATTTTGTGTGGACGGTGACTCAGTGGTACAGTGCTTTCCTCTGGTGAGTAGGGTCCCTGGTTCGATAGCCGGTGAAGTATTTTGTGATGGACAACATCCTATCTGTGAGATTTCTCAGGGTATCCCGGTTTCCTACCACGTTATCATTCCACAAATTCATCCATCATCATTCACTTGCCCTTTAATAATCGTCTACCTTAACCTAAAGGGCATAATCGTGGGACGTTAAACTGGAAGATTTCATTTCTAAAATAAAGTTTGCTTAATATATATAAAATTTATATTAACCCACAAAAACCCAAACATAGTTCAAATAAGAATTTTTGAACAAAACTTTCATGATTCACTAAGTGAGGGCCTTAGATAACAGAAATGTCGAAAAAAATGTTTTCGAATGAATTGGAAGCCCAATGTGATACCTGCGACTCAGCGAGAAAGAAACGTAGTATATAACTTTAATTTAGTACATGAAGAATTATTATTTAACCAGAGTAATTACTGACGTTTCTAGATACAGGAAAAATAAATTATTAGGGATTTAAATACTTACTGTGTCACTGCTCGTTTTAACGACCCCAAAAATCATGGATTCGACGCTAATATCAGTCATTTTCAATCATTTTTAATTATCTCCCACTTCTAACTTCAACCATCAAGTTGAAATGATAAAAAAAATATCCCAAACCCAAACCTCATCTATATTGAAAGTTAAATCGAGGTCGGTCGGATCGTTCAAGAGTTATTAAGTCACAAACCTGGTCATTTTCATTCTTATTTATATAAATTAATGCTTTTTCTCTGACTTACTAAGTTAAAACTGAGAACACTTTGAAAGTTTCACATTTTCGAAACCAAACGCATGAAATTTCTTACTTATGTATTTTTAAGCTTATAAAAGTCGTCAAAGTAAAATATTTCAAAAAAAAAAAAAAAAAAAAAAAACATATTCCTTCGTGAAATTTCTAACAATATATTGGCCCTATCTCTACAAAGGTTGCCCACCTCTGTGTTCATTTAATATATTCTGGGAATAATTATAGATAATGGCAACTATATTAATATATATTTGAATAAGTTTATTAACCTAAGCTCTGCTCATCCCCGTCGTCACGCATTAACCGTCCTTTTTCAAGCATATTTCTTCTTTCCCTATTTCTTTACTTTTTAACTGCAGCGAATCTAAGTTGAATGACTGCTTTATTGGTCGGAACGCAAAGGGTCACTTATAAGCGATGACCTGACCCCATTTGCTATCTTGTAGGTCAACCGGCGCTTCTGCTGTAATACATACAATGGCTCCACAGCGACGGAAGAAAGAAAGAAAAAAAAAGGTTTAAATCGTTCCGTGGCTATATCGTGAATCGTCGTTAATGGATCACTGTTCATCTCAGTTCCGGAACAGTTTAGATGTTTAAAAAAAAGAAAAGCAAAAGAAGATTGGTGAAATTCTCTGGAAACTCGTATAATACATGGAACTGATTAACAAGCGTTCCGTGACTCTCCCAGATAGTGCTTTCGATTCTTTTACGAGCAAATTCTCAGAAGAGTTATTTCACGAGTATTATGCATTTAATGACCCTGAATTCGGGAAGTTATCCTTCCTGTTTCAATTCCTAAATATTGGTTTCTATCGTTGTTATACATTAGAGAATTACTAAATTGTAATCTGTAGTTTAAATCTAAATATCTCGAAGATCCCAAGAAAACATGCAGTACAAAATAATAATAATAATAATAATAATAATAATAATAATAATAATAATAATAATAATAATAATAATAATAATAATAATAATAATAATAATAATAATGAGTTTCGTTCAGAATATGAAATTACGATAGATTTCCAAACTATGCACATTCAATACTCAAACTTGACGTCGTATATCTATAAGTATCGGTTGCAATAGAGCAGTGGTTCTCAATCGGTGTGTAGCGACACATTAGTATGTTGTGCAGTCCCATAGGATGTGTTGTGAAATTTGAGAATTTAATGAACCAATTAGTTAAAAATCAATTTTGAAATAGCCCGATCCAGTTAACGACTCCAATGGTAGCAGCAATGTCCAGTACTACCAAGATACACTATTTGTATTAATTGCCTTGAGCAAGATATTATGGGAAAATAAGCGTTTACCATTTTAAGATATACATAAAAATTATCCCTGCCTTGAAATTACATGAGATTAAGTCCTTGAATCCCCCCCCCCTTCAGCTTAAACATTAAACGCCCACTGACGCAACTGCTGCGTCGGTGTTTTAAACTTAGACAGTTCAGTCTCTAATTAAGGAAGGAAGATAACTTTGATACCAATGTATTCCTGAAGGAAGAAGATTTCTGCCACTATGGAAGATTTCCGCCATATGTATACGGGGATAGCACGGCCGAGGGTGAGGGTGAAGTTTTTTTTATTTTTAAAAGATTTTGGGGGCTGTTCCTCCCCCTTTGTGGTACACCCATAAAAATTGGTATGTGACGGAATGATACATTAGCATAATTTTTCAGCCTAGGGTGACTGCAAGGGTTGTCAGGGCCCCACAAAGTCAATTTTTTTATATTTTTAATGATTTTTGTGTTTCTTCTTCTTCTACGAATGTTGCGAGAATTCACAAATGTTATTTCGTTGGAATCTGTGGTCTACAACATTTCCAACGATGTATGAATCATGACTCTGTGATAATTAGAGGGTCAACAAAGACTCCAAGGTGAGAGTCCACGATTTTGAAATTTCTGACTTGCATCTAAAGGTTAAAAATCGAATTTAGGACCTCGTGTACAAACAGCACCACAACTAGATAATAGACCAGCTAATAAAATAATCTTCATATTTGAATAGCATGCGAGTTGTGTTTGTGTGAGAAGCAGGCTAGAAGTACTTAATAATTAAAGATGTGTAAAGACTCCTTATAAAAACGACTAAATCTTGAGTAAGAATTGGAAAAGTCATTTATTTCAAAAGCACAAAGTTTAAAGTACCACAAATTAACTTACGATCTACGATCTAATAAACAAAAGAACTAAAGTTACGTGATCCAATTAAGATTGTTCGTGGATAGTTGTATATCAAATCAACTGCAGCACTGTATCTGATCCCCTAGGCTGTGTAGCGCAAAAGAATAAAAATTGTTTACTTCAAACGAACAGCGCTCAACGCCTGCTAGAAGTTAATCCCTGGAAGTTAGATGACCCAACAAACACTGTGCATGGTTGGTTGCATACCAAAGTGGCTGAAATGCTTTTCCTATGCCGTGCAAAATAAGATGATCGTTATTTTTAGTTTCGAACGATGTAAAGAGAAAAGAAAACATCAATGATCGTGAAAAGAAAAATTGAATTCGATACTTCTACGAATTTACATGTTTCACGGCCTAAAAATACTGAAAAAGTGATTTTTGACATCTGTTTGTTGGTCCGTTTGTCCTGGCGTGCATCCACCTAGAAGGCATACTGTACTGTACAAAGTATAAATACCAAATATTACACTTAAGGTTTTTATGTGTTCCTCCAGGTGCTTTTTTGAATTTTCTTCAAACCCCTTGAGATAAGGGTAGCTTACTTAAGGTTAAGAATAAAAGATAGCGATTTTCTCAAAAATAGATCTAACGATTTTGTTTATATTTCAAAACTCAATTTCTCAATAAGAACCCCATCATGTGATATAAGTCATTTCTCTGGGAAACAAATCGAGAAGAGGTACTTTACTCTTGTTGTGAGTTTTCTTTCGGGCGATTTTTCGCAAAACTAATTCAGATTATTTTGTTTATAATTCATAAATAAATATTTCATTAATAACGTGACAATATGGCATAACTTATTTGTCCTGAAAAAAATGTACGTACGAGGAGTACGTAGTTTATTCTTGGGGTGAGTTTCTTCCAGACATTTAATAACATTGATACTTTCGCCTGCTTTTTGAAGTTGATGCGGCGGCAATACTTTTTAACTGGTTTCGGAACATTTTTTAAGAATATCACAATCAGAAAAGTTCATAAATGATAACAATCACTCAACAATATTTTAAGACAACACAGTGGCGTCATCTCAGTTTGTTTGTAGGGGTGGGACAAGACTCTATAAGTAGAGTTTTCATTATAATATTAAAATGTAACCAACTATTCATACTTAGAACATGCAACCGTACTTAACGACACAAAAATATTTTTAAAATTAAGAAATTGAATTGAAAGAACACCGCAAATCCACAGACATGTATACGTACTTTTCACGTTGATATACCTGTTGAAATTTTACGGAGGGACAACAAGGAACATTATTAATAAGATATACCCTAGAAAAGCACTTTAAAATATCTTTCAATATTATAATGATATGAAATCATTCCGTTTAACTTCCCACCATTATCCCCTTTAGGCTAAGAGAAATGGATGATAAAGGCATGTGAATTATGATAGGAGAAGTAGCGGAATGAAAATATGGGAGGAAACAGGAGTGACCGAGAAAACCTGCAGATACGATGTTGTCCACTACAAATTGACTTTGCCGGGGATCGAATTAAGGACCTCACGCATCAGAGGTAAGCACTGTACCACTGAGCCACCGTGCCTCCTGTTCATGTTTCTTGTTCCTTCTTAAAAAAATATTCCGGTGGACGTATTCAATTTAGGTCTTTAATTCCTAACGATATGAGCATAAGTGGATATCATCGTCCCACACGTTTCCTTCTCTCGGGTTCTTATGTTTCTTTCTATTGTTTTCATACCATCAATTCTTTCAATTCTTTTGCCAGGGTTCGATTCCCGGCGGTAGCTCATGTGGTTCGGATTCCACGTTAATCAGTAGGTCCACGTCTCATATAGCCTCGCTGCTGAACGGGACGCTAAACTATAATCAACTCAACAGCTCTTTCAATTTTTTTGTAATACATTATTTACATTTATCATACATTCCCTTTGACCTAAAGGGTGTAAGTGCGGGAATTGAGTGTTATTTGTTAGAAAAGTAAAGGCCATCTTTTACTTGCTTTCAAGGCAGTCCTTGGAAGTAAAAAGTTTGCAAACTTTCTTGACTTTGATAGTGATGGCATTAAAGTGATAATTATCACACTTCACCTTTATTTCCCTAGGTTGCCCCAAGCATAGATTTTAAAGGCTGGATGAATCTCAGAGATGCCTTATAAAAGGGTAGAACGAGAAAAAAATTATCTCCCCTGTTTGGGTTCGAACTCTGGACTCCCAGTTATTTGATAGATAACATTCCGACTGCACAAATACGATGTTAAAAACTATTTATTGTTGGAGTCATAATATAATCTCAGTCTTATGTCGATACGGGATTTTCCCGAATTACCGCTTCAAAATTGTATTCTTATTGACGCTAATTCATATAGAACCGGAACTATTATAAAGGTATGAGTGACTTTCGATCGAATCTCGTTCCATATGTGACTATATATATATATATATATATATATATATATATATATATATATATATATATATATATATATATAAGTGTGTGTGTATGTACATTGAATAGAAACGGTGCCACAAATGTACAATCAGGATGGGGCGGGGTTGGACGGAGCCTTCGTAGCCTACTCGGACAAAACACGCGATTGAATTAGAAGACGACGACGACGAAGAACAGAAGGGGAGAAAGTGGGTTATCATTGGCTGTTGAGGGAAGGAAGGACAGAGAAGAGGAAGGGGGGAATTCTCGTGTCCACCAAGCACCAAGCGAAGTTACGTGGATCACGAAGAGGTTGTAGCATTTTGTCTTTATTTTTTTTTAATATATTATTCTTTGCAAACACTGGCGAACAAGTGCTCACCCACTTGGACAATTGCAAACTGCAACCAATCAGAAACTTGTATTTAGTACCTATGGCCAGGGCCGGAAAAATGTGCTTTCGAATACTATAATACAGGCATGTCTTTCGTAGCCTGAAATGTGTTGAAGCCAATATACTAAATCGTAAATTTTGCATCTTTCGATTGAAAGTAGTTTGCGTTTTTGCTCTGGATTATTCTCATCAGTTGCAATAAGATGCTTGTTCTTCGACATGGCCAGTCTTATCCCTTTCCACTTTATGGCTAAGTTACAAAAATCTTTTTCACTAATTTATTGCGAATATTGAAGAAAATCTCAACAATTTAGGAGGGACCCCTGTTCAGTGATTCAGTGATCGGTTTGTACTATTTTTGCCAGCAGTGAGACTCTGTATTTAAACAGGAGTCTGAAACGCTGCGGTACATTCGATGTTCTCTCATCGAGAATCGAAGCGAGGTCCTAGCACATCAATAGCAAGCATGTTATTCAGTAGACTAAAGAGAAGACTGAACCTCTATTACAAGATAAGCCGCTTTTCGCTATACAAAGTCATAGCGCACTGTATTGCAGCAATATTAATGGCTTACAAGATAATAAGTGGAGGGGACATAAGCGAATTTCCAATACCTTGATGGGGGAAATGCTGGCTCAGTGCTAAAATGCTCACCTTTAATGTAAGGGATCCGTGCTTCGTTACCTGGTCAACTAAGTTTGTAGTAGACAGTATTTTGTCCATTGTTTTTTTAGATTCTCCTTTTCCTAGCACATTCTCGTTCTACCATTTATTTATTTATTTATTTATTTATTTATTTATTTAACAACCACCAGATACAGCTCAGAGGCCATTTTACACTGGATATCTAGCAACAACAATGGAAAGGATTTGGGAAGGCATCGGCCAGGGCCTGTTTAGTAGGTACCATCCCGGCATTTGCCTGGTAGAACCGAGGGAAACCCTGGAAAACCCCAGTCAGTATGGTCGGCAGCGGGAATCGAACCCACGACCTCCCGAATGCGAAGCCAACGCTCTACCACTTGAGCTACTTCGCTCGGTTAATTCACTTTCTCTAATCATTCGCCCCTTTTTAATTTGGTACGTTAACCTCCGGAATGCCAAGATTGGGTTGTTTTGACCCACGCATATTTCTCGTAACCAAATTGAAGGCGTTTTGGAGTATTGCATACAGTAGAAACTCTTCAAATATAATTTTTCGACTTTGACCAGTAAGAAGCAAAGGCTGTGGACTTTTTGAAGCCATTATCACAACTACATTAGTTACTTACTCCTGCGGACAGCAACATAGTGACGCGTAACTTTACCGAAGGTGTTTGCTATGGTTGGTTGAACTAGTGCCACATATCTGCATAATTGAGAAATGTAAAGTGTAGGCTGTGTGACAATAGTTGTGGGATCTTTTTAACAGAGAACTTGTTCTTTCAACTTAAAATGAAATTTAGAAATAACTACCGGAGGCGGACCAGGCCAAATTTTCACCCGGGCAAAGTGACTTTTTGGCGCCCTCCCCCCTAGTACCAGCCTATATTTTATATTTGATCATAGTAATTTTAATATTTTAAACCCATTTTTCAAAAAGACCTTCATTACCTAGGAAAACTTCACAAAGAATATGGCCCGCTATAAACAATACCAATTCGCCCCCCCCCCCGCTTGGTCTTGTGGCTAGCACGCCCGCCTTCTGTGGTTTCGGGTCTAATTCCCGGTGGGTTACTGTTGAACGATAAAAGTGGTTCGGATTCCATTATAATCAGTATCCACATCTCCTTTGGCCATTAAGGCATAACCGTGGAACGCTAAACTCAAGCAAACAAACAACTCTTTATTGTACATGCTATCTCTCCATTACAGTCCTCTTAGTACTATGAAACTCTCTTCTTCCATGATGAAATGGCAAAAGATTATGTAATTGGCACTACTTTACAAGAATGTAAACAAAAAAGTCAGTAGAAAACACATTATAAAATTTACTTTTTGAGGTTCGTTTTGGCGTCTCTCTGACTCTGGTGCCCCGGGCAGTCGCCCAGGTTGCTGACCCTTGGTCCACCTCTGATAACTATTTAAAACGCCAAGACTGAGTCAAAATGACCCACGATTGATTATTTTTTTAAATATATTACATAATGAATACATGAGTTAAGCGTTATTTTGTTTAAAAATAGTGTTGGACACCATGAAGAATACACTCTTCCATGTGATGATTAATAGACAAAATAAATATTGAGAATACTTCATGGTGAATTTTTACCTAAAATTACGTGTGTAATTAAACATCTGTGTAATGTAACTTCAATAATTCACTTTTTAAATATGTGCTATCCTCATCCTAATCCTAAATTCTGATTTTAGCACTTCGCTTCAGCCGTTTAGTTTCCATTTGTTTAGAACCAGAATTAAAACCATCTGGCCACCTTATTCTGCTCTAGTAGGAGACCACATAGTTACGCTAGGGAAAGGCGATAGATTATGTCTAGATAACATTCCGATAAACGAATACCTGCAAAGCCACTCTAGTAATATTGGATTTGAGAACAAACAATCCCTGATCTGTAATTGAGGAGAAGAAACGTACCTGTTTCGAAGAATCTCTACTTCAGAATTAACAAAACAACATAGCTTTAAATAATAAAAAGTATCAACTGTCATGAAGAAGACAGTATCCTGAAAAATTCATCTATCTTTTATGTCCCATATAAACAGTGTTTCTTCTAGTCATGTTTTTTTTGGGGGGAGGAGGCACTGCACCTAAGAGATCTGAGAATGTCCCCCTGGAGGAGATTAAAACAATATGTTTATAACAGCGCTACGCCGTAACTTAAATTTTCCTGGGGGGTGGCAAACATTAATATTTTGAACCCCCTAGAAAAAATTATTTAGAGCCCTCTCGCAAAATTCAAAAATAAGCCCCTTCTTTCCATTTTTCTCTTACTCTTTGAGGGTCCCTTGGAGCCTGTGGCATTCCCGCACGCCCCTGGGCCTGTTCCATACATGAGAAATTAATTAAGGGGACAACATTGACAAATCTCAAACACATACGAATAAATATTGTTTCTAGGGCCCCCTAATAGTAGACATTTTTTTTTACTAAAATGGGCCCACGACTCATTTTTGTTTTATTAACCTTTTGTGTAATGTTTTGTTTATGTAATGTAGTGAACCTGTTTGATGCTTCAATTATAATTTTACATTCCTATCATATATGGAGTAAGAAAATTTTGTCTTAAACTGGGCTCCCTTCGAACGGCAGGGAGCTTCCCTGCGGGGCAGTTGCCCTCTGCCTCCCACAAGCTACGGCCCTGGTTTATAATATAATAACAAATACCATAGTACCGTGTGAAAATATTACGTGCTCCTTCGAATACTAAGTGTGCTCCCTGGAACATTTTTTTCTGAAAGGAACACTGCATAGACCTATAGAGTTTCCCGGGCAGTGATACCAGGCCACTGACTACGCCATTTCAGCTCTACTACACACAGTAGAGGTTTAGATTTAGTTTTTAAAATCAGTATGGGTTATGCTTATATCTATATATGTGTGTTCTTCCCAAAGTAAGATTCTAATCCGTTTAATCCTTACGTTAATAGAGGGAGCCATAAAACTTATGTGTAGAGCAGAAGAACGGAAGCTCATTTTGTTATCTTGTGGGTCAAAAGTAGACAGCAAGGTGGAAAATAATAGATAAAATATAGGAATAGGTTGAGAATTAAGCTTAGATATAAAAATATAGAAATATTGCATAATTATGGTTGGTTACTCAGGATAGTCTTATGTATACGACAATTAATATTCTTCCGCTATAGAAGGTCTTTTACTTATCATAATATCGCGCCTCCGTGCTGATTATTTACTTCTTTCAATTGAAAGTGACTATGTTTGTCAGTCAGAGCCGTAACTTGTGGGGGCCAGGGTGGAACTGCAACCCAGGAAAGCTCCCTGCCATTCGAAAGGGTCCACTTTAAGACAAAATTCTCTTACTTCATATACGATACGAAAATGGAATTATAAATGAAGCGTCAAACAGGTTCACTACGTTAAATAAACAAAACAGCACACAAAAGGTAAGTAAAACAAAAATGAGCCGTGGACCCATTTCACTAAAAAATGCCTACTATTAGGAGCTCTAGAAATAATATTTATCCTGTATGGCTTTGAGATTTGTCAATATTGTCCTCTTAATTAATTTGTCATGTATGAAACGGGCCCAGAGGCGTAACTAACGGACCTGCAGACCTTACCGCGCGGGAGGGCCCACAAAGAGTAAGAGAAAGATGGAAAGAAGGAGGTTATTTTTTTTCAAGAGGGGACAAGTATTAAACCTTGCCCCCCAGAAAAAATCTAAGTTCCTAGGGTTCTGAGTTAACAACTCTTGAATCACCGGACCTATCTCGATCAAATTTTAAAAATAGATTAGATTCGGGCCTAGGATGGTTTTCATTATTTCACTCTGACTTAGGGGAATGAGAAGGGGTAGATAAATAAAAATGATCGAAAATGACCGATATTAGTGTCGAATCCATAGTGTTTGGTGTCTCTGAGAAGAGCAGAGTCACTTTTGATGCCGTTTAAATTCAAATTCAGTCCCCATTGGTATTCTATGTACAGAATGAAAAGTATTCTCCCCGTGCGAACCCTTGCAGTCATGAATATTGTTCTAGTCCACTATAAACGGGAAGGATGAACTATTTACTTTGAATTTTTGAACAATTATTAGCACTGCTCCTGAGTCGGGATTTTATCATGACATTTTAATTAAAATATCTACCTTTAATGACGAAAATGAAATTCACGTTTTTTTGTTTGCTAAGAATAGAGTAATTCTGAAGTCAAGGAGATGAAACTCGGCATATAAATTCCCCATTTAAAAATACAGACGACGTGTTAAAGCGTTTTCGAATTTTTTGTTTTTCAAAGAGGAAGGGGTAATTCTTATAATACAGTGGATCATGGGTTACAATTTAATCAGTTCCGTAACGTGTTTTGTAAAGGGAAATATTTTTTTTTCCATTGAAACTAATGTAAATACAAATAATCCTTTTGCTTTGTTATATAACTAAATATAAACTAATTATTTGCTGAGCAAAACTATATATTTTCATTAAAATTCGACACGTGTTACAGTTTCGCCAACTAACTCTTTGGCTTCATCAGACACTATGTGATACTGTCTCACATAGTATCACCTATAGTAGTTATACTGTATCACATAGTGTCTGATGAAGCCAAAGAGTTAGTTGGTAAAACTGTAACACGTGTCAAATTTTAATGAAAATATATAATTTTGCTCAGCAAATAATTAGTTTATATTTAAATAATCTTTGTCAGCCACAGAAACATGGTACTGTATGCATCTTTTATAATTTTATATGTTTCTATAATGAAAAATATAGAATAATGATATATTATCGTTTTAAAAGACAAATATATAGCACTAAATTAAGAAAATAGTATGAGCGTTTAAAAAAAACAACAGAAAAGTGCAAAAACGATCAAAAAGTATTTGAGAGAGAGCTCTGAGAGATATATTTACGTCGAAACGCGAAATACATTACTAGACACGTGGAATTGTCGGCACAGGCGTTTGTATCGTGGAATATTGTTCATATCATCATCATAATCACATCATCACCATCATAGGTATTCTGCCATTATTAGCAGGTCACTTCTGCAACTGAAATGCTTCTATGCTCCACTATCTTCCACTAACCTTTTCGTAGTCACGTACGATTTTTTTAGTTTGATATCGTCCATTAATTGTAGTCTTCCTCGCCCTCTCCCCCTTTTTCCTGCCACCATACCCTCTAGCACGTCTCTCATGATATAGGTTCTTCGTTGGCAATGTCCCAACCAGTTTCTCCTTCTATTGTTAATAATATCTAAAATTGTTCTTTCCTCCCCCATAATTTCTCACACTCTCTCATTCGTCTTCCGCTCGACCCAGCCAATTCTTTCCATTCTTCTCCACACCCACATTAGGAAAGATTCCAATCATGTTTTATCATTTTTGCAAAGTGTCCATGTTTCAGTCCTTAGGCCTATGTACCACAATACTCCACACAAAGCATTTTATAAATCTTTTTCTCAACTCCTTATTCAAGAACCCGTACAATTGTATCCTTTTCCTTCTAAGGGTTTCTTAAACCGAAAGGAAAAATCCTTCTCAAAATTTGCAAGTAAATCAAATTGTTCTCAAAATTATTAATTCCTAACTCGTTGTCTACTATATTTTAGTTTCTCATTTTGTATAAAGAAATGGCTGATCTGTTTTAAACGAATTTTTGAATAGTTAACGCATGTGTTGATCTGAGATTTTACAATTTTAGTTTGGTTGAAATATGTATGTATCCTAAAGGGCAAAAGTGATTCAAATCTACCTTTCAAACGTTTTGAATAAACGTCCTTTCTGCTAGTGTGGTATATTTTCGTAGTTAAAGCAGCCAACGTTTCTACTCTGTACAGTTAAATGAAGTCAAATTTGTACGGTTAGTAACAGAAAGTACTAAGAATTAGACACATACATTTCGAGAATTGGAAAAGAAAAGAAACTGATTTTTTAAATTCTTCTTGATGAATAGTATTGGCGGGCATTTTTTCACGCGCTACCTTAGCGAAGAGTTTTTATGTTGGTCATAAGGAAGCGGGTGAGGTTAGATTTACATCAAACTTGCACCACCCGAGTGTGATGTATTATCCTGGGGAAGGGGGTGAAGGTGGAACTAAACGAACCCTACGGAGATTCGTAGCCTCTTCGCTCGCTGAAGCTCGCTCAGTATGTTTCGTAAGTAAATTATTTTAATGATAAAAGCGTTATGAAAATTTATAAAAATATAAAAAGTCTTTCCTTGAGTCGGGTTTGAACCCACACCGAAAGAATTTTTTGTTACGCTAGCACACTCATCTACGAGGACCGACAGCAGCTAGCGTTTGATTTGTGCTATATATATGCTACGTGGCGAGAAACTGATGAACGTACTAGCTCAATAACTTCAACCAATCAAAACTGTTTATTTAGTTTCTATGGCAAGGTTAAGCGTTATTAAAATATATGCTATTGCCTGGTATAGTACATATTGAACTAAAGTATCGAAATGAATCAAATAGTTTCTCTAACGGCTTATCTAGGTGAGATTTACTGACTGCTCATAGAATAATGTGGTTTAGTTATAACCTTGTAGATATGAAACTATTAGTATGGATTCTTGGTTATTTACGACAGTAGTACAGAACCTGTCAATGAATGTGTATGCTGAGTTATTACAAAATAAACAATACTTGGGAGTTTCGTCTCCTTGCCTTCTGTTGCCACCGCTATGAGAGTCGAATTGTGAGAACTTTCATTACTACTTGAGAGTATAAGAAACGCAATCTAACTATACGCACGCACTATAAAGTACAATTCATTAATATTGAGGCTAAGCAATAAAGAAGGCATTGACTTTTCGAGCTGTCCTCTTTCTACCTAATCACCCCCTGGTATCTCTCTCTCCCTCCCCCTTCCAGTCATACATGTTCTGCTCAAAGTTCAATTGAACACGCACACAAGCAATTGCAGAACCCCCTTCTCTTCCCACGCTATTCGTAAGTGGTTTATATTTTCCCTATCGATTATGCGTAGTATATAGTACACCGTCTAACTAGGTTAACGATAGTCTTTTCTTTGTAAAAAAAATGGACATTACGTTTTTTTACCAACAGTTTTCTACATACGCACACAAACACTCACTAGAAATCGCTTAGGCTGAAAACATGAAAAGAAAATAATTTCCATAAACCAGCTTAATTATGATAGTAATAGCGATAATATTAGCGATAACTTCTTATTAACACAATTTATATCAATACAATGCGTTTGTGTATAGCTACTATCAGTGGAGTATTTAGGAGGCTATCGGGCTCAAGGCCCTCCAAGAAGTAAATTTGTTAGTTTTTCACATTACATGTACAACAATAATCCTTTTTACCACTTCTAAGAATTTCATTGACTTTCCATTTTCTTTTGCTCTTTCTTTAGAAATAATACTGTGTTTGTCAAATTTCGTTCCATGTTAGAACTGCGTTCTTTTTTCTTCCTTTCGTCCATTCTACTCTTCTGTTTCTTTTTTTAGTTGTTACTTTCTTTCGTTTCTTCTATCATACTTTCGACCGTTGAGAGTTGTGATTTAAGTCGGCCGTCGTCAGTAACACCAAAACTGAGAGGAGCTGATCAGCGAAACTGCTGTTTCATATCAACTTGCACGGATACTAACATAACGGGACTTAGGAATATTTACATAGTTTGTTATAAAGAAAGGTAAATGTTTGAATTAAAGAAAATCAAGAGGGGGGAATAAGTAGCCCAGGAAATTAGATAGGACGAGAGGGCGCTTTCTTTTTCTTCTATGAATAAAAAAAGGGTTAGGTTAACTGCTAAATTTCTGTGTGTTTCATATCACAAAATATTCATTAGGCTGCAATTCTTGCCATTAAAGCTTCAACTTATGCATAAATTAAAATATACTTAATTCTCAAATTCAGGTGGGCAATTGCCCCTGTATGCCCGTGTTATGCATAGCCTTCCGAATCATTATACTAAATACACCACTGGCTACTGCAGTTGCTAATATAGTGACAACTTTTCTTTAAAAATATTTTGCTACTGTTCAGAGCGTAAGTTGCACACATGATAATATTTGAGGGACAAAATTTTCCATTGAAAATAGTACAGTCACGAACATTAATAAGTGGAGGTTGGAGCCATAAGAAATAATGGCTTCAGCCTCCATTTATTAATGTTGGTGACTGTACAAAAAAAACTGAACACTGGTAAATTAAGAGGAGAAAAATGGTCAGTTTGGAGAGCAGAAATGTAACTTTGGAAGATAATTATAAATTTTGATGAAGAAAGTTAAATTTCAAGTGAGATGCGGCCAAGCCTTTGAGGGGGAATAAGCGCCCCTGCTTCTACTTTCAAAAGTCGTATTCAAGTAGTAAAATGGTATTCCATAGCTTAATTTTAGAGTAAGTTAAGTTCGAATGTGACTAGTACTTAGGATAACAAAGGTTATTTTTTTTTCTAACCGAAGTTGAAATAAACTTATATTAACCAAAGTTACACTAAACTTAACTAACCAAAACCACACTTACCAACGCTCAGCTAACCTCATGTCAACTTACGTATCTGAAGCTAAGCTAAACTATACATACCTTGTGCTAACCTAGGCTATAGTAATCAAAATCGAACTAACCTAAGCTTTATTTAACTAACTGAAGCTAAACTTAAGTTCAACTTAATAATCTAAAGCTACACAAACTTAAGTGAAGTTAATCTAAAATTCACATCCTAAACAGAACATTCCATTCCTACCTAAACAGAAGTATCCTAACCTATACTTCCCAAATCAAAAATGAATTGAAATCTTTCAGTTTAACGTCCCACGTATATGCCCTTTAGGCTAAGGGAGACGGATGATTAAAGCAAGCAATGGTAATGAAAGTGTTGGTGGAATGATAATGTGGGAGGAAACGGAAGTACTCCGACCAAACTCACGGACATGGTGTTGTCCACCACAAACTTTCCTAGCCAGGGATCGAACCAAGACCCTACGCACTAGATTTACCGTGCATCCTTTGTCAAATCAAAACTAACCTAAATTAAACTTAACTAATCAAACCCCGCCTAATCTAACTTTCGCTTACCAAATAAAAACTAACCACAGCTAAACTAAACTAATAGACACTTACCTAGCCTAATGTAACTTGTACTTACTAAAATAATGAAGAATAACCTAAGCTAACCTTATTTATCTATCCTAACCTAAGCTTTACTTACCAAATCGAAACTACTTTCAGCTATTAATTACACGCACAATAAAGCTTTCCTATCCAAAATGACTTAAACTTAACTTCTCAAACTTTAGCTAACATAAGGTAAATTTAGGTAACATAAACCTTTATACTAGTTAACCTAAACTGAACTAATCTTGTAAGCTAAAAAGTAGATTAGTATTCCAGGAAGAAAACACATGTATAGTGACATTTTTGGTGCACCCTTAAAGTAAATCTAAGCAAAGGAATGTTAAATCACTTTTAAACATACGAGTTCTCACTGTAAGGATTTTATTTATCCTACGAAACACAACAATTGAAGTGATTTTCTCCTAGCAGATCTACAATACACATGCATGCAAGCTCCTCGCAAATAGTGGTAGGACACGCATCAAATCTTTTACCAGATTTCTCTATTCGATTAAACGCTTACAAAAAAATATGGGGAAAAGAAAAGGAGAACTTTCTATAGAACTGCTCCATTGCTGAGCAGAGGACTTTGCTCCTTTTACTGCTTCGATCAATAACGGCCAATGGATTGTGTGAACTTGACATTGAACAGAATGGAATTTTTATAGCATAGAAGAGAAACTTCAGCTGCAAGTGATACTTTCTAACTGAGAAACATTAGGTTTACGCTTAAAATTTTGAAAATCTAAGTTTTAGCATCAAGAGTTAAAGTTTGGTTAATTTAATTTTAGTATAGGCGTACTTACAGATGGGTTTAAGGCCGAAGGTTGATTATGATGAGATTTTGTATTGAGTGGGGGAAAATATTCGAATTTTAATTATACCTTTAATGATGTTTTTAAAAATGAAAAAGTTCTGAATTCGAATAAAATTTTGTATATTGTTATATTGGATTTGTCATAACTAATTTCTGTCGAGTTCACTATTTCTTTGGGGGGAGGAGAATGATAAATGGGGAGGGTAGTTCACCAAAGCTCTTAGGCGCTAATGGGCACCTCTTTTTCAGTACTTGAAATTGATGATAATCCCCATTATGTTATAGCTAGGCATTAAGACATGACTGGTAAATAAAGCCATTGAGTCACTTCCTGGCGTTTACACCCCTGGAAATCCGACTTAATTCTAAAAGTACGCTCCCTCGTGGCTAAGTGGTTAGCGTACGCGGCTTTGGAGTGGCACATCCGGGTTCGATTCCCAGTGAGAGTTCGTATGGTCCGGATCTCACGTTAAGCTGTAAGTCCCCATCTCATAACCTCGAAGGGTCAAATTTGCCCGCGCGTTAAATTTTCAAATTTTTTAAGGTTAATATGTCTCCTAAGAGTTGTTGATTTTTTACATTGTTTGTATGAAAGTAATGTTCACGTTTGTTAATTTTATAATACAATACAATATATTTTATTTGTATGAAAAATAATTTATCTGGTGCGGAAAGATTTGATCCTACATGGTACTAAATGTAACTAATCCTTGATTTGCCAAAAACATTTTTAAAGTCCAAAATCAATGTTGTCTCATTTAAAAAAAAATACTTCTGTTTTTTATTTAAAAACAGCAACTTACAAGAGAGTGATAAATTTTATTCTAAAAGTGGACCGAAATATACGTATATACATCGCCAAGACAAAACTGACGTTCACATTGTAACATAACACACAACCTTGCTTTAATAATGTAAGCAATGCCATTCCTGATAAACAATTATTTAACCCCATCATGAAGTTGAAATTCGTCAAAGACAAGAGGGTGAAATCATACTCTAATTTCAGGATTACGTTTCAGGTAGCGCCGTAACTTAGATTTTTCCTGGAGGGGCAAGCACTAATATTTGGACCCCCTAGGAAGAAAAATAGGCTCCTTATTTCCATCTTTCTTTCACTTTTTGTGGGCTCCTTGAGCAAGTAGGCCCTCCTGCACTGCAAGATCTGCGGAGCCGTTAGTTACGCTCGTGGGCCCGTTCCATACATGAGGAATTAATTAAGGGGGCAATATTGACAAATCTCAAAGCCATACGAATAAATATTGTTTCTAGGGCCCCTAATAGTAGACATGTTTTTACTGAAATGGGCTCACGACTCACTTTTGTAATACTTATCTTTTGCGTAATGTTTTGTTTATGTAATGTAGTGAACCTGTTTGATGATTCATTTATAACTTCATGTTCGCATCGTACATGGAGTAAGAAAATTGGGTCTAGGTCAAAACCCCCACAGCCAAAACTCCCACACTCAAGAAATGTCAAAACGCCCACACGATCGGTCATAACTCCCACACAAATGGACAAATCTCCCAAACGCACTAACGGTCAAAACCCCCACAGCCAAAACTCCCACTCTCAAGAAATGTCAAAACGCTCACACGATCGGTCATAACTCCCAGACAAATGGACAAATCTCCCAAACGCACGAACGGTCAAAACCCCCACAGCCAAAACTCCCACACTCAAGAAATGTCAAAACGCCCACACAATCGGTCATAACTCCCACACAAATGGACAAATCTCCCACACATAGCAACGGTCATAACCCCCACATAAATGGACAAAACTCACACACAAATGGTCAAAACTCCCACATGCAGAAATTGTCACAACTGCCACACAAATGGACAAAACACCCACACAATCGGACAAATCCCCCACAGTCTGAAATGATCGTGATTGCACGTCTTTGTTGCGGCTCTTTATGACGCCCACCTTAGTGTTTCTGTCATTAGAAAACAGTGCAAGAAGAACAGTTGCAACATCAGTTTAAGTGGAGTAAAACATGTTATTAAAAGGTACAAGGGCAAGACATGCAACTAGGATCATTTCAGAGTGTGGGAGATTTGTCTGATTGTGTGGGGGTTTTGTCCATTTGTGTGGCAGTTGTGACAATTTCTGCATGTGGGAATTTTGTCCATTTGTGTGGGGTTTTTGTCCATTTATGTGGGGATTGTGACCGTTGCTATTTGTGGGAGTTTTGTCCATTTGTGTGGGAGTTATGACCGTTGGAGGTTATGACCGATTACCAGTGTGGGGGTTTTGGCTGTGGGAGTTATGACCGATTGTGTGGGCGTTTTGACATTTCTTGAGATTGGGAGTTTTGGCTGTGGGGGTTATAACCGTTTGTGTATTTTGGAGATTTGTCCATTTGTATGGGGGTTATGTCCGTTTGTGTGGGCGTTTTGACATTTCTTGAGTGTGGGGGGTTTTGGCTGTGGGAGTTTTGACCTGTTCCCAGAAAATTTTGTCGGCGGCGAGCTTCCCTGGAGAGGCAGTTGCCCCCTGCCTCCCACAAGGTACGACTCTGTTTTCAGGGTAACTTTCTAAAATAATCCAAGAAACATAGCACATGTTTCATTTAGGCTTGGGCACATGTTTCATTCGTGTTGTTTGTGCTGAAGTTGGTCAAAGGTAAGACTCTAAAGTTCTCCAGCGTAAATGCCATATACTCTTTGCTTTCTTCTACAATGCAGTCCACCACATTTTCCAGTGTATGGTGTAATTTAATAATCAGGCTGTCTTGACAGACACGCAAATTCTAGCACTGGTGATTTCTGGTATTCGCAAAATGTGCTGGGTTCAAGTCCAGGAGAGATTAGAATCCAAGCAGAAAAAGAACTTGCCTTCTTTCATATCCTCACGAAGGCATGAAGCAACAAATAGAGCAGTTTACGCCCATATCAATGCCAATTCGCCAGTGGTGGATCTAGAAGGTAAAAACTGGGGGGGGGGGGTAGCCAGAAGCCAGACTATGATAGATATATCATGAGTTTACTATAAAAATACTAGCTTCAATATAGCTTCAATAATAGCTTCAAAAATATATAAATAATAGCTTCAATAATTTTGTCTCTCAAAAAACTGGGAGGCGTAGGACCCCGACGGTTGCCTAGATCCGCCACTACCTATTCCTCAAGGAAGAATTAGTTATTTAAAAAACAAACATGAAAAGTAATTCGTATGTTTTACTTGCTTGCGTGTGAATGAGGGACGAAGAAGTGAAAAAGAAAGACAGAATATGAATATTAACAGGCGTAAAGCACCTACTCATGTTGCATGCTACGTTTCAGATCCAAGATATTGCGTGATATGACACCAGCGACCACTATATAGTGTCTAGTATAGAGAATGTATGTATGTATACAATTTGTACACAAAAATGTTGTTGTGTTGTAAATCATTAATGGAATCGTTTGTACTGTTTGAGTGCTTTTGAAATTTAATATAGACAAATTAACCACTGAACAGCGGTAAAGTTGCTGTGTGAAAATACACTATTTTCTATTTGTCACTTAAACTTATGAGTAATTTCTGTGTGACACATCAACATACATCATTATTATCATCATATGTACTCTGCCACTATTGGCAGGTCACTTGCTGCAACTGAGAAGCTTCCATGCTCCACTATCTTCCGCTAATCTCTTCGCCTTCACGTACGATTGTTCTGCTTTTATATCGTCCATTAATTGTAGTCTGCTTCGCCCCCTCCCTCTCTTTCCTGCAACCAGTCCCTCTAGGATGTCCCTCATGATACAGTTCCTTCTTAGCCAATGTCCCAACCAGTTTCTCTTCCTCTTCTTAATAAAATCTAAAATTGTTATTTTCTCCCCCACCATTTCTAACGCCCTCTCATTCGATTTTCGCTCCAAACAGCTAATTCTCTCCATTCTGCTCCACACCTACATTTCAAAAGCTTCCAGTTGTTTTCCATCATTTTTTGCGTAATGTCCATGTTTCTGACCCATACGGTACAATACTTCACACGAAGCATTTTATGAATCTTTTTCTTAACTCTTTATTCAAGGTCCCACAAAATAGTGTTTTCTTCCTCCTAAAGCTTCTTTTGCCATTCCTATCCTTGCTTTTATTACCCATTCACACTTCATATAAACACTAATAATAGATTACCCAGATATCGAAAACTAGTCACATGTTCTATTTCCCCCATCCTACTTGTATATTGGACACCGATCCTTAGTTCCAACCACCATGGATTTTGTCTTTCTCACATTTATTTTCATCCCATATTCTACACAGCCCTTTCTCAAGTCTTGTAAAATCTGATTTTTTCTTCAGATTCTGCAACAAACGCCATGTCTGCAAACCGTATACAGGTAATTATTCTACCTGCAAATGAAATGCCGTCTTCATTGTGTTTCGATCCCCGGCCAAGTAATTTTGTAGAGGTCCATATCATGTCCGTGAGTTTTCTCGGTGGGGGGTATTCATGTTTCCTTCCACGTTATCATTTCACCAATTTTTCAATAATCATTCACTTGCCCTAATCATTGTCTCCCTTAGCCTAAAAGGTATAATCGTTGGATATTAAACTTAACTATTTCATAAAGATGTAATTTCACAACGATTTTATAACAGCAAATTTTCAAACAGTTCATTATAGTTCGAATTTTAATATTTTTTTGTTAGGTACTTTCATCGTTATTTTGAAAATTGAACGCCAATGAGCATTTATAAAGTGTGTAAATAAATGTAATAAGACATCTCTGGGCCTTACGATCAAATGATATCTAACAGTTTTGTTTGTAATACAGACAGTACAACCTTCAAGAAGGTTAGCTCGACGCAGGGGCAGATCCAGGAATGACTTCGGGGGGGGGGGTCGGTGGTTTGGAATACTGCTACTTAAAGCTACTTTTAAGAGGTCCAAACTCTGGGATGGTTTAGGTATATATATATATAATAAAACAAGAAAGTTTCCTCTTATGAGGGGAGGGACGATCGCCCTTCCTGGATCCGCCACTAGCTCGAGGTACCTTAGATTACTTTGGAAGCTCCCACTAACTGGAGAAAATAACGACTTTATCTGGGATCGCAATATATCACACGACTTAGAGATAACCTTCTCTTGAAAAAGAAGAAAAAGGAATTGACAAACGAGCTGATGGTACTAAATGGAACGATTTCTTTTTATTGCAGCCGTAGTTATTAATGAGTAGAATTCTTCTAAATGTTGGAAACTTGATAGTTAAGCTTAAAGGAGATACCTTTATTTCTCATGTATGTATTTAAGTACGTTGAGCCACAGTGGCTTAATTTGTACGATGTATACCTCTCAGGTGGATGGTTTAGGTTCGGTTCCCGAAGAGGTGGGTGGAATTATTATCACGTTCTATTGTTGTTTACAGATTATCGAATTCACAAATACTTGGGACTTCGTTTACAGAATTTCAGTTCATGTCATTTTTTACGTAATAATAATATTAATAATAATACAAATTTTATTAGCATTGATTAAGTATAACAAGAAATCATAGTTGTTACACATTAAGGTTCACCGCTACAACAGGGAAGTTCAAGACAACTATCTCAGAATATTCTTTATCAGACAAATATGGAAGAATTAAAAGCGTTCGAAACACTGCTCTCATATCAGATAGCTGTATCTTAGTACTCCAAGAGTTGTGTAAGTGATAAGGGAATGTGTGAGGAGTAGTAAGGTTGTGTATTATTCAGTAAAAAGCAGCAGTGCAGTAAATTATAGAACAAAGTACAAACACCATAAAAATATGTTTCAGAAAGACAAACAGCTTGTATGGATCAAAATTGAAGTAACGCTTCAGCGCAACAATGTTTTCAGGGACTTCCTGGCGGCTCTTTTCGCCAAAAAGAAGGAACCATTTCGCGGGAAGCACTACGATAGAAGAGAAATCATCATATATGCCATCAGTGGCGTATTTAGGGGGGCTTCCGGGCTTAACCCCCCCGAAATCTTACTTACTATAATAAAGTATATGAAATATCTTGCAGAATTTTTACATTTGCAGGCAAAGCCGCCCCCGAAAGTTAGCAAAGCCCTCCCCGAAACAAAATCGTAAATACGCCACTGTATGCCATATAGTGGTCCCTGGAGGACATCAATAAAGATTGACACTTTGACTGTATAGATGTCTTCCACACGTGCGGCAGTAGGTAATACAGATGGGAGAGGATCAAATTAAAGAAATGTAGCAGATGTTCTTCTGTGCATAAATCCAGGTACAAATTATAACAATGTTATCATTCATTTTCATCCAGCCCTCGTAAATAAAACAATGATACAATATGGAACCCTTTTTCGAGAAAAATGAATATTGGAATTTTGTGGCCTGCAGGGTTACCTGATACGTGATGCTATAGTACATAATTATCAATATCTCCCGAAACAACTTCGGTGCCCTGTGCACTCACATTTATGCAATGCATTAGACTTCCCCATGAGGCCACGGTGGCTCAGTGGTAGAATGCATGCGGTCCTTGGTTTGATCCCAGTCTCGCGCCAAGTAAACTTTGTGATGGACAAACACCGTGTGCATGGGTTTCTTCGGGGTTGTCCCGTTTCCTCCCACTTTCATCATTCCACTATTTCATGCATTTCTCATAATCACCTTCTCTTTCAACCTGGTCGGCCTCTGCGTAACCGTAGGACGTAAAACTTAAAGATTTCATTTCATTTTGAACTTCCCCATAAACACATCCAATGCCTGTTTGAGTCGATGTTTCAAGGAATAGAGACATTGCTTGGATCACGAAGAGATTTCGTACCATACTGGTGGAGACTCACACTGTACTGTTTTTTCAAGTTTAGATTGAATGATTTTGAAATTTGGTATAAATTACGTTCAACTCATATATATGTTTTCCTTCACATGTGCAATTTTCAGACACATTAGGGTATGTTCTCGATTTAAGATGGTAGAAAATGTTTGTTTAATTATTTTTAATGAAAGATATTTGAGCCCCGGTGTAAATTTTTCTCTTGTTCTTCACTCCGAAGATTGCGGACTCTTAAGTTTAAAAAAAAAGTGTTGTGGAGGACAGAGACAGCTTTCATGAAATTCTGTATTCTATTACCTGTATGTAACAAAAAGTTATTTCATAAGCATGTATTTGTTTCTATAATATTTCTTCATAAACAGAGAGAATAATTTTGAAACATTAACGTTTTTATTTCAGAAATGTGACCGAAAAGAGACAAGTGAAATTATTTTATTTGCCTGAATGAATTGTGTGTGCTTAACATTACAATAATAATGAGAAGGACATTCAATTTAATAGCTCATTAACTTTTTTCCAATTCGTAGCGCTAATGTGTTAATAAACTCATCGCTTCTTTCTTTCTTCCTCTCTCTCTATCTCTCTCTTTGGATTCCCTAGAGCGTTAAAATTAAGCGTTTAAAATTCCATAAAAAGTTTTTGCCGAATAGTCATCTTTTTTATCTTTTTCATGTATTTGCCTACTCTTTCGTAAGAGTAATTGGATAGAAAATGGATAAGACTTGAAAAGTATGGACAAAATGGTAAGATAATATTACATGAACAGTTTGGTAACTAAAGTATCATATTTCAGATTCCGTACATCCCAGTCATAAACACATATACTTCTTGATATGTGTAGTTCAGGGCCGGGTTAACCCATCTGAAGGCCCGGAGTTAGAAAAAAATATGTGGACCCTGCTGACTTCGCCTAATATATTTCCGTGAAAGTATAGAAGGAAAGTTAAGAGAAATATGTTTCATATTTTTGGTCATATTTTATTTTATACTTATGATCGTATCTTCGTGATTCTTTTTAGATAGCAGTTGAGATTTTGATCAGAGTGGAGGAACCCTTGTTCACCTGAAGGCCTGGGGCTATAGCTCCCCTTAGTCCGTTCCTGGAGTAGTTTGATTCCTTGTTCGATTCTCTGTGATGAAACAGAATGTTTCGTTTTGATCCAGCAATGAGAAGTATTAAATTAAAAGATCCTTGAATTAGGATATAGGGTAAAGGCACCGAATATGGAATACTTTTTGTTTCTTCTTCATTTCTCAGAAATGCGTATTCCAGAATAAAAATATTATACATCATAATACTTATGGTACCTTTGCAAAACAAAATACAGGTATGAAAGTGTGTTCCATATTATTGATTTTTTACAATATTACAAAATTGAAAGAAACTCAATTTCCCATATTAGGCACACCCCGCCCCTAATATGGAACACTACCTGTTCTTAAAATGGAATACTAGAACAAATGTATGTGTCTACCTACAATACGACATTTAGACAACTCGAGCATGGACGAATCATTCGAGCAATTTATTTGTTTATTTTTAAGGAATAAATTTACTTAGATATTAGTTCAAGGATAGAAGCATACGAAGTGTCCAAGCTTCGAACTCCGAAATCACATAGGACCTTAATATAAGTCGACGGATTGAAAAGGACTTGGTCCGGCCTCCAGAAAAGTACCATCTCTTCATACGCCTGATGGGACTGAGGGAAATAAGGAAAAACCTCACTCAGAATGGGCGATCTGAGCAGTGATCGTGCTCATGCTCGAATTATCCAAATGTCGCGTTATAGGTATTGCGGCCTATAGGTCTATAAGACGAGTAAACAAAAATTACATAACATTCTTAAGATAATTAAAACATAAAACAGCAGAAATACCAGAATTCTACGTAGTACAAAGATAATTATCGAACTTGACTGGACTTATTCATTAGTAGGCCTATGTTTGTAAAATGCTTGTAAAGCGAAATATTTGGAGAAGCAAACTACGTGCGACAAATAAAGTATACAAAAATGCTCTATATAAACAAAAAGTTCAAATATACTGGATTAGTGTCTTTCAAGGCGTCCAAATTTTTAATTCCAGTTTTGCTTTGCAAAACACTGGCCACAAACATATTTTTCTCCATCTTTCATGGGACACGTTTCGTGGGATCATCTTTTACAAAGTGTCCACTTTAACCAATCTCCCTACCCTGCACTAAGCGACCATAATTTACCACAATGTCCACATTCCTCATCATCGTCATCATCAGTAGGATCACTTAAACTATCACGATCTTCGGTCAAATCACTCACTGACTCTTCAGATTAACTTTCTAACTTGTAGCCACTTGATGTCCTTATCTTTGGCTGTTTCGATTGGATTTTTTGGGAGGGGCTTGGAAGGTTAAACATTTTTTTAACTACTTGCAGAGATGAGGTAAAGGCCCGTTGTGATGAGGTAGAGACAGCTTCTAATTCATTTTTGTGTAGAGCGCTCGTAACTACTTTAGCCTCACCTGGCTTTCGACCAAATGTGTTGCAATATTGTGGCTGTAGTTGTGGACTCACAATGCTGCAATGCTGTGGTAGCAGACTCACTATTTCAATCGGTACTGTCGTGCTGTTCTCTTCACTTTGCCCTGTAGACGACATGGTATTTGGGACATTTGAACTAATAAATAATCTGTGAAAATTTCATTCAAATCGGTTCACGCGTTCAGGAGTTATCGCGAGACACACAGTCAGACAACACAAATGCCAAACGCCTCTACTAGGAGACGTTCACTGACGCTTGGTCTAAAATAATATGTCAGGCCTGTCAGTCCGCGTCACTCGATTTGGCGTATGGAGTCAACCAATAAGCTCGCAGTGCGCTGATTCCAAACTTTCACCAAGAAATTTAATCTGTCGTAGTTGATTTTGTTCATATTTATGGTCATTTACAAATGATTAGAAACCTCACTGAAGGTTTGCCAACAGCGCACTGCAAGTTTATTGGTTGACGCCATACGCCAATTCGAGTGATGCGGACTATAATATAACTTACAATTCAGTTATTCTTCTTCACTTCTAGTTCACATACGTATGAACCTATTTAGGAATATTCCATATTAGGATCCTGCTAGTATTCCATATTAGGAAAATCGCTATTTTGGATAGTTCTCTTCCTACACGCGTTTACGTGATTCTCAGTGTGCTGAATCTTTATGCCCTTATGGTACACTATATATGTAATCTAAACATCACAAACTCAAAGATAATACATGCCTTTTTGCATACATTCAGCAGCTTGGAAGGGTATGTCCGAAAAACTCAAGTTCTTCAGAAAAATATTCTGCAACAAAAGAAAATGTTTCGTTATCGTTCGGCGGCAAACCACTCATGCGCAGACTGAGGGTGTCACTGTGTACAAGTTTACGTAAAGTCTTCTCGGCGGCATCACATAATAAACGGAATAGTCTGGTATTTCATATTAAGAACGTATTCCATATATAGCGCACCCACCCTACTAAAAATCAAACATCATAAAGTTGAAACAAACTGATTCACTGCTCGTGCATGTGGTCAGTCACACCTACCGAGCTAAATCACAACCAAATTTTTATTTTTTTTTATTTTCTAGCGGTAATAAAAGTTGAGAAATGTTTGTGATAGCTAATAATAATAATAATAATAATAATAATAATAATAATAATAATAATAATAATAATAATAATAATAATAAACAACTTTATTTTACGTGCTGAGAACAACTGAAATGTAGCAAAAGTACAGCACTTTGTCATATTCAACAACATTATTTTAAGATTATAATATAGTAAAAGAGATTAATAATGGTTATACTTTTTGAATCAAAAGATCTGATATATTTCAGTCAAAAATTTTCTTGTAGGCCTTATATCTGCAGAACTACATACAGTGTAGCCAATGGGAGACCCGGGTTCGATTCCCGGCGGGAGCTCATGTGGTTCGGATTCCACGTTAATCAGTAGGTCCACGTCTCATATAGCCTCGCTGCTGAACGGGACGCTAAACTAAAATCAACTCAACAGTGTTGCCAAAGCCAAACTATCACTTAACTCAGTACGATGTCATTATTCCGTAAACAATACGAAAACTTGATTTAGGGGCCGTTCAAAAATTTTGTAGCCCCTGATCCGAAAACTAATTATTGGCCAAGATTGCAATATTTTGATGCACGTTTTGGATCATTCCTAAAATTCTTGTTAACATGAATTAATAATAAGATAAACTCTTACAGCGTAGTTTATGTCAATTCTTAAACCACTAAGATGTCAAAAATTAAACTAAAAATAAAGATAAAAACAACTACTAACTGTAAGTTATATTTAAAATTCTAAAATAAAGTCACACAAGTATTAAGTTATATTAAAAATCCTAAAATAAAATTACATTTTAAGATATGTATATTATAGTTTTATAAAAGTCTAGAGATTAAAATACGTTTTGTATTATATGATTGAAACAAAATTTTTACCCTTGTACCGTGTATTGGAACTTCAAAATCCACATTTTTTTTAAATAATATACCACGAGTTACATCGGTTATCAAGTATCTTTTCAACAAAAACAGAGTTAATTAACTTCCTCCTGTCATTCAGTTGTTCTAATTTAAAACGTATTTTCCAGTATTCATACGTGCTAAAGTAATAATCCAGAAGTAACTTAAAATAAAGTACTCTAAGAAAATTTTGTTCATGATTGTATTTACCACTAATTTATATAAGAGTACATAAGCAGGCTATCTGACTGACAATACTACTACTACTACTACTACTACTACTACTACTACTACTACTACTAATAATAATAATAATAATAATAATAATAATAATAATAATAATAATAATAATAATCGCGAACGGTAACTTAGTTGTAAAGCGATCATCTCTGATGCAAAGGGCCTTTGATTCGATTCTCGATCACGCTAGTCATGTGGTGGACATCATACCAGTGGTATTTCTCAAGATTCTCCCGGTTCATCCCAAATTTCCTCTTTAACCAATTAATTACTTCATAGTCATCTGTTTTCTTTAGCCTAAAGGCCATAACCGAGAGGCGTAACACTAGAAATTCACTATTTTATTTCAGTTCATTTTCGTTATTATTATTATTATTATTATTATTATTATTAATAATAATAATAATAATAATAATAATAATAATAATAATAATAATAATAATAATAATAATAATAATAATAATAATAATAATAATAGTATTTAGTAAAGAGTGTTTCATAAACAACGCAACTTTTAAAACGCCCGCTATTTGTGTTCTTGTAAGTTGGCAGCACTGAACGTTACACGATTTTCATCTGTTTTCTTGGTTAGTAGTCATGAAGCCCCGAATAGCCCATGATCGTCATCTGTTTTTTATACGGGTAGGAATGGAGTGATCACCACACATGTAATAAGTTTTCACTATGACAACACGCTGTTTCGTTGTGAAGCAATGCATTCCTACCGGTACAGAAAACAGATGACTACTATGCTATATTCAGTGCTCCGTGATTATTAACCAAGAAAACAGATGAAAATCGTGCAACGTTCAGTGCTGCCAACTTACTAGAACAAAAATAGCGGGCGCTTTAAAAGTTTCGTTCTTCATGAGATACTCTTTAATAATAGGGTCTAATAATAAATTCGAAATTTCTCCAGACTTAGATGTTTCATGAATCATATGTACCGAAAAAAGCGATTTTGGGGTTCCTATATTCCTGATGTATGCCCACAGACGTAGAGGTCTCGCCATTCAATGTATCCTGTATAGGCGAGAGAGCTCTGTACGGAAACTCTCACATAATGACTGTACCTGCCAGTATGAACATGTCAGACAGAAAAATGACAAGAGACAGCAAAAATTTTCCTTGACCATTGTCGCATTAGTAGTTTCAATTTCATTTCTTATTCTTCTATTAAAACCGGAAGTGGTAGGTTTTTACCATTTCCGGTTTCACTATTGGATTTCCATAGTGTTTGGACGTCTACCGCTGCCTCACAATGTAATCAAACCTAGCCCCAGACCCATACATTTTTGTTTAGGGCTGGGATCAAATACGAAACATTGGACTGCTCCGGACTGGGTAGGCCCCCTTGAGTGCACTCCTGATTCAGACAAAATATAAATATCTTAATTCTTAAAAGTGTTAAAGTATTGGGGAGGTCCGTGCCGGGTGGACTTCCCGGTCCCCTGTTGGTGAGTTTGTGATACAACCACATTTATTTTAAACTTTAGAGGGTCACGGTGGTTAAGTGGTAGAGTGCTTATCTCTGGTGTGTGAGGTCCCTGATTCAATCTCCGGCCCAGTAAGTTTGTGGTAAACAACATGGGTCCGTGGGGTTTTCTCTCGGTACTCCCAACTCTTCCGTGATCATTCACTTGCCTTAATCATTGTCTCCCTTAGCCAAACGGGCGTAATCGTAGGACGTTAAGCTAAAACATTTCCTTTCATTTTCTTAAAAATTTTATACGTGTAGATATGTAAATGCAACCGAAAATTTTAACTGCATAAAATCGTATTCTCAGTTCTAACTTAAGAGCGGTTGTCGCAGTGATATATGTTTACCTTAAATAATGAGTATAATTTTGAAAGTACAAATAAAAGATACGTTTCTATGTAATAAACTAGTTTCTTTCTAGCATAGATTTAGTGTTTACTCATCAAAGTAACAGTGAAGCCAATACCCTCTTTCTCATAACATAGAGATGAAAAGTATACATCATTCACTAACATACTAAAGTGATGATTTATATATGTTTACTTTTCTCATGCCACAGTTGACGTCAGTATATGCGTCTGTCTACCTTTTTTTACCTCCATATCTCGTTCTTTCACTGAAACATATACATACTAAAGAAACATACGCACACTAAAGATTTAAGAGCACTGGGACTGTATATATATATATATACACACTAAGGTATACTCGTATGGATACGAATATTAGACGGTAACACTCTATGGCGTCTTCACATAAATACGAGGGACGTCTGAAGATTGGAGAATCTCATGCACGAAACCTATTACTCACATCTTACCAGGGTCTTTCATAGATATCATGGGTCCTAGACAAGTTTTCTGAGTGTACTCTGTGGCCCCGCGCTCTAACGCTCTCGCCTTTGGTGCAAGAGGTCCCGGGTTCGATTCCCGGTAGAGACACTCCGTCAAAAAATGTATCAGCTTTTCCAGATCAGCCATCCAGATGATTGATTGACGTTTTTCTCATTCATTCCAAGCAAATGCCGGGATGGTATCTAACATACAGGTCCCAGGCCGCTTCCTTCCTTCCCTTTTCCCAGATAGTGTGCTCGCCGAGAGACGTCATTCCTCATATACATGACGGGTTAAAAGGTCATAAGATGACGAGAGCCCAGAAATCTAATTCCTAATCCTAATCCTAACCCTAAGTGTACTCAATGGTTGTTAGCACTGTTGCCAACTTTTTTTTGTGAAAACAGCCAAGTAATAATTCAAAAATCCTTAAATTTCTGCATTATTAGATTGAGATAAAATACATTTTTCCACTAAAAAATGTTCAGCAAGTAGCTAAATTCATATATATTTTTTTAAATTTAGTTTAATTTAATTTAATCTTTGGAGAAATATAATTATTATGTTGCTCTTGGGATTTTCAAATTTGAAACAAATCACAATTAAAGAAGGAAACTTTTAAAAAAAGATATTTCTTACTTACCACAATTCTCTGGCCTCCTGACATTTGTCATGATTTGGACGTGAGAGACCCGGGTTCAATTCCCGGCTGGAGCTCATCTGGTTCGAACCATACGTTTACCTGTACGTCACATACAGCCTCACTGCGAAAAGGACGCTAAATTTAAGTCAATCAATTTGTCAGGGCTGAATCTCATTGTTATGCTTATTAATACTTAACACTTTCGATTTAATTGGTAGTCTTTCCGGAGTAAATTATGTTAGTTGGGTAGGTTAGGTTAAGTTACTCGAGTAAAGTAGAACAGGATAGGTTAGATTAGGCTAATGTTTATATGCTTCATTTACTTTAAGGTGAGTTTCACAGTGATACAAATTTCTATAGCACGTGCAATGGTTCACACCAGTGACAATATACGGTACTTTTAAATATAAAATACAAGGTTTTTTTTTTTTTTTTTTTTACACTGTGCAGAAACACTTCGTCTCGAAAAGTAATATCAAATAAACTCCTGTTTCATATGCAGTTACTGGGGTCATGGCGGTGGATAAACACCGTATGTGTGGGTTTTCTCGAGATTCTCCCATTTCCTTCCACTTTCTTCATTCATTCTTCATTTCATTCATCTCATCTCATCATCAGCGTCTCTTTTAGCCTCACCCGCATAACAGTGGGAAGTAAAACTCTTAAAGACTTCATTTCATTTCTTACATTTGTCAACATAAAAGTCGCATTTAATATATGAGTTACAGTTCGGTCGCCTACGTAAATAAGTTTGTTAAATTATTTTTACTTTGTGAATTAAAGAATTCTACCTGAATAAGTTTCTTTTTTAAAAAAAAAAATGTAGCGCCCCTATTTTTAATCTGCATCATTCGACTTCTTTTTAACGATGTAACTTCGTCAAGTGCCGCCACTGTTTTTTTTTTTTTTTAATTTGTGTAAAGTTTTCTAATATTTTACTCATCTCGGGCAAATAGGAATACAAAGTAGAAACTTAATCCAGTTGGCTAAGAACAGAAATCAAATGAAGAACTTTGTGTGATAGTGGAATTCAACCTCTGGATTTCATATGCCATAGTGTTATTTGTATGTCATTGAACCCAATAAACTAGAGGACAGTAGTGTATATATATATATATATATATATATATATATATATATATATATATATATATATATATATATATATATATATATATATACCAAATTTCATTCATTTGTACCCAAAATCGTTTCCCCTTAGTGAAACTTAATAAAACTTTGAGTATCCAAGTACGTTGTTGATGACGTAATTTGCATTTCTTGTTCGTCTTCATTAGCATAAAGGAAATAATATCGAGAAGTTAAACATTACATTTTTTTATTTTATTTCTTTTGTTCAGGAAAAGAGCATCATTTGTCAATTTCAACCAATCTCAACCTTCCTCACTTTTACTTTCGATTTCTGTAAAGGTTTTAAATAGATTTGGGAGCAAAGATCTTATAAACTTCCATTCGTCTTGGTTAGGCCATCAACCAAATAGCCCTTTGAAACGACAATCTGCGAAGCTAAAAGTCTTGGCTGTTGTTTGGTTTCTTATGGAGCGATAGATTCCGAGACGGTTTCCCCATCTCTTGTGACTCGGGAAGGTTTTGTATTGATCCTTTTCCCCCTGATCCGGTCGTCGACGACCCTCCTACCTCCGGCTGACGTGTTATGGGAACGTTCCTCCATCCCCCCCAATGCTTCTTCCTATCTTTCTCGATCTGGATTCGAACTCCGGAACACCCCAATTTTCCTTTTGAATAGTACAGCCCTATAGAATCTCCTGAGGCACTTTCTGGAATTTTTATTGCTCTGCACTGCGCTCTCTTAAAAAAAAAAAAAGTTTAGAAAAATCAACAAAGATTACGAAACGCTTCTTTCGTCTTAAACTTCTTTGCTGTATATTCTAAAGGGATTCTTCTTCCATCTTTTCCGATATAAAAAAGACAAATACTCTTTCATCTTTGAAGCTATATAATCTGAGGTCTCCAACACAACTAAAATATACTAATATAACAAATTCTTAGTTCATTAGGGATTACAGTAACCAATGTTGCCAAAAGTGGTTTCAAAAAGCAGCTAAATGATCACAGAATTTGGCTAACTAGAATTTTAGAAATGATTCGAAGAAAGGGATCAAAAGACTGCGATCTTGGCCAATAATTAATTTTTGGATCAGGGGCTACAAAATTTTTGAACGACCCCTAAATCAATTTTTCTTATTTTTCGGAATAAGCATATCATACTGAGTTCAGTGATAGTTTCGGTTTTTTCTACACTATATGTAGTTTTCCAGATATAAGGTATATAAGAAAACTTTTGATTGAAATATATTGGATCTTTTGATCCAATTGGATCAAGGGTCCCCAAATTTTTGAACGGCCCCGAAATCTAGTTTTTTGCATTTTTTACGTAATAATTACATTATACTGAGACAAGTGATAGTTTGGGTTTGGCTACAGTACATGTAGTTCTCCAGATATAAAGCCTACAAAAAAATTTTTGCCTGAAATATATTGGATCTTTTAATCCAAAAATGGTTAAACCCTAATAAAATTATACATAAGAAAATTTAACACTAAAGGATGAAACATGTTTAATATTTTCTTGTATACCTAAAACATACTGTTGTATTCATCCTGGTTTTCAGAAATGAAATACTTTTTTGCTTTACTTACACTTAAAATATTTACAGCACTCTTTACTTACACAATTATTGAATTCTTTTCGTCATCTGAACTCCCTCGTTGCTAGTCGGTAAGCATACGTGCCTTTGGCATAGAATATCGGGTTCCATTCCTGGCGGGAATTCATGTGATTCCGATTCCACGTTAAACTGTAGCTCCACGTCTCATGTAGCCTTGCAGCTGAAAGGGAAGCTAAAATAAAAATTCAAATCAAATCAAAATTCTTTTGTCATCTCCAATCTCTGCGGTAAAATTTGCTGCATACAGGTAGTAGTATTGACGCAGGTGAAAACCAAAAATACAGCATTATCGTTCAAATTTTTTTTTTTCGGAAATTTATTATGCGTTGAAATTAGCTATAAGAAACTGGAAATTCCAGAATCTCAATTTGCCTGAGACTATACTAGGAAACTGAAATTATAAATGAGAATCGAAAGGTAGATTGTAGTGTGGCAATATACAGGGTGTTTCAAAACAACACCTACAACTTTGGGGAGGTGATTCCTGACACCAAAATAAGACAAAAAGTATAGACCAACTCGGGTGCACAAATCCGTCATTTCGGAGTTGTAGGCTGCCGAAAACATGTAAAAACGAACTTTAAATGTCCATAGGTCCAAAACTGTGGGACCTACCGTAGTCGGGTGCCCTATCCAAAAATACATGTTTCAGAATCCTAAGGTACTCAAGCAACGATTTTTATAGCGGGAGTTTGGCTACGGGTATACATAATTTGAAATACTCACCAACTACCTCTTCAAAGATATTGCGGAAGTACCACAGGATTCTGAAACTTGGATATTTGGATAGAGAACATACTAGTTCCCAAATAAAGTCTTGGACCTACTACGGTAGGTCCCATAGTATTGGAGCTATGGATCTTTAAAATTCTTTTCTTTTTTCTTGCTTTCGGCAACCTATAACTCCGAAAGAAAGCATTTGTGCACTCAGATTGGTCTCTACTTTCTTGTTGTTTCTTGGTGTCAGGAATTACCTCCCAAACATTGTCGTTGTTAATTTGAAACACTCTGTATATGTTATTATAAGCAGAGGGAGTACTCATACTTTTAGAGAAGTTTTCATTGGGAATGGTATTAATATATAGCTAAGCATAAATGGCTAATAAAAATTGGCAAAATTGCCCAAAATTATAGTTATTAGATTAACTTCATATTTTGCTGTCCAAACACCATCTCAAAAAGGCAAGATTTAGCTATAAAATCACTGAATTCCAACACTCACCTTGAGTAACTGAATTAATGTGAAACTATATTAAAGTTTTGTTTTTGGATAAAATGAAACAAACCAAGGATAGTTATAATTCTCAAAATTTTCTACAATAACGCATTTAAGGAAAATTTTATCTTCCACAACTTCTTTTTTCAGGATCTCGCTGTCAAACTAGGGCAAACTAAGGGTTCAGGCGCTAGAAGGCAAAGTTTGACGGAAAACATGAGGAAGGAATGCGTTTTTCCAGTACTTTTTCAAATGTTTGTCGTTAATTTGCACCTAATATACGGCCATGTTAGAAAAATGTGGTAACTGATGTATCCACCATATTTGGCTACGCCAGTGCTAATCATCCAGTTTTCCCCATCTGGCGTTACAGAATCAATAAAGCAGGAAGAGTAAGGTTCTCGAATCTTCAGATCAGCAGTGTTCAGCTGTTCGATTATTTATATGTACGTCTTTTGTCAACAGGAAGGTCCTATACGACGGAGATCCCGGTAGTTTAAACTGAGATTTAGCCCACTGCACTGTGTTCGAAGCTCCGGGAATCGAAACTGAGCCCTCGTTGACGAAAGGCATATGCCCTATGCTTCTAGACTAGAGAGGGCTACAGCTTTTAGATGACACGGGAGGATCAACTTTGACAGACCTGCTCACATCTCTACACGTAGTGTAAACGCACTGTTTCCTAAGCTATCGCACTGATTTTCTGGGATAACGGTTCTCGATACGTGTGTTATATTCTGTTTCCTGAACTATTCGTATATAGTCATTTGAAAGAGTTTTTGTTTTTTTTTTAAAAAAAGAAGAAAGAAACAACTATCCCATAGCTTTTTGCCTTCACGCATAGCTACTAAAGCAAATGTACTGATGTCAATGATTACACATTGAGAACAGAGTCGTATGGAGCGGACGTAAAAACGTAGGTTACATGAGTAAATCGTGTAGTTTTTGGACTTAACGTACAGCAAACTTATAGCTGAAAAAGTATATTTTATACGTACGTTCCGTATAAACGTTCCAAATAAACGTACTCTCCGTACGAACGAAAGAACTATATATAGGCAGTCACGATCTCGCATGCAGGTGGACGTATCTAACATATAGCTGACGTATGTAACATATGTATGTAATTTACGGAAGACTGTTTGATGTCAGACATCCTGCAACGACATGAAGTAACATCTAAGCGGGAAAATGGGTAGTAGATATCAGTGGCGGATCCAAGGGGGATTGCCCCGATCGCCTCCCAGAAGAGGAAACTTTCTTATTTTATATATATAAATAAAACCCATCCCAGAGTTTGGAGTTCTTAAAAGTAGCTCTAAGTAGCAGTATTACAAACCACCGCCCCCCCCCAGAAGTCCGTCCTGGATCCGCCCATGGTACATATGTAGAATATGGATAAGGTATGCTACGTATTGATTTTGGCAGTGAACATAAGAACACCGTATATTTGTGCAATATACCGCTGTCCGGATAACGAATTTTTCTCAGTGCAAACTGTTACAAGATAGTACTAAATTTTTACATCTAAAATTTGAGTACTGCAGACTACAGGAGACGGATGGTATGAAAGTGAATAATTGTGAGAATGTGAGACGAAAGGAAACGCTCACATTGAAAACAAAATGTCTAGAGTGGATAGAAAACAATTATTGTGAAACGATATTGTTCACTATTAACTTTATCAACTGAAATCTAACCAGGAGCGCCTCGTACCAGAGATGAGCGCTTTACAACTGAGATACTAAACCTTGTTTCAAAATGTATCCCATTGCTATTTACTATGGAATACGTCCGATGAATACAGGGTATTTCAAAATGAATTTCAGAAAATCAAGATTTTGTAGTATTTATTACACTTAAATTACAATTATAAATAACAGACCAAATGAAAAAGCAATTCAAACAGTTTTTGCTAACCAATGTGAGGACCAGTGGCGTATTTAGGGGGGGGGGGTTCCGGGCTTAAGCCCCCCCCCCCCCGAAATCTTACTTACTATAGTAAAGTACATGAAATATCTTGCAGAATTTTCACATTTTCAGGCAAAGCCCCCCCCCCGAAAGTTAGCAAAGCCCCTCCCGAAACAAAATCGTAAATACGCCACTGGTGAGGACCAATCATCACACGTCACACATCGAATCGATAGGCGAGAAACACATTCAATTTAGGGGTGTCTTGTTGTATCTATACCATCTCATGGGGATTTACTGATCCTTAGATGCGAATATTATGAGTCTTTACATCGTACTTAGGTGAAATGTCGATTCATCACTGAAGACGACACGATCCAGAAAATCTTCATCGTCATTCAGCAACATTTCATTTGCAAAGTTGACACGTAAATCGTAATCTGTAGGCTTTAGAGCTTGTAGCAACTGCAAACGATAAGGACGTAGTTAACGTACAGCAGGGCGTCTCCTTGAAATTCTCCACAGAGTCCGTGAACTGTAACTACAGATTCAGTCTTTGCAAATATAAAACACAAAAAAGCTTTCTGCTCACAAGGGACATCACCCAATTGTCCGGCTCCGATTTCAATGAAATTTTTGTTGCTGATAGAGGACATGTATTCATTACTTGTGATGACAGAAATTTTTGCCATGGTGTATGTTTTCTATTTTTTAATAATTTTTAAAGGTTGTGATGTGGTTAATAGAGATTACTGCAGAAGTCCCTTACTACCCTTTGTAAAAGGAGTGTTAATGAAATAACAACCATGTAGATACGTATATGGCTTAGGGGCAAGTCGTATGGTACGTATGACCTTGACGGCAGCCATCTTGAAATCCGCCATTTTGAATTAAGGTCAAGTTTTTTGAATGGGAATAGGGTAATATGATACATAATTTCGAGCTAGAATTTAATCAGGAAGACAATGGTGAAGTTAGTTTTAAGATGCGTTCATTTGGTGAAAAGTTACAGGCATATTAATTGTCTATACTTACTATGTGCGTAAGTCCCTTACCTCCGCTTCTAACCCGCGTATTAATGATAATAAGTGGATAAAGGTTTCGGTAATATATATTATGCCTAGAGGGAAGTGATACGATAAGGGTACCATTGACGGCAGCCATCTTGAAATACGCCATTTTGAATTAAAGTGAAGTTTTGAAAACTGAAAACCATAGCATGTGGCACCAAATTTTAATAGTAAATTTTCCCCAAAAGCCAATGGTGTGTTTATGTTTGTTCTATAGTTAACCAGCATTAATTTATGACTCTTCTAATGTGCATGAAACGTCCATTATTCGATCTTTCAAACTGGCAACACTCTTAATTTTCACCGCATGTTTTAAGATTCCAACTGGCACTTTGCAATTGTTTCCATGGCTCATGTTTTCTAAATTTATTATATTTTTTAAGAGTTGCGATTTGTCAGTTCATGAATAATGTTGGGATAAGCATCCAGCAATCTTTCTGAATTTTAAAGACTTGCAATGTAATTATTAATTTCCTAGGCAGGAGAAAATTTACTATTAAAATTTGGTGCTACATGCTATGGTTTTCAGTTTTCAAAACTTCACTTTAATTCAAAATGGCGTATTTCAAGATGGCTGCCGTCAATGATACCCTTATCGTATCACTTCCCTCTAGGCATAATATATATTACCGAAACCTTTATCCACTTATTGTCATTAATACGCGGGTTAGAAGCGGAGGTAAGGGACTTACGCACATAGTAAGTATAGACAATTAATATGCCTGTAACTTTTCACCAAATGAACGCATCTTAAAAATAACTTCACCATTGTCTTCCTTATTAAATTCTAGCCCGAAATTATGTATCATATTACCCTATTCCCATTCAAAAAACTTGACCTTAATTCAAAATGGCGGATTTCAAAATGGCTGCCGTCAAGGTCATATGTACCATACGACTTGCCCCTAAGCCATATACGTATCTACATGGTTGTTATTTCATTAACACTCCTTTTACAAAGGGTAGTAAGGGACTTCTGCAGTAATCTCTATTAACCACATCACAACCTTTAAAAATTATTAAAAAATAGAAAACATGCACCATGGCAATAATTTCTGTCATCACAAGTAATGAATACATGTCCTCTATCAGCAATAAAAATTTCATTGAAATCGGAGCCGGACAATTGGGTGATGTCCCTTGTCAGTAACGCTTTCTAACGGCAAACAGAGGAAACAGTGCATGTGCATGCATGCGTACAAAATTGTTTTGAGTTGCTCTTTCATTTAATATTACTAATAATTGTAAGTCAAATGTAAAAATACTAGGAAGTCTTAAAATCTCGATATTCAGTTTTACTTAAATAACAGAAAATGAGAACCTCATCAAAATACGTGATTTTTTGAACACACTATAAATATATGTATAATGCGTTAACGAACTACAGGTGATTTCTCAAATCAAAATTAGAAAAAAAGGGCATAATTTCAGATCTACGACAGTCCAAATGCATGCAAAAATACATTGCAATATGCTTATTTCGAGTAAGAGGAACTATGGAGTGGCAGTCCTGTATCAGCGTAAAGAATGTCGCACATCTATAATCCATTTTAGCAATTCTTAATGGTTGCGCGAGAGATTTCCCACACGGCATAAGTAATTTCGAGATATACTTGGAACTAAAGGGGGTCCGAAGTACAATATACCAAAAGTAAGCTCTGAGAGTAGTAAATATGAAATACGTAGACAGGTAGTCGAAAGTTATGAACTGCCAACTCCACTGTTTCTCGTGTTCGAAATAATGCCTGCGGCGATGTATTTTTTTCATGTTTTGTAAGGGCCCTACCTCTGAAACTATGCACTTTTCTCCATATGCCCATTTATGAACTTTTTCCCCTTGCTTTGAAGTGAGGGAACACCTCTTAAAGCTTCTCAATATAGTACACTAACACCATATTTATAAGTTTTATATGGTAAATAGTAGTTGTTCTCCAAAGTCTTTGGGGGGTTACAGTGGTCAGTGATACAGCACTTACAGGATCTGTGGGGTCCCTGGATCGATCCCCGGAAAAGTAAGTTTGTGGTGGACAACATCGTGTCCGTGCGGTATCTCAGGGCACTTCCGTTTCCCCCTACATTCTCATTCCACCAAATATTCCATCATCGTTCACTTGCCTTAATCATCGTCTCCCTTAGCCTAAAGGGAAGCTGTCGAAATGTCAGCAAATCCCCTCTATGATAGCGACATCTCTTGTTTATCAGGTAGGATGCAGTACAACTAGCGACAACTATTAACCTGACTTATTATGAGTGTGAGTGACATATTGAAGCGTCTTGGTTTTATAATGAAAATATATTGTATTTTACTCATAAAATAAAAGGTGAAAGATTCACACACACACACACGAAAGCTAGTCGATTCTTTCTGTTTTTAAAATTTTATTTAATCAAAAAAGCTTTCATCATTATATTGAAAACTTATCTTAATTACAGAAAATGAACCTCGTGATGACGTAATTCTCATTTCTAGTGAACCTGTGTCTACCTTTGACAGAGTAATTCTGTTGTGTTAAATGAGGATTGTCTCTCCGGCTTTTATTTCCCTATATTTAATGTGTCACCAGATAAGGTTTCAAATTATATGTGATGTCGAAATCGCTTTTAAGCGTTATTAACGTCATACCGTCATACACACACACACACACATACATACACATTATATATATGTGTACACCATTGATTCCCCTCTTTCCCCGCTTCCCCAATGTAGCTATGTTTCAAGCTGATAATGGTCGTTCCTAAAATTTACGGTATCATCTTTCCAATTGGCTAGCCAAATTGGCATCGCGACAATCTGCTCGTTTGTAGCGTGTTGCGGACAATGATTGTTCTGTTATAAAACAGCTTCTGTTCCGAGTTTTCATAGCATGCAACAATACCAACCTCCAAAACATTCTCTTCAAAAACAACGGTTCAATGTATGTATGCTATCGTGTGATTACTACTTGTACACATGGATATATACAAAGTGAAGAGAAGATATATATATACAAAGTGAAACTCAACTATGTAAAGTCCGCAAAATTATCTCCAACGTATTTAAGGAATATGTTTCGAATTCGTGTAATGAAATAATTGAGGGAACAGAGCTTCAAGAAATGGATTTCATTTCTCAGTGACGTAACTAGGAGAGGGGAAACAGAGCTTGTGCCTCGGGTGCTGGACGGGAGGCGCAAAACTGGACAAGTATTTATTTTCACTATAACGCAAGGAAAGGGTTTATAGCAAACTAAAGATCATAAAAATTTACCTCAGAAACTTAACAGGACAACAACGACTCACCAACGATCATATCCATAGAGCATAAATTAGCTTCAAAGCTATCTTTTGAGGACGTTGTAAAAACCTTTGGAGTCGAAAGAGCCCGTAAGGTTAAATTTTAGTTCCAGCTTTTTGTTTTCATTTAATTTATATCAATTTAAGAAATTTGTAAAATGTCCGAGTATAATACTTGAAACAACAGCTTGATTATTTGCCATAATTAAATATTCTATTCTAAAGCAACAGATTGTTGATTCATCCTACACATATGCACATCCCGATATAATTCCAAAAACATGGTGATTTGCGGTTATTATGATAAGACTATAAGAATATGTCAAGCATGCTACTCTCAGATTATTTGGCAATCAAGTAATAATTAGTTTGATGTTTTATCTTGGACTAAAAATTAAATTATGTACCGTATTCCAATTTTGAAATCAAGTTTTACTACTTGAAGAATAAATGGAATAGGAGAATTACTCTGTATGATGCCAATATCAGGTGTACTCGGGGAGAGTTTTGATTGGTTGGCCAGAGGGGAGAGACGCTAAGGAAATTCTTGTCTCGGACGACAACTAGCCTAGTTCCGTCGCTGTGATTTCTTGCAATTTTTGTTTTGAATCGTTTAGGAACCTTGAAATATTTTTGTAAGACGGTCAAGAGCATTACCGACAAGATTCATAAAAATAAATCTAAAAATAGTTAAGTTACAATGGATTATTACTGGAAACCACTTCTCCTAGAGACCTGCGCGGGCCGGGCTTGGGCGGGCCGACACTGATTTCTCTTCAGGTCGGGCCGGGCTGGGGCCGATTAATTGCAATTCTTCAATAATTATTGACTTTCGTTAAACGATAATTAGAATAAAGGGAAACGTTGAAGAAGTGTGCCCGTGAAATGTTACAAAGTGAAACTTTTAAAATTTATCGGGCCCGGGCTGGGCTTAGGCCAAGAATTTTAAAATACTTATCGGGCCGGGCCGGGCTCGGGCTGAACTCTTCAAAAATGTTTCGGGCCCGTGCTGGGCTGGGCCTAGGTGCATTCGGGCTGGATTGGGCTCGGGCCGAAAAATTCGACCCGTACAGGTCTCTTAATTTCTCCCATAGAAATAAATGGAGTTAAAGTACGCCTTACGCCTTAATATATATACAACCATTTCTGCTTATATGTTTGACAGTGTTATATAACCTCTAGGAATACAATAGAGGAAATGACACACAAGAAAGGCTTTCTGAACTTATTTATTCGATCTATGTGTATATGTGTGTGATAAGAGTTTTTCAACACATTGTTTATCAAGTACTTATTTTTTATAATTTCACTAATTTGTTCTATAGTTATTTGGTTTTAAAAAGTTGTCTATTTTTTTCTGTCTTAAAGCCAAATATTCAGAAACTATACATTTTTCAGTGTCCTCTATGAAGGAAAGTTGTTACCATTTACGGAGAAGGCGGGATACTAGGCAACTAGTGCAGGAATTATGTTTTTTTTTTTTTTTTTTTTATACATCGCACTGCCTTGAACAACATTAAATGTCGAGTCCCAGGCGATAAAGGATCAGAAATGGCTAAGCTCTCCGATCGACGTAGTACTGATTATTGTGTATGTTATGGAGACTTGTGATGCCTCTGAATGCTGCAAGAAGAAATTATGTCATTTGCTCTGTTTTATCTTTATCTATTAAATAGACCTACTATGTTGAAGAAGTAGCAGAAGGCTGGTGTAAATACAATTATTATTACATACATTTATACAAATACTTAAATTGAAATATGCATTTTTACAAACATTTTACGGTATATCTAAACATTTTTCTGCTTGTCGACCTGAGGCCTTGCAGGCTCACTCGGTTTTACGGCGTCATTAGTACTCCCCGAACAGACTCTCTGGTTTCTTATAACCAATAAAAGTCTACCTTAACAGAGTCAAACCAGAAACTTATACATTGAATAGCCCTTGGTGGAACATAACAAAATAAACAATTCGTATTTACTTAAACACAATGTTGTATAATATAAAAGAATCCGCTTTTCCACTGCAGTGATGCTTGGTGCAACCATTGTCCCGTTTCCACAATATTGTCATAAATGTTATTGGTTGTGCTTTGAACATAATAAATTCGTTAAAGGTCGATTGATTCTATTGGGAAATAATGCATAGACTTTGAAAATGCCTTTCAAATGTCAGTTACAATCAATCTTCATAAAATTACAAAAGCAACATTTGCAACAAAAATAATATAAAAAGTCACTGCGTACAAAAACATTAAATGATATCTTTTTGTGTACTGGAGGCAAGATAGTGAATATTCTCCATTTCTATTTAAGATATTTTAATTTTAGAAAAGTAAACTCCCAAGATCTTTAAGATCAGATTATATATATATAATGTAAAAGTCTTATAATTTTTAAAAAGTAATATTGAAACTTTTGACTGGAACTCCTAATAAAAACCATCATTAGAAAAACGTTTTAGTTCATTAAAAATAAATGCCTTTCACCATAATTTATGGTTGTTTGTTTAAAAGTATTTCATTTCACCTTTAAAAGTTGCAAGGCTTCAAAGGGTTTCGCCATCTCTTCAGGTAGTCACAGTAGAAATCAGGGGATTTTAAAGTACAAATGAATAGGCATTTTCGTGTGTAGTTTATCCTGCCGGTACAAGTTAAAAATTGTGCACGCTTAAGAAGGTTACGCATTTGCTCAAGAGAGTCAATTGTACGAGAATTTTAAAATAAACAATAAAAATGAAATGATTTTTTTTTCAGTTTTACGTCCCACAATCAGTGTGTCTTCCAGATATGTTTTTGGGGGGCACTGCCTCCACGGAAGAGACCAAAATAATACGTCTATAATATAATAATAAATAGAATAGTACCACTAGTGCCCCCCCTAAATGTTCTCCCCGGTACAATTTTTCAGTAAGAACGACTGCCCACAATTATGTCGGCTAGCTAAACGAAAGATGACGGTGATAAATTAATGCGATGCAGGAATGAATAAAGTGAGAAGAAACGGAAGAATTCCGAAAAACCCACGAATACGGTGTTTGTCCACTACAAAGTTCACTTGGCGCGAGCTAGATCGAACCAGGAACCCCATGCATCAGAGGTGAACGCTCTACTACTGAGCCACCGTGGCCTCAATTTTAAAATGACGTTTGATAGGCTTGCGGCGTTCAGTGGCGAAATAACATATCATTTTAAAAAGAGGTTTCATTCTCAAAGTAATTGGACAAATTACAGGGTTACCTTTCTCTATCCATTGTTGATTGTATATCGGAAGATTTTATAACAAATATTATATGAGAAATTAACCTTGATAGCGGCCTATGACCTTCCGAGTCGAGTTCAGTCTTTCCGATGAAAGCAACAACATGCTCATGTGCTATTTTGTACATAGTGTTCCTTCTTGAATTTTTTAGTTTCATAGAAGTCCGGAACCACAGCGACTTGTCACGAGGTGGGGACCCAGACCTACCAGTTTTAAGCAGACGCTGGTAATCCTTACTGTGGATTATATTGTATCATGATGTAAGACACTTGAGATTTTTTTTTCGGGATATGGTGGCTCAGTGGTAGAGCTTTCACCTCTGGTACGTTTGGTCCTTAGTTCGATCCTTTGTTTGGTCCTTTAAAAAAGCTTTATGTGTTATCAACGATTGATCATAAAGTTTTGGAGATACATCCTTTCAGAAATAAATACCTCTAATACAAGTGAACAGTGTTCACTATCTTATCGCCTAAATAAAACAAAAAGAATCACGTTGGATATATTATCATCTAGGGAAGAAATAAATATTAAAAATATTGGCTAATGTTTAGCAGACGGGGTCCAGAAGTACATAAAAAATACAAAATTTACTGGAGAAATGGAAGATGCAAGTACTTATTCCTAACCTAACCTAACCAAATCTAACCTAAAGTAAATTAAATTAACTTATACTAACCGAAACTAACCTAACATTAATAGAAATAAGCGAAATGTTGTAATTTTTACGAAAATTATACTGGATCTTTACACTAATATAATCTAACATAAAGTAACCTAACCTAACCGAAACTACCCTGAACTAACCAGAAGTAACCTAATCTGAACAGAAACTACCGAAATTGTAACATTTGTTAGAAAAAATAGCTGGACCCCTTCTGCTAACATTGTCCAAAATAATAATATGCGGCATCAGTTTCTTGCTAGGGAGAAGGATTTATATTTCGTTCTACCTTTGTGAGAATTACTATACGAAAAGTAATTAAGTCTATTGGTTAATGGGCCAATTAAGGGTTTAATTGAGATAACATCATCATCACCATCATCACAGGTATTCTGTCATTATTGGCAGGTCACTTGACCAATTGAGAAGCTTCCATGCTCCACGGTTTTCCCCTAAACCTTCGACATCTAGTACTTTGTTTTTTGTTTTGGTATCGTCCATCAATTGTAGCCCCCTTCGCCCTCTCCCTCTCTTTCCTGTCACCATACATTCTAGTACGTCCCTCATGATACAATTCTTTCTTAACCAACGTAACAACCAGTTTCTTTTTCTCTTCTTAATAATATCTAAAACTGTTCTTTGCCCCTCACCATTTCTATTACCCTCTGATTCGTTTTCTGCTCGAACCGACTAATTCCATATTCCATTCTTCTCCACACCCACATTTCGAAAGCTTCCAGTCGTTTTTCATCATTTTTGTGTAATATCCATGTTTCTTCAACATCCAGTATAAAAACATCTTCGGTGGTAACAAAATCCAGAACTGATAAGAGAAATATCCTGTACACATCCATTGCTTACTTCAGTATTTCTTAAATACTTATAATTTCCATCTCCGCTATTATCCTCTTGTGAAAAAATTTCTAATTTAACAGTCCACATCAAAACCTTTAATGTAACGGGAACAGATGCTTAATGACAATGAATAATTACGAATTAATTGATCGAATGATAATGTTGGAGGAAACGAGACAATCTTGAGAAGAAAACTCAAGGACATGTTCCCTACCAGAAGCTTACTTGTCTTGGGTTGGAACCCGGGATCCCTCGCACTAGAAGTGAGATCATAATGCTCTCTAAGTACATTTATTACTCTATTGAAATTGGAAGTAGTACAGTAAAGCCGCCATTATCCGTGAGTACCGTGAAATGTTTTGTAAACCCTCCTGCAGTGGAGCTCCATTACTTTTCACAAGTACTCACTGTGGACTGACAGTCCGCATGCAAGTAAGTACTGTATCGTCTAAAATGTAAAAATGAATTGCATTGTAAAAATCAATATTTCCAGATTTTTTCCTGCTGTACTCTACATATTTTGAAAGTTTTATTATGTTTCTGGCAATAAAACATAGTACAATGAAATATACGTTTTGTATTTGCATTTTAACAAAAGAGACACTGACCAAAGCTTAAAACTTTACTTTATTTTAAATTATAATTTGTAACTGTTTCGGATATCTAGCATATCCTTCTTCAGACACGATCGAAATTAATGAAAATACAGACATATATATAAATGTTGTTATAACAGAGTTTAAATTCTTTCTCTCTGTTATAACAACATTTATATATATGTCTGTATTTTCATTAATTTCGATCGTGTCTGAAGAAGGATATGCTAGATATCCGAAACAGTTACAAATTAGAATTTAAAATAAAGTAAAGTTTTAAGCTTTGGTCAGTGTCTCTTTTGTTAAAACAATTAATCCAAAGCCATGAATAGTCTTATTATACTATTGTATTTGCACCTCATTTTTAGTCCTTTTTTCGGGTTATTCGCGATTTTCCCCATCCATAGTGTCCTTCCCACCTAATTCTGCGGATTATTGGATCTTTACTGTATATATATATATATATATATATATATATATATATATATATATATATATATATATATATATATATATATATATATATATATACAGGGTGCGGCACGTAAAACCGGCCCGTAAAATGAACACATAAAATGACTTGCACAACACTTATCCGGTACGGTTTTAACTTCAGTCCCCTTAAAACACGTCTGCAACTTCTCTCACTCGCATGAACCTGTTGACTCAATCTCCTGGTTGACTTTCGAGGACTTCTTGTCATTATCTCCTCCACCTGCATCTTTAATTCAGGTGTGCAGACAGATGGTCGTCTGTTCCTGGGAGCATTTTGAACCGATCCTGTACGCCGCCATTTTTCAATCAATTCCTGAATGGTGCTTTTTGCTGGCACAGAACGTCCTGGAAATTTATCCCGAAACAAATTCTTTGTTTTCACAAAAGATCCAGTGAGAATGAACCCTTCAACAATGGCAACACGCTCGGGTATCGAATACGGCATTATCACACACTGACACTCACCCGGCTTAACACAACGAGGCCTTTTTCTCAACTGGTTTCTACAAGTTTCACTGGCTGCGGCTGCACGTGACTGCTGCAGGTCACGTAAGTCGACCCGACCTCGACACGCCATCTCTTGGTAGGAAGGTAGATTATTTAAGTGTTGCCAAAAACACAATATACCAGAATATTACGACGGGCCGGTTTTACGTGCCGCACCCTGTATATATATATATATATATATATATATATATATATATATATATATATATATATATATATATATATATATATATATATATATATATATGTATATATGTTTCAGTATTACTCAGAGATATCGAAAAATGGTTTTCTGGTATTTTCAATTTGAGATTCAACTTTCCAATAATACATATATGATCTCCGCCTTTAGCGGGGGCACGGTAGCTCAGTGCAGTGGCGTAAGGAAGGGGGGCGCAGAGGCCCCCCCAAAGAGGTCCGACAATGTACTTTGGTGCTTTGATGTTTGTATTTTTTAAAATATTTTTATGTTTATATATTTTTTTTGTTTGTAATTTTTCTATATGTGCCTATAACAGCACTTGCCCCCCCAAACACACATTCTGGCTACGCTACTGGCTCAGTGGTAGAGCCCTTACCTCTTGTTCAAGAAGTCCCTGTTTCGATCCCTGGCCAAATGAGTTTGTAGTGGACAACGTTGTGATAATGGGTTTTCTCGAGATATTCCCTTTTCTTCCCACATTCTTATTCCACTGATTCTTTAGTCATAATTAAGGTGCCTTAACCATCAATCTCCCTTATTCTAAAGGGTATAACCGTGGGACGTTAAACTGAAAGATTTTATTTTTCATTGGTAACACATTTATTGAAGCCAGAATTAGCAGATATTTTGATTTACGATTGAAATTCTTAATTTCATAATGTAAAACAAACCTAGTTATTTCTGCATATAAACAACTAGTGCTTACACAGGGTGTCCAGAAATTATCTTTACAATTGCAAATGGTCACAACTCTTTAATAGACAAAGATTTTTACATTCTGCCCTTTGCAGTGAATAGTGCAACTCCTAAAGTTTATGTGCAAAGTTTATTAGTACACCTCAATTTGTGCATTGTTCGTGGCCCTAAGCACATCTAGTCTGTACTCAATTTCCTGCCACGTAAGCTCAAACATCTCATGCGTGACAGTGTTAGGAGAGGCTGCAATGCGGATGTTTAAGTCAGCTATGTCAGTAACCGGTGTACGATAAAAACTATCCTTCACAAAACCCTAGAGAAAAAAGTAGAGGGGTGTAATGTGTGGCGACTTTGGTGGCGATGAAATGGGGCCATCCCGTCGAATGCATCGATCGGGAAAGGCATCGTCCAGAACCTGTTGTCATGAAGCTGGTGTGCCATGCACGGATGGCGACTCTCTGTGGCATTGTATACTGAAGCCCCGTTGGACTTGAGTGTCCGATTTGGTCTCTATGAACCATGCCACACACTTTGTTTTCTCCTGGGTTGTCCATATGCTCACTTACAACTGGCTAACCTAAAACGATGTAACAGATCAAAGAAACTTTATGAGCTGGCCCATTCACTGCAAAAAACAGGATGTAAACATATTTTTAATTACAAATCTATTAACGTTCGAAATTGTAAAGATAATTTCTGGACACCCTGTATAATACTGAATGTGGACTACGCAATTCGAAATTGTTGCTTTATTTATAGAGTTTTTGTGTTGCCCTTTTAATGTTCATTTCTTCTTAAATTCTTGAAATTTCTTTCAAACATAAGAAAGATCTTTGAAAAGACAAGGATCAGAAAGAAGAATATTACAATCCTTCTCGTACCAAGGGTTCAATCTTCTTCCTTAATTCCTTTCGGAATCTCAGATAATCTTTTTTAGTAAAGAAAAAGAAAAGGCTTTCTTTTATGCCAGATCCTTTTCCTTTTGCTCTTTGGAAAAGAAAATGAGGAAAAACATAATTATGACAGTGGTGGCTTGTAGGGGTGAGGCAAAAATGAAGTAAGGAGAGGGAGCTGGTGGGAATAGCTTTTGTTCCTATCGACCGAGAGAGAGAAAACCTTGTTCTTTCATTAAAACGCATTAAGATGTGAAGTTGGCCTTCAGTCAACTCTAGTAAAATTTAAAATTAAAGTTAACCCTTCTGTTCACTCTGGCTTTTTAGTGTTCTCAAAAGGAGGAATTTCAAGTGGGTATAACAAATGGATGAAATTTATACTTGTAAAACTAAAAAGGAAAAAGAAAAAGTCTTGTATTACTGCGATGTAAAACTTTGTTTTCAGGCATTTAGAACAAAGTTTAACAACTAGAGTAAACTTTTGTCAAGTTAGCTGGCTAATCGACTCTATACGACATTAGTATTATAGTGGCGACGCATTTGAGATTACTTGAGCTCAGGTTCAAGAGCGTATCTGAGGGGGTTGGGCCACCGGGCCGGATCTCTCTTCAAAACATCCTAACTCAACATACCTTTCTACCCTATATTAATATAACCATGTTTATTTAAGAGGAAAATGATTAATGTAGCATGCAAATTTGAACTTACACTTCATCCGTACTCTTTTTCTTATATAAACAATCTAGTGCTATCATTCTACAATTAATTATCGGTTCTTTGGGTGTAGAATTATACCCGTTCAGTTCTACATAGAAGTTTGCTTGTAGCATAGGATCCTTTCCCCCAAAGCTGGATCACTCCCAACAAAAATTTCTACGTGCGCGCCTGCTTAAGTTCATTATTCTCAAATCGACTCGCGTACACTAGTCATAATGAATCTGATGCTGGGTAACTCGCACTCGCTCAAACTCAGACTCGCGGCTATTTTCCAAAATGGGGCTCATGCTTGCTAAGGGTTTGACTCACTATCGCTAATATCGCTCACATTTCGTACTTCTGCTCATTAACCCTATTCGGTGCTCATTCGCTGGAACTCGTGCTTGCTATCTGCTTCTAAGGCTTGTACTCATATCTTGTCGCGTTTAATTCTTGAGCTCGAGGCCGTGTTTGAACCAAAAACCGTGCGCAAAAATTCCTCATGCCGTAAACGTTGCCAATGTCTAGTGGCCCATTTGTCAGTACATGTCGATCGACGATATAGCGACGCATCGAAGGATTACTGCTAGTATGCCATTGGTGACAGAGTTTCGTCGAGTCAAAAGATATCTAGAGTCGGGCTGTTGAAGTTACCACTGCGTAGCAGCAAGAACTTCTCCTTCAGTTCGTCGCGGAGAATCGCGAAGGGACCAACACGAACTATTGCCAGTCATATACATGCGGTCATTATTATTTATTATTTTTTTTTTTATAACGAATTGTTTCTAAAGTGAGATCCGGGGCTCAAGAGTAATCCCTGCATCATGAAGTGAAAAGTCTTGGGATGAGTGCGCATAATTGTATGAATTTACGTGTAGATGGCAACTGTCGCCGATCATAAGAAAGTTAATATGGGAGATCTATGAAATAAAGTAAATTGACCCGCGTCATTTTGTTATAAAATTACATGGCGAACGCATTTTAATTGATCCCAAACGGTTATCTTCGAATATACACGGTTAAAGGAGTACTCTGATTGGCCAAATTAAAAAGACCTCAACGAATTATCGCTTTACATGCAACGTTTTCTTCATCGTCTGTGTGATGAAGGCGGAAGAACACGCGCCTATTAATCATAAGATTTTTAGTTCGCGCTCATCAAGTGGTACTTTTCTTTCAGTGCTTTTTAAACTCACCTTAATGTAAACAATTCACACATATAGGCAATTAACAGTTTTGTCTGGTGCTATAATTTTTAAAACGAGAGTGAAGCAACTGCGGATCGTCACTGCGGGGCCGCCAATTTTTGCTAGGTGTCGCTATTTGCACATCGGTGATCCACCGAAGCTTACAGAATGGGGTCATCCACACTAAAATATCACGCCAATAGTTCTGTAAATATAGCTTTTAAAAAAGGATATGTTTTTTAAAAATCAATTATCTACATAGACTATTAGTCATTTCGAGTTATTAAGTTTTTTCTCCTTATGCGTCACCAACGTTGACGTCACGAGCTCCGATGCATGACCAGAGATTTAATCTATTGCAGTTAGAGGCACAGAGATCAACATGCAAGGTACATCCTTATGATATAAGCCCAACACTACCACACTTTCGTCTACAAATGACCTGGGTTATAAGACCAAGCCACCAGCTCTGGGTTTCAGTGTTTTTAGCACACCCTGTACATCATTAATTTATATGTCTATTAATTTCTATTAATTTTTATTAATTGGATTTCAATTTGTGTAGACTACGTTCCAAATGTATATTATTTGATCTCTCATAATTTTTATACTCATTACTCTTGATATATATATATATATATATATCAAACTTTGTTGGTTAAGTTCCGTTACTCATTTTCTGATAAAAGTGGAAGAAAACAAGAAGATTAATCCCATCTTTTCTAAGATTGGACAGAACGGCGTATCTTTTTTCGTTCAAAAAAGAAAAGCAGAAAGTAAATAGATAACGGCAAAAATGTTTGTTTTTATTAATTGAAGTTTGATGCTTGTTGAAAAATAACTTAGCGCAGAACTGTACAATGTAATGAAAAAGGCTTAGGCTTTTGGCACTAAAGTTATCGTCCAGCAGTCTTCGGTTATCATAAATAACTGAGGATCAAGGATACGTGGACAGCAACAACAAATAAACCAAAAGACATCTTTCAGACTTCTACAGTATCCTATGCATAAGTATGAAAAGTGTTATTAAACGACTATGTCCGTCCATCTGTCTAAATGTTGATCAATATCGAACCGAAAGCAGTAAGATATATCAAAAATTGTTTCACTTTAACGTCCCACGTTTATGCCTGTTAGGGTAAAGGGGACAGATGATTAAGACAAGTAAATGATGATTTAAGAATTGTATGCATGAGAACTTGGGAGGAAACGGGAGTATCCTGAGAAAACTATGTTGCCCACCAGATAATTACTTTGTCGGGGATTAAACCAGGAACTTTACGCATCAAAGGAAAGCGCTGTACTACGGAGGTGATGTGTCCCCAACAGAGCAAAAGCTGTAGAAGAGCAAGGAAAAACGTTTTTATGTATGGGTACAGTGTTTCAACGATAAGTTTCAAATCTTCTCTTCATCTTGCATTGAACCGGAAGTGATTTCAACACTGATCACCGTAGAAAAGTCTCGAGCTGCAGTTTTGTTGAAATAGATTCAGCATCCATAATAATAGGATCTAGCTCCACCCTTGTCTCTATACTAAAACCGGAAATTATAGAAATCTACTATCACTTCCGGTTGCAATATTGATTTCTCTATATAGAGAGAACACTAAGACATAGCGAGAAATGGCCATCTGGTATAATGTCCACAGCTCAAATCCAACTTCTTCTTTAATTTTTGATTCAAACCTGAAATGGATGATATCTACTTCCGTTTTCCGTTTTAAATATTGATCGTCATGAGACAGCAAGAATTTCTTTCTTTCTTTTTTTTTTTTTTAAATAGAGACTTAGTGTCGGAACAATAGGTTCTGTCTGCGGACTTACACTTCTAAAAAAAACCGGAAACTGTAGAAACCTACTAGAACTTTCGGTTCCAATCCTGATTTTATCTTAGGGTTAAAGCGGTATTAGTTAGCGAGAAATTGTTTTTAAATATAGATTCAATGTCGCAAGAACAAGATTCGTACGTTACATGATCGTATCGATAGATGGGAGTTTAACATTCCTTTCATAATTGAATCTTTATGATACATTATCCTACAATTTAATGTGGAATCCCAATCACCAACAAGCGTTTAAATTTCATTGCTGTCCCACGGAAGTCCCATTCAATAGGCTGTCTAGTCTATCCCAGTATGCGTTTAAATTTCAAGGCTTTTTTACGGAAGCCCCATTCAATAGGCTATTCCCTTAATTTCTTAAGTTACAAGGTTGTCCCAGGCTATCCCATCATGCGTTTAAATTCCAAGGTTGTCCCACGGAAGCCCATTCAATTTCAAGGTTATTCCATTATGCGTTTAAATTTCAACGTTGTCCTCCGGAAGTTCCACTCAATTTCAAGGTTCTTCCACTAAGCGTTTAAATTTCAAGGGTGCCTCACGGAAGCCCACACAATTTCAACACTATCCCTTTGTGCACTTAAATTTCAAGGTTGTCCCACGGAAGCCCATTCAATTTCAAGGTTATTCCATTATGCGTTTAAATTTCAACGTTGTCCTCCGGAAGTTCCACTCAATTTCAAGGTTCTTCCACTAAGCGTTTAAATTTCAAGGGTGCCTCACGGAAGCCCACACAATTTCAACACTATCCCTTTGTGCACTTAAATTTCAAGGTTGTCCCACAGAAGCCCATTGAATTTCAAGACTATCCCATTATGTGTTTAAACTCTAAGGTTGTCCCACGAAAGCTCACCTCAATTTCAAGATTCCTCTACTATACATTTAAATTTCAAAGTTCTTTCACGATACGTTTAAATTTCAAGGCTGTCCCATGGAAGTTCATATCAATTTCAAGGTTCTTCTACTATACGTTTAAATTTCAAGGTTCTTCCACTATACGTTTAAATTTCAAGGTTCTTCCACTATACACTTAAATTTCAAGGTTGTTCCACGGAAGCCCATTGAATTTCAAGACTATCCCAATATGCGTTTAAATTTCAAGGTTGTCCCATTGAGTCCCATTCAATAGGCGGTCTCATTAATTGTTTAAGTTTCAAGGCTGACCCACAGAAGCCTATTCAATTTCAAGACTATTCCCTTATGCATTTAAATTTTAAGGCTGTCCCACTGAAGTTCCACTAAATTTCAAAGTTCTTCCACTATAAATTTATATTAGAAGGCTGTCTCATGGAAGCCCATTCAATTTCAAGATTATCCCATTATGCATTTAAAATTCAAGGCTGTTCCACGGAAGTCCCATTCAACTTCAAGACGCTCCCACTATGCGTTTAAATTTCAAGGTTGTCCCACGGTAGCAAATTCAATTTCAAGACTACTTCTTACGTGTTTAAATTTCAAGGCTGTCCCACAAAAGTCAGATTGAATAGGCTGTCTGACGGAAGTCCCACTCAATTTCAGTACATGGGACCGCGGCGGCCAAACGGTAGAGCGTTCACTTCTGGTACATGGAGTCCCTAGTTCGGTAACAGTTAGCGCCAATTTTAACTTTGTGGTGGACAAACACCATGTGTGTGTGTGTTTCCTTGGTGTTCTGCTGTTTCCTCCCACTTTTTCATTCCATCATTTCATCCATTTCTCATCATCACCATCTCCTTTAGCATAACCGGCATAATCGTGGGACGTAAAACTCAAAGATTTGAATCCAGTTTCAGTACTCTCCCGTAAAACGTTTGAATTTCAAGCCCAAAGATCAAACTTTGACCACGTGGATGAAAGGCACCAAACTACTTGGTTTTCACTGGAATGTTGAAAATACTTATATTACAATATGTCAAACCTAAAATAAAAATATCTTGTTAAACATAATAAAAGTGTAGATGTTTTGATTAAAATTGCAAATTTGCATATATTGAAATATCAGAAATGCTAAGGGTTAATGTAACAAAACAAAATAGGCCTATGTTTTGTAAAAGTGCATTTTAGTGCTTCCGTGAATGTTCCATTTTTAGTTTTCTTATTTATTTTTATAAATAATTTTATTTTCAAAAACCATTTGTTAATGTTGTTACTGAAGTGTTTATATTTATTGGATTATTTTTGTGGATATACCACATAGATAGTGGTGCCATCTCTACGGCTAAGACATGTGCTAGATAATAATATTTTAAATGGGATTTATGCATGAAAATTCTGTCACGTGGAAAGTATAAGCACCAACCCCCCAAAGCATCTTCGATAGGTAGCTAATGAGATCAGATAAATATGATTAAAATGAATACTTTTCTTCCAGAACACTAGTGACCTTGTTAGAGAATTTACAGCGTTATCCATGATAACAAAGCCTGTTGATAACGGTGATTGGCGGTTATGTTAACATGTTATCTGTCTGATCTCGGTGTTTCTTTGTGGTAATTTATTTCTTCCTAAGTTTAGACAGCTTCCAACAAGAAAGCGCGGGAATCGATATATGGATCTCTAGCCTGCCATCTGTTGGAGGTTACCTTTCGTCATAGACAGAGAAGGACCACGCCCATTAAATTTCACACAATTCTCTCCGACAGACACACTAACACATCCATTCATGTGCTGGAGAACCTGTGCCACGTTTCCCGTTATTACTTGGTTCTTTTATCTTTGATTAACGGAGTCGGAGCGGAAGTTAGTAAAATTGTTATCTTAGAACTTGAGAAAGAGAAACGACAATTTTTGTGTTAATTAGCATCCTTCCGAATATTTGTTCTTCTTTATTAACTCTTGATAAATTTAAAGTGCGTTTTGTTTACACTGTGAATTAAATTCTGGTAAATATCTATACTTTATTGTTATCCAAGAAACCGGTGCAAAGAATTTAATTTATCAATTATAAATTAGCCTGCTAGGATTAACAAGAACACAGATACATTTCTGGATACACATCCTTTCATGGTCCATGATATGCTTCTCCTTAAATTGTTACTGATATTACCCCCCTAAAAATATTACACTTTAGGCCAGTGGTTCTCAACCGATGTGTCGCGACATACTTATGTGTCACGCAATCCCCTAAGGTGTGTGGCAAAATTTTAGAATTTAAAACTCATGAAGAAGTTAATAATAATTAGTTGAAATCGAGAAATACTGTACCACTGCACTACTAACCTCACTTCTACTTTTGATCAATTTTCAAGACGAGCCATCACGTTTAATGTCCGCTTCCTGGGTATACATTATCTGAATCCGAAGTCTTCAAATCTGCGACAAAACAGACATGTTATTAATCTATAAATAAATTTTCGTTAAATTACAGTGAATAACGTAAAAGTTTGGTTTTCTCTTTTTTCTACGATTATCCCTCGTAAACAGATACTGCCTTTAATTAAGTATGATATTAAGCTATATCTACAGCGACTCAAAGGATTGGGCGCAAAAATTAATAACTTATACATTAGAAACAGGTTTAGTCAAAGCCCAACCAAACTAATGAAAAGGGCTTGTGGAGAACGATACCACCAGGTTGTATTTAAAAGTAGATATTGTTTTAGAAGGGATACATGCCAGCAGAAGTCACTATTGGTCCAGGGAACCCGAAAACTATGGATTCGATACTAATATAATTTATTTTTAAACATTCACTAAACTTGGAGTTAAATGGCATTGGAATTGTCCCCGATCAACTTAGAAACTTCAAAAAGTATACATTCGACTCTAATACCGGTCACTTTCAATTATTTTTTCATGAATCACCATTTCCCCACAGAGGAATAATGAGGGCAGGACTTGCATGTAAATGGATTTAGAACTATCACTATTCATTTCAACGATTCCGAAAATTATAGATTCAACACTACTATCGGTCAATTTCGATCATTGTTATATCATGCTAAATCACTCTTGACAGGGGTTCCAGTGGGCCTTTATCCCCAATGGAAGCTGAAGTTGAATTTAAAGGGCATCAGAACGTTCACCAATCAACTTATGGATCCCGAAAAGTATGGATTCGACACTAATATCGGTCATTCTCAATTATTTTTACATGTCACCATTTCCTCCTTCCACGGAGGCTGATGAGGGCTAAACTTGGACTGAAAGGGCATTGGGAGTGTCACTATTCATCTAAGCGACCCTGAAAACTATGTATTTGATGCTAATATCGATCGTTTTCTCTTATTTTTTTATGTCACCCTCTTTCACTCTCCCTATATGTGTCACGGGGTCTTATTCCAGCAGTACTGTTTTCCAATCTTTCCAGAGTTATGCTGGTACGTACACATATACGTACATTCATTTATATAAATGGATGAATTACAGGCTTAAAACTAGATATAAAATGAAATAATTATAAAATATAGCTGGCAAATACGAGGAAAATAATAATTATACAGCCACACACACACAAAAATAAAAGTTCTGTGCGGCATATCCCAGGGTATGGATTCGACCTATTTTGGTACACAGAAACCAAATTTCGAACCCCCAGGATGATTGACCATATCAATTTTGTTTTATGGGCGAAAAACGTATGTGCTGTCTTATATACCAAACTTCACTTAAGTTTTTCGCCCATAAAACAAAATCGGTAAGGTCAATTATCCTGCGGGTTCCAAATTTGGATTCTGTGTACCAAAATACGTCTAATCCAGACCCTGGGGTTCGGTGAACAGAACTTTCTTGTGTGTGGTTGTGTTATTAGCTAATACAGACCGCTATAGATAGCAGAGCTTGAAACACAAATGAACTATTATAGTATATGGTGTTAGCATTGTACATTACACTACAAAAAATATTCCGGTTGCCTATTGGACAGTATACAGCGGCACAAATCAATCTTCAACATTGGAGGGGGCACGGGTAAAATCATTTCTATAATCTTTTCAAGCTATGTTCAATATATTCATAAAATTGAAAAACAATGCTGTGGAGGATCATGGGAGCAGAGTTGTCTTCAACATTGGAAGGCAGGTAGATCTGAGGCTTATTCTGGAGGGCATCAATTTTATCTCACTTTCCCCTGTGGCAATCGGATACGAATTATCACATTTCTCCTCAAAAACACATTTCAAATCGGATTATTGGGTGGACAGTCCTCCCAGTTCCAAGATTGTAGGGGACATGTCCCCCCCATTTTCCTAGGATTTGAGCCAGTGGAAAAGAATATTGGATGACAGCAGAATAATATAAAACACATTTAAATGAATTTGCCACTGGAACGAAATTGCGTAAATTGAGGTAAAATTTTCGTATTATTTTCGTTCAGTAAAAAACAAAAATCTTGGGGTGACTATCTTTCCTCTTGGGGAGTGTCCCCTCTAGTCCCCCGCTAGTTCCGCTTATATTTCTTCAGCAGTTCTCTCCGAAGAGTTTGCTTAGTATTCAATAATTTTGAGTGTCATCTTACAGTTATATTTGATAATACAAGCTACTTTTATGAGCTGCAATATGTAAAAATGAAATGAAATGAAATCTTTAAGTTTTACGTCCCACGCTTATGCCGGTTAGGCTAAAGGAGACGGTGATAATGAGAGATGAGTGAAATGGTGGAATGAAGAAAGTGGGAGGAAACGGGAGGACCCCGAGAAAACCCACAAGCACGGTGTTTGACCACCACAAAGTCCACACGGCGCGAGCTGGGATCGAACCAGGGACCCCAAGCACCGGAGGTGTACGCTCTACCACTGAGCCACAGCGCCCAAGCGAGCTGCAATATGTAGTACACATTTAATGCAACCTCGTTTCGTTATACGGGTTTATGAACGAATTATGTTCATGGAAAGCATTTGATTTACTGTCTCCTCTTTCAATATTAACTGCATTGCAATTATGCTAAACGTTACATTAAAGGCATAAATTCTACATACAAATGGCACATACTCATACATATGCATAGGATTGAAGAATTTGTAGAAAAACGTCGAGGCTTTTAAAATGCGTTTGCATTTTTTTTTTAAAAGAATGTTTCTACAAATGCAATGAGTTTTTGTGAAAATAAATAGATGGAGCAGATATTTTACATTCATACGAGAATTGCAGAACCTTTTAGAGAAATTGAAAGCTGTTGCCGTTCCCGCTTTATTTATATGACAGACATGTCACTTTCCGTCGTACATATGGTAACTAGAGAGTATACACATAGAAATAAATATATTTCCTTCTCTACGATTCCCACCAGACTTATTGGATCATTTTTGTATACGTAGTAAAGAGTATGTTAGTTTCATAAGATTACATGTTACATATGAAATTTTTGGTTGTCGAACCGAATACCGGTATCATACTTGGAACAGTTAAAGTTAAGGGGTACTATAAGAATTAATTCTTAAAATTTACAACTTTTGCATTAATTATAATATCTTTTAATACTTTCCAAACTGTTATTTTCTTGATATCTATCAACTGTGTACGGGTTTACGTATAATATCTCTGCAAACTTATGTCCCGTAAATAATATGCCTACGCTCTTATATGCCTGCAAATTTCGTAAGGTAGGTGCAGGTAAATACGCCAGTTTAAGGGTTTGAATTTTTACAATCTAAATTTTCATGAAACACAAAGCACCACACATCTGTGTTGCAAAGTAGTCTTTTCCGCGTGTAGAAGAAAATATGGCAATGATGCCACTCACTTCTGTGTTGTACCCAAGGTAAACGAAAAAAGTTTTACAAAGTGGCGTATTTACCAACACGTGCAGGTAATTACGCCAAGTCTAGGATACTACTAGAAATCTTGCAACTGCTTACATCGTCTGTATTATGCAAACTCAAATATTACTGCACAATATGGTTGATGCAGAAAATAGAATAACTAAAGTGCAAGATGAAGATAAAAAGATAAATTGTAAAAGCGATAATGTCCAAAGATGAAATGAAGTTACAAACTGAAAAGTTTTAGTCCGTAAGAAGACAAACAAACAGTGTCACTGTACTATGACTTTAAACAACTACACCGATATTACATGGAACATGTGGACCAAATGAAAACATTTTCGTCTACTGCAGTTAGTCCTGCACAAGCACTCTCGTATTTCGCTGCACGATGTTTGGTATTGATTTAGTAGGCATGGAATCACAAATATTGAAGTTACACTTACAAAACAAAGTGTTCCTAGACGGACACGAAATAAGGCGATTGTTGTAAAGAATCGGTAATGATCTAAGTTAGCACGGTGCTAATAACGGATTCTTACCTCTATTGAAATAATAACGTCCTTCCACGGAACCTTCCCGAAGCAAACAACATTATACGGTATGGCGGTGCCAGTCCTATCTCCCGGAGTATTTGTCAAATCGGACTTGTCCAAGCCCGTTGCACATACTGGAGGTGCATTCTAGCGGATTTCGTCGGAAATGTCCCAGCACTGAACACTTGGTATACTTAGCTGCACTGGCGTATATACTTGCAGTTACCTTATATGTCATTAGAACTATTACTACTGAGAAAAACAAGCATTGATTTATGATAGATGATCATGATCTCTACCAGCTACCGTTGCTTCTATTCTCAGTCAGTGAAACACGAGACTGGAGACCCGCGGGTTGTTGTATCTATTGAGGCAGGCGCGTTAGTGAAGGTTGGTATGCTCATAGAGGAATGTTATTGCGAGAAACATGCACCAATCAAATAAATCTTATATGCGTTTAGCATTAATGGCCCTTTAGTAACGCCCAGAAATACCTTAATATGAACATTCACAGTGCTCACAGACTATAATGATATAAGCTGGCATTAATACATAAAGAAACACAGAATATCTCTTGATTATTCCCTGGACTGCCTGCCAGTTATTTCAGTGGCATACCGAAGAGGAATTTTGAATTTTAATCCGATTTTGAGCCAGCTATTATGCAAAAGTAAATATTTATCATATTAATATATGTACAAATACCTCAAATGATATGAATACGTGTTTGGTTATACATAGAAAATTACGCCGTTTCCTCTCAACTAATATTTGGTAAAATAAAAGTTTTATTTGATCATCACATGTTATTCTAGTGTACCAGTATACCCTCTCCGTTGGTCTATTGGTTGTAATTCATGTCTTTGGGACACGTGGTCCAAAGTTCAATTCCCGGTGGGAGAACATTAAACTCATTGCAGTGGTTCGAATTCCACCTTAAACTATATAGGCCCATGTTTCATGTTGACTGATTTCTGAAATGGGTGATGAACTTCAAACAAACAAGACGCCGTGGTTTACTGCTCACATAGTACCGTAAACTTCAAGTATAACGTATTAATTACGAAGAAAGTGTCAACGATAATTTTTATTTAAAGAGAGAACGTGATACCCTTAAAAAATGATAACGAATAACTTTTATTAAAGAAACCTTGCCCTCACAAATGGCTGGGTTTTCGAGAGAGACGCCTTCCTTCTACACAACGATATGTAGTAAGTAACTGATTTATTAAATAAGAATAATGATATAGATTTTTAAAAGAAATAACAATAAAGAGACTGTTGATTGGAACATCATCTCTATCATCAAAGTTATTCTGCCCTTATTCTCAGATCACTTGCCGCAAAGTGAAAAAGCCTCCGTACGCCATGGCCCTAAACTAACCTCTTCATTTTCACTAGGGATGGCCACAAAGTTCCGATTCCGGCGGAACCGATTCCGCGAGGAACCGGTTTTTGGAGGTCGATTTTCAGAACCGTTCCGAAACCAGTTCTTGACCTGGAAAACCCGGTTTCGGAACCGGATCTTGGGAACGGGTTCGATAGCTGGATCCGAAAACCTGGTTCTGAAACTGGATCTTTTGAACCGGTTCCAGACCTGGATGCGAAAACTCGGTTCCGGAACCGGATGCGTTCAGAGCCGAAAACCTGTTAGACTAGGAGCCGGTTCCGGCCGTCCCTAGTTTTTACATAGCCATCTTTTCTTTTAATACCGTCCATCAACTATAGCCACTTATATTATCATAACCCTGATCAGGCACTTACGCAGCAATTTATTTCAGGGCTGGAGTCCAAGTCTTTTCGGGTGGAAATCCAAATTTAATATGAGGATAAATTATATTTAAATTTGTAAAATCACCCTTAAATTTACAGAAAAGAAGGGATTTAGAAACCCCAAGGACCTACCTCCTGTGTACGCTTCTAGCTTTGATGATACAATTCCTTCAGAATGTCCAAACCAGTTTTGTTCAGCGGTATAGCGTTTACCTCTGAAGTGTGGGATCCTTGCTTTCTTTCATCCCCGGCCAAGTAAGTTTGTGGTGGACAACATCATGTCCGTCGATTTTCTAGGGGTACTCTCACATTCTCATTCCAAAAATTCTCCCATCATTCTTCACTTGCTTTAATTATCTACCTTTCTTAGCCTAAAGGGCATAATCACTGGGTGTTAAATTGAAAGATTTTTTCTCTTGAAAACTGTATTTCTCACGGGTAGTCTTTGTTTTGTTCAACTTAATGTAAAATGAAGTCTTTAAGTTTAACGTCCCACGATTATGAATGTTAGATTAAGAGATACGGGTGATTAAAGCAAGTGAATGAAGATGGGAAAATTAATGGACTAAAGTGTGGGAGAAAGCAGGAGTTATCCGAGAAAATCCACGGACACCATGTTCTTCACCACGTACTTACTTGGGCGGGGTTCGAACCAAGGGCGCCGATCCTGGGGGGTGCCGGGACCCACCAAAGCTCATGTGGTCTTCCTATTATACAGTATATGGCATAATTTGAATGCAATTTGTCTTAAAATCCTCATATATATATATATACCTTCTGCTTCTGAATGCCCCCCCCCCCCGCAAATTTACAGAGAAATCGCCGCCCTTGGATCGGACCAGGGACACCACGCACCAGGGGAAAGCTCACCAGAGAGAAACTATATTAGTTACCGTGTACTGAAAGTGACTGTGGTTGACCGAAAGTGACCAATTAAGGTACCGATCGCTTTCTTTCGTCAGGACGAATTGATTGATATACAGGGTGGCGGTGGCCCAAAAGTAGGTATACACTCCTGCATTAATCAAGTATAACATTCTAGATTATGGGTTTATTTGATTTGGCTCTTCCGAGCTTAAGATGTAAGTAAAAACACCTTAAGAACAAATAATAAAGAAATTAAGTCTACCTGATGGATGACAATAAGAAATGATACAAAATGCAATGAGTTTATCAGTACGATACTGTATATCTATTTTTGGGCCACCCTGTATGTGTCGCATGTGTAAAATCGCTGGAAAAAATACTCAACCTCCAGAAACTATATTTGGTACTGTGTACCGGAAGTGGTTAACCGAAGGTGATCAATTACAGTACTCCACCCCTGTATTATTCCCCTAATAATGTAGAATTATCAAAAATTAAGGAAGTTTTTGAAATTTAGAAATTTAAGCTTTTCACTGTTATTGCAGAGGTACGTATGTTGCAGCGAAAGATAAAATGAAATGAAATCTTTGTTTTATGTTCCACGCTTGTGCTGTGCAAGCTAAAAGAGACGGTGATGAGACAATGAATATATTGAAGAAAGTAGGAGGAAACGGGAGAAATCCCGCGAAAGTCTACGTACATGGTGTTTGTCTACCAAAAAAGCCCTTCTAGCGCAAGTTGGAACGCCATGTACCAAAGGTGAACGCTCTACCACTGAGCCTCCACGGATCTCTATGTTGTAACGAAAGAAGGAAGCCCTAAATGAATAGAAATTTGAAAAGAAAGACAGAGAGAGAGAGAGAAAGAAAGAAAGAGAGGAAGAGAGAAAGTAGGAAACGGACTGCACCTGGTGGCCCATCTGTTAACACCTGTCTTCACCCCGTTGCGGATAAAAAATATAGGCCAAACGACGAGCGCAAGCGGCGCCCGAGCGGCAGTACAATTGCGTGCGTACGAAACACTGTCGATGAACTATTGGCCCATTTTCCATCTTCTTCCTGACCCCGAGAACACGACAAATGCCCTTTCCCCCACCACTTACATACACAATAGTTACTTGACGCATTCTCCCCCTTCTTAACCACTTCTGCATAAACGCCTGAGCAAGGGAGCTTGTTTTGCTGCATTCAAACGTTATTTTTCTATTGAGCAAATGGCAATTATGTTTTCTATCAGATGTTGTATCTTTAAGCAAATATCATGAAATTAAAAGGACACATAAAAATGATACACATAGTATAGCATGTATTTCTATTACTTTTTTAAAAAAATAAACAACTTATTTTTAAATAAATTTCTTGAGTAGTATCCTGATATGTTGGGACAAAATTATGAATAGAAGGTAAGGGGACACATAAATTAAAAAAAGAAAAAAAAACTTTCTAGAAAAAGTTGCCTGTATTTTAAAGTTTTGTTCAAAGAAAGATGCTTCTATACTTTTTCCGCAAAAGACAGTACTTTCACAAGGATATGTAAGATAACATACGGTTACCTCTGGTGAATGGGGTCCCTGGTTTGTGGTGGACAAGTAAGTTTGTGGTGTACAACATCATGCCCGTGAGTTTTCTCTGCGATACTCCCGTTTTCCCCCAACATTATTATTCCACTAATCCTTCGATCATTATTCACTTGCCTTAAAGGTCTTCTCCCTTAGCCTAAAAGTGCATAATTGTTAAACTGAAATACTTCATTTCATGTAAGATAACTTAGTACTTCGGTTTGAAATAAAGATTTTAAACGCTACGATATTATCCACATTTCTTTAATAGTTTTTTCTTCTTCTTATAACTAGCAGTGGCTTAGTTGTAGATCGCTCCCTTCTGATGCATAGGGTCTCTAGTTTGATCTCAACTCTTCCCAACTGGGCTTTCTGCTGTACACACGCCATCTGTGTGGATATATATCACGGTACACTCTTCCGGGCTTCCTTCAGCCTCTATGGGGAGTCAAAAAATTTCACTTTGTGGCATATAGATTAGCCACATGGATTAACATGGAAGCATTAGCATTACGCTACGAATCCATCAAACAACAACATTGATTATTATGCCAGTAGGTAGTAATAGTGTCAATATGTACAGACTTTAACGCCATTTGGAAAAAATCGATCTAACTATTTGATAGATTGGTAGATGATTCTTTATCTGCGACGTTGCCATATAGTTCAATTCATGTCTCCAGATGAGAACACGGAAGGTGAATATATTTTTTGTTTTGTTTTGACTTCAAGAGTAGTGCTCTGTAGTCTGACAGGGGCGGATCCAAGATTGACTTCTGGGGGGGCGGTAGGTTGTAATACTGCTACTTAGAGCTACCTTTAAGAGCTCCAAACTCTGGGACGGGTTTTATTTATATATAAAATTTAAAAAAAAAACTTTCCTCTTTTGGGGGGCAATCGCCTCCCCCCTGGATCCGCCACTGGTCTGTGAGCGCCTTTTTTTTTTTTAGAACACCCGATATATATATCGTCCGTGATCTACTGAATATATCCGATCTCAACAAAGCTTGGCTTGAAGATAGAACTTAATTTGCTTAGTATGCATATACAGTTTTGCACATGCTAACTTCTGGTATCGTACTTACAAGCCACCGAAATGAAAAAAAATCTGAAATGAAATCTTTGAGTTTTACGTTCAACGGTTATGCCGGTTAGGCTAAAGGAGACGGTGATGATGAGTAATGAATGAAATGGTGGAATGAAGAAAGTGGGAGGAAACGGGAGAACCCTGAGAAAACCCACGCACACGGTGTTTGTCCACCACAAAGATCACTTGACGAGGGCTGGGATCAAACCCGGGACCCCAAGCACCAGGGGTAAACACTCTACCACTGAGTCACCGCGGCCCCTACAAGCCACCGACTTTAAGGTTTCAACGTGATCATACCTTCGTCAAACTTTCACTAATTGCAACTTAGAACGAAGATTAAGGCAAAATATAGTACAAACGTGTTAAACTTTAGTTTAAAATTACACGTTAAATATCTATACCCTGTACTTGAAATAAATATTTGCTAAATTCGATGAAGAACGGTGTATTTCCAAAATCGGAAAATTTATTCTTATTCTGGATTACCACACTTAAATATTCAAGCGTTCCCCGTAGAATTACTTTTCCTGGAGAGATGAATGAATTCCCCTATATACTTACCTCCATGGTTATATGATTCGTGGGCAACGTTGCATTCGCAAGTTCAATCGCTGTTCTACGTTCTCCTCCAAGCTTCTTCTATCATTTGTTTTATCTGTGGAATTCTCTTGTTCACTTAAAGACTGTAGAGTAGACTATACATAAGACAATTAAGTTTTATTTCCTAGTGTGAAACTACAGTAGAGGCTTCCAAAATATGTGAATTCAATACGAAAACTGGGAGTAATACATTTATAACTTCTGGTTTTGATAGATAGATAGATATTCCTCGGGCGCTAAATCCATAACAAAAAGCCATTATTCGTAAAATCTTTTACTGGCTTTTTGCTCGATGGAGATTAATATTGAAACCGAAAGTTTCAAACCGGATACTTGAAACCGGAAGAAATGTCTGCCATTTCCGGTTTTCGTAGAAAGATGAGAGTGAAAATAGTGTATATTTTCTTTATACGCTGAATTACTTCCGAAACATGCTTATCATTTTCTATTACTGTATTTGTTCTATGGCACTAACATTCTAACCGGGAATGATTAATTTTTACTTTTTATGGTTTGAATAGAAAGTTAACGAAGTGAAACCTATTTATGGTACGCGGAAACGTTTCCAAGGAAACAGCTCCCTATTTCCTACCCTTCTTACGCTATGGCAATCAACCCTGAAACTGGAAATGGTTATTTTCTACCACTTCGGGTTTGAATATAGGTCTAATATGAGATGGAATCTATTTTTGGGACCTGAATCGATTCAAAAAAGGCGCGGGAGACCCGGCTTCGATTTCCGGAGGGAGTCCATGTGGTTCGGATTCCACGTTAATCAGTAGGTCCATGTTTCATATAGCCTTGCTGCTGAAAAGGAACGTTAAACTCAAAATCAACTCAACTCAACTCGATTAAAAAAAAAACTTGTCAACATGTCCTATCGTTTATGCTCTAACACATCTAACAAACAGATAGACAACGGAGGAGCTAATTTACGTCTCACGATTATATTTTTTTACGCTAAATGAAATGGAGGAATTATTGTGAAGAAATCAGTGAAATGAAAATGTAGAAAGAAACGCGAGAATCTCGAGAAAACCTCCCAAAATAACACGAAATTGCCCACCACAAACTCTCATGGTTTGGGATCTAACCAGAAACCCGTCGCAACAGAGGAGAGTGTCTCAGCCATAGAGCCACCATTCCCGCAATATTAAAGCTATGGTAAATATTTCAATTAATATCTCGTGAACCGATAACAAAGCCAAAATTCCTTGTATCCTCTTCCTCCATAGTATTACTACTATTGTACAAACAACCGTTTACAAGAGTGTTGCAATTGTCTTGAGGGCACTTTGTGTTACAAGTGCTCGTGAAGTGAACATGTGCTTAATGCGTGCTACTACGTAAATAACGCTACCAAGCGCAGCGAGTAGGGCAACTTGCAAAACCCCAATTTAGACTCCTTGTGTTAAGTGTAGAGTTGACTTTGTAGTTCTAGGCCATGCTTCGCTGTGTGGTTATTCTAAGAGAGAGCCTTCCTAACAGCAGCAGCGAAGTAAAAGAAACCACTTGAAAAGAAGCCCAAAAACAAAATTCGACCCAGATTTCTCGTGAATGGCCGTCTTCCTTTTGGATTAAAAGCTCGGCTAATCACCGTATTCATAAAAAAAAAATTACTCGTAGTCTGGCAGTTTCTTCAAGAAATTCACTTATTACAAAGATCTTTAGAGACTCAATTGCTACGTTGTAAGGCAGTTTTCTTTAATTTGCTAACAAACTTTTACAAGTTTAAAGCTATTGTAAACAGAAGAGAACAAAGAAGCATGACTTTTTGCTAAAAAAAAAAAAAGAAAAGAAAACAATTTTTTCGTAAAATTACATCGAATCACTGTACTCTGCTGTCACGAATTCTTTGTAAAATTAGCACAGTATTGAATTTACTATACTGAATAATTTTGTTGTTTATTGAGATTTAGCGTTCCATTTGAGCACCGAGACTGCATGAAATGTGGGCCTACAGTTTAAGTTGGAATCCGAACTAGCATATCGTTCATAAACATCAATACTGTATCAGTTGAATCGAATCAGGGCTGTAACCGAAAAGGTTACGCCTTCTCTATACCTAGCCTTGCAGAAGTATTAGAAGATTTTCTAGGATGAATAAATATGATTAGTCAATAGCAGGATCCAAACTTCGTAGAGATTCAAGACGTGTAATGTAATTAGCAATAAATTGTTTTCCTTTTTATTTTGAAATGAAATAAAAATACAATGAAATCTTTCAGTTTTACGTCCCACGTTTCCCGACTAGACTAAAGGAGACGGTGATGAGAAATGAATGTAATGATGGAATGAATAAAGTGGAAGGAAACGGGATAACCCCCTGGAAACGGGATAACCCACAAACACAGTGTTTGTCCACCTCAAAGCCCACTTGGTGCGAGCTGGGAACGAACCAAAATCTCCACACACCATGAGATGAACACTCTACCACTGAGCCACCGTGCCCACTCATATTGAAATAAACATCTCCCTCACTTTTGCCATTTTTGTTCCGTGGATATCCAATGTGAAAACCGGAAATTTCAAATTTCTATATAAGGATAAATGGGTGTAAATAGAACTTAACCTTCAAATATTCAATTCACTTCTTTTTTTTGAAAAAGGTTTCTCACTATCTCTTGGGTAGTATTTGATGCAAGTATGCACACAGAAATTTTTATATAATCTAATACATTAATAAGAGGTCTTGTAATCCAGGTCTTTCTTACAGGCAAATTAGCGTGATGGGAAAGGGCTATGGTGTAAGAGTTGATCATGTATGATGGTCTATGCATTTATCTACTACGCCTGATTCAATCCCCTGTTATGGTTCGGACCCCATGTCACTACTAGGTCTTCATCTTCATATCCTTGAAGTTGCACAAAAAATGCGAAACTCAAACTTAACTCCCCGGGTTCAAACCCTGCTCCCGCCAAGTGAACTTTGTGGTGGACAAACACCGTGTGCGTGGGTTTTTTTCCGGGTTCTCCCGTTTCCTCCCATTTTCTTCATTCCACCATTTCATTCAACTCTCATCATCACCGTCTCCTTTAGCCTAACCGGCATAACCGTGGGACGTAAAATTCAAAGATTTCATTTCATTTTCAAACTTAACTCAAATTCTCTTATCATAACTTAACTTCAAATGGGCACAGACTTTGCAGTATTTCTATGAAATATCATTTTATTCACCTTCGTCTTTGGTAGAAAAGAAATGCATTCACCTAACGTAATGTTTCCGTTTCTTAACAATTTATTAGCCACACCCACCGAAAGCGTCTTCCGAGAATTACGTCACAATACTCACGAAGGAATGAACGGTGAAAATAGAGAAGCAAAATAAAATAATGGATTTTATGTTCACGGAATTCTTTTATATTGTATATATATATATATATATATATATATATATATATATATATATATACCAGATAATTCTCTCAAACGGATGGAAGTGTCTGTTTTATTTCTCGCTCTTGAGTCTCTTCTACCCCCTCTCTCTCCGCCACTATTTCTTCTTAGCGTCTTGAATTACTGCACGCGAAATCAAATTCTTTTTTTTTTTTTAAAAAAAGCATAAAAAAGTAGAATTTTTTCCACTTTACATTTTTCTCTTATCACGTATACATTCAACAGGTTGAGTGGAGTAAAATTCTCGTGCAAAAAGGAATTCTGAGAAAATGTTTTAGAGATAATGAAAGTAAACATATAATAAAAATGTTTTAGAGATAATGAAAGTAAACATATAATAAAAATGTGATTTCTAACAATCTCAATCATAATCTCAGTTTCCCTCTATTGTGATGGGTGAAGATTTTAAGAGATCTAATCACTGCAAAATTTAAATATCCCTAATTTTACAATAATTATGAGATATCTGCAAATAGATAACAGATAATCAAAATGTGGAACAACAGCGCCCTACACAATATTATTTTGCATGATGTACCGTTATGACGAGTTACCTAGTATCTTTCCGTTTACAGTCATTTAGAACCGCGAAAATAAATCCCGATTTTCTAAATGGTTGGAAATCGAAAGCAGATAAGTGAGTCGTGATAACGGTATCTCATGTAAAATAATAGTGTCTAGGGCGCTCTTGTTCCACATTTCAATTATCTTTTATCTATTTGATGATTATTTACTGTAAAATTAGCGGTATTTTAATTTCGGCGTGATAGGGCCTCTTAAGACATACATATGTTAAGATTTTTGTCTGAGGAAATAGTACTTTCGTATTTGCGATACGTTTGCACGTTGTTCTGGGTTCTATTCTCGTTGGGGGCACATTCTGCTAGCATTGTCATCAAGAACCAATCAGTATGATTTTCCCCTTCTTTATGATGCGCTTCTTTATGATTTTTGATGCCAAGAGACACCAGAATTCTCTCGTGGTTCTATAGTTACCTTACGAGCCGTCGGCATTGGAGAACCGAGTCTGATTCACCGCAGGAGTTCATATTTTGCGGATCCCACATTCAGGTATAGGTTCACGTCTCAGATAGCCTCGGTGCTGCAAGAGACTCACACTTGAAACCAAACCGACATTCAAGAAGACTTCACCAAATTTTTTCATCAATATATATATTGTTTTCTTCCGAATAATCCACTTCAATGAAACAAGATCAGAGTGGAGTTGTAGGATCACATGAAAACTATAGTGAAGCTGGTTAAAATATTGCTGCAATACACTTTGGAAACTTAGAAAAAGAAACTATAAAAAAATTGATTTAATTAGAAAAAAAGAAGCTTCTGTAACGAATCAAGGGGGTAAGTAATGTCCAAAAAGTATTCGGGTTTAACAATCATAGAATTCAGTACAGGATGACTTAACCTACCCTAATGTGACCTAACTTAACCTAAGTGTGGTTTGCCGTGCTTTATTCTAATGGACTGTTGCACTTGAACTGTCATTTTAAACTAACCACACTTTGTTTGCTTGAGGCGCTGTCCACATTCACTTCCACAGCTATCTTCTCAAGAGTCAATATTTACATCTGTGTCACTGGAAGATGCTTCTGGACAATCTATAAATACCATGCTCTTGTTCAAGCATGTTACGGGAAGATCGTTTCACACGGTGCAAGTACAGAAACGATTGTATTCTTTCCGGTATTTTGAACACACGATAACAAAAACTACTGCGATGTTTTTCAACCTTTTAAAATATGGCTCCAACTTTGAAGTATTGTATTTGTCGGGACAGAAGACGCACTTACGCATTTTGAGTATAAATCTAAAAAGAGAGGGGGCCGCGGTGGCTCAGTGGTAGAGCGTTCACCTCTCGTGCATGGGATCCTTGGCTCGATCCCAGTTCGCTCCAAGTGAACTTTGTGGTAGACAAACACCGTGTGCGTGGGTTTTCTCGATTTTCTCCAGTTTCTTCCCACTTTCTTCATTCCACCATTTCATTCATTTCTCATTATCACTGTCTCTTTTAGCCTAGCCGGCGTAATCGTGAGACCCAAAACTCAAAGATTTCACTTCATCACACTTCAAAAAAGGGAATGCACCTTTTTGTCGATATAGAGATATATATTATTTTAATTTGAATAAGCTTTCACGATTCTGTGCTGCTTTATGTCTTCCTTCTTTCCTCATGATGGGCAATAGTACCGGTATTCAAGCAATGAGTGATTCAGTGACTCAGTATATGAATTTTGAAAACAATCGCTTATTTACCGTTTCCTAGTATGTATGTATTTTCCTTGACGAACATGGGCTATACACATTCCGAAACGCGCGTGCGATTCTACATTTAGCTAAACATTATTTACTCACCTTCGTGAAGATAGCACCACCCACATCAGCACAAACTATCACATATATTCTAAACGTCAATGCTAAGGATGCCGCGTAGAAAGAAAATTAGTGCTCTTACCAGAAATCCAGAATTTGACATTCTTGTGGGTGGAACTTTTAATAATGCAGCACTGAGTTTGGAAATTATGCCAAAAATAAATGCTGATAATTCCGCATAGAAATAAAATTATTACTGCTAGCAAAAAGCCAAAAGATATATGAAAAAACTCTAATATTGGAATCATAAAAATACACAATTGATCCTACAGTTTCATGGTGAGATAAACTAATTATCTTTTTATATGGTATCGTCAACACTAATTTTTGGTATACTTAAGTGCTCCATTATTAAAAGTGAATGTAGCTGGTTTTACTTGAGGACAGACCAACACACAAAGAGTGTGAAATATTGGTTTCCTGGTACGAGCACTAATTTTCTTTTTATGCGGTTTCATCTGCACTAATTTAGTATTATTTTTGGCGGAAGTGTGATAATTAGTGCTCATGTGGGTGGCTCTGGCATCACGGAAACTATTAACTCAGCATATTTTGCCAAATATCACTTTATATTTTTTTAAAAAAAAAAAAAAAGCTTCGTAACATGCAGTGAAAACTCCCCCCCCCCTCAAATTTAATAGAGAAAATAAGGTGTATCTTATATTCCGGTCCAGTCTATGAGATACTGGACCTAGAAATATTAAATCAAATTGTTGTATTACTCAAGAAATTAATATAATCTAGTTACCTATGTTCTGTAGTTCGAAATCTAGCATCTTCATCCTCATGGAATGCTTGTTGCTTGTAAGATTTCCCGTCTCCCTCCCCCTTTTCTACATAAACCGCATATCTTGTGTTAAGCAGCGATTAACTCGTAAATTTGAAAATATATCAAGCCTTTTTTGTACTTGATTTTCACTTGAATTCAAGAAATAATATTATTTCACTTCATGAATGAGCATCCCCAGAAAGTTCATGAACAATGTAACTTCTGCTCTTATGTGTCCCAAGGAAAGTAATATTTATTATTAAAGGTATTTCAATGTATCTTATCTTCGTTTCCACTTCATGATACACCCTTGCTTTTCTTGTATATATATTAAACAATATTTACTATATTCTTTCTCACTAACTGCTTTAAATGTTGTATTGTTTAAACAACACCTCATTGCCAACTTAGTTTAATGAACTTTATACACTTTTTATGTTTCCGCATTTAGCTCAGTGACTGAGTGTCAAATGGATGTCTGTCCCGTGACGTCCCATCTTGCGTTTCGGAAATTGAATTTTCTGACAGATTCCTGTGGAACATTTCTGGGCATTTTACGCGATAATCACAGGATGAATTTTGGACAGTGGAATTTTTTCTGGGATAGCCATATCCCATTCTAATCCAAGGTCAATCACGTGGATATTTTCATCATCCGTAAAGTTTCTACTGTGACAGGCATATCCCATTGAAATCCAAAGGCAATCCCGTGGATATTTCTATTATCCTTAAAGTTTCTACTGAGACAGGCATATCTCATTGAAATCCAATGAAAATTCCGTGTATATTTTCATTATCCTTAAAGTTTCTACTGTGACAGGAGAACATCCCATTGAAATCTAAGGGAAATCTTGTAGATATTTTCACTATCCTTAAAGTTTCTACTGTGACAGGAGAACATCCCATTGAAATCTAAGGGAAATCCTGTAGATATTTTCACTATCCTTAAAGTTTCTACTGTGACAGGAGAACATCCCATTGAAATCCAAAAGAAATTCCGTGTATATTTTCATAATCCTTAAAGTGTCTACTGTAACAGGCATATCCCAGTGAAATCCAAAGGCAATCCCATGGATATTTCTATTATCCTTAAAGTTTCTACTGAGACAGGCATATCTCATTGAAATCCAATGAAAATTCCGTGTGTATTTTCATTATCCTTAAAGTTTATACTGTGACAGGAACATCCCATTGAAATCTAAGGGAAATCCTGTAGATACTTTCACTATCCTTAAAGTTTCTACTGCGACAGGCACATTTCATTGCAATTAAAAGGAAATCCCGTATGTATTTCCATCATCCTTAAAACTGCTAAGGTGACAGACGCATTCAGTTGAAATCAAAAGGGAATCCCGTGTATATTTCATTCATCCTTAAAGTTTCTACTGTGACAGACGAATTTCATTGAAATCCAAAATAAATTCTGCGGATATTTCTATTATCCTTAAAGTTTCTATTGTGACAGGCATATCGCATTGAAATTCAAGGAAAATTTCCTGTATATTTTCATTATCCTTAAAGTTTGTACTCTGATAGGCACATCCCATTAAAATCCAAAGGAAATTTCGTGGATATTTCCATTATCCTTAAAGTTCCTATTGTGACAGACACATCCCATTGAAATCGAAAGGAAATCCCGTGTATGTTTCTATTATCTTTAAAATTTCAACTTTGACAGACGCATTCCATTGAAATCCAAAACAAATCCCATGAATATTCCCATTATTCTTTAAGTTTCTACTGTGACAGGTGCGTCCCATTTGAAATTCAAGCGGAATCCCGTGTATATTTCCATCATCCTTAAAGTTACTACTGTGACAGGCATATCCCATTGAAAGCCAAAAGAAATCCCGTATATATTATCATTATTCTTTAAGTTTCTACTGTGACAGATGCATCCTGTTTGAAATTCAAGCGGAATCCCGTGTATATTTCATTCATCCTTAAAGTTACTACTGTGACAGGCATATCCCATTGAAAGCCAAAAGAAATCCCGTATGTATTATCATTATTCTTTAAGTTTCTACTGTGACAGATGCATCCTGTTTGAAATTCAAGCGGAATCCCGTGTATATTTCATTCATCCTTAAAGTTACTACTGTGACAGGCATATCCCATTGAAAGCCCAAAGAAATCCCGTGAATACTTTCATTATCCCTATAATTTCTACTGTGACAGGCACATACTATTGAAATCTAAGGGAAATTCCGTGGATATTTTCATCAATTTTAAAGTTTCTACTGCGAGCCTGGAAGTACTCGAAATATATGGGACCTGCCGAACGACACATGTACATGTAGTATTATGTGTGTTTCTAAATAAATGAGAAAATGTCTTATATAAATTTTCTTAAAATAAATAGCAAACATATATTTACGCTTGTTTTAAAGTTTCCATAAATTTTCTCCATAAGAAAAGAAAATATGTATCTTATTTATTTTGGTACAATAAACTTTGTTTCTTAAGTTAAAGACTTCTTTTTTTTAAAAAAAAGGATAGAAAATCAAGAAAGTTTAATTTGTTTAGTCTAGTCAGTTTTTCTGGAGCAAAACGGGAAAAAATGGGTCAGTAACAGAAAAAAAAGAAAGTTAAAAAAGAAGTTAAAAAAATGAAATGTAACACAAGTGCTTTTACTCGTAGAAGCATGCCGTGTGACGTAATCCTTTCGTTCTTTGATTCAACTGGGTTGTGAATGAAAATACTTTTTTTTTATTATTATCTTTCTTTCTCTGTAAAAGATTCATGAGAGTGGTTGGAGCAAAAGAGATATTGAACAATTTCTGTTTGATTCCCAATCAAGAAGAAGAAGAATACAGAAGTCATTGACTGGCTGACCTACTGATCGTTCTGTGCGGTGGTAAATACGATTGATCGATGCGTGGGGTTTCTGAGGGACGCGGGAATAGAAGATAGTGTGTGTGAAAGAACACAGCGTACAAGATAGAGGCCAGACGTCTATCATAAAAGGAAATTCTTGTGTTCGGTCACTCGCGCAAACAACCAGGTCGATGAGGAGACACAATGTCTACTGGGAACGTGCGTGTGAGGTGTCACGTGACCTCCTTTCCTTGTAATAATGGGCCATCGATTGGAGGGGGGAAGGGTTTAGAAATTGAAGGTCTAACTACTTTACTGCAGCGGTTTACTTTGGACGATACGTTAGGGATGAAACATAAACGGGAAGAATTAAGTAATAAAAAATGTAATTTTATACTTCAATTAGAAAAATATTGGGAAAATATTTGATTGGTCTGCAGTTTTTTTTATTATTTTAATGCCCCATGATAATCTAAAGAGGGTAAGAGAGCTGTGATGATGAGATGAATTGCAATGGTGGAATGAAGAAAGTGGGAGGAAACGGGAGAACCAGAGAAAACCCACATACACGGCATTTGTCCAACACAAAACACACTTGGCGCGATCTAAGATCAAAACCAGAGGACAGCGCTCTTCAGTGAACCACAGCGAATCTCTGCACTTTTGATTCGTTTGTTTTGTTATTAGTATTATGTTTTAGGTTAAAATCCCACTAAAATCACCATAATCAAAGCATAGCTCTCTGTTCCTTGAATACGGAACCCGCGGTGGCTCAGTAATAGAGCGTGGGGTCCTTGGTTCGATCCCAGCTCGCGCCAGGTGACTTTTGTGGTGGATAAACACCGTGTGCCTGGGTTCTCAAGGTTCTCCCGTTTCCTTTTAATTTCTTCATTGCACCATTTCATTCATTTATCATCATCATCGTCTCCTTTAGCTTATCCGGCATAATCGTGGGACGTAAAACTTAAAGATTTCTTTTTTTCCCTTCAATACGATTCGAATCAACCAAATTATACATAAAATTAATGTGATGTCCCTGTATATTTTAATTCCATTAGATTCCAATCATACACTCACCTTAATCGTCGGTCTTGTGATTAGGATATGTACACTCATGTCCAAAATTATCGTCGCATATCTATAACTGTCTTCTTGTAAGAATATAATTTGATAATGATTTTGCAGGTTACATTTAATACTGATACTAAGTGTATAATCGGGAAATGTATATTTGTGATAAATTTCATAGGAAAAGAGTTATAAATACGAAAATTAGAATGGGTAAAATAAAATGTTGCTAAATGGACAAGGATGTTTTATTTTCGTTTTAATGTTCTTATTTACTGCTCTTTTGACATGAAATTTTCCACATACATGTCTTGGCCAATTATACACATACTAACATTATAAGAAATACCGGGAGAATTCGTTATCAAATTAACACTAGTTAACAAATTTAAACTTTTTGTTTGTTACATAAGAAAAATCACCTGATCTTAAAGGAACTTTTTGCGCTGAATTCGAATATGCACTCGGTTTCTCTCCATCACGTACAGTTTTCCCGTAACAGAGGGATTTTCGGGAAATTCTCTGAAAAATTTCCCTTTTTCAGATATTTTATTCCCCTAGCTCCTGTCCCCTTACATATAGTAACATAGAAATTATACCTAAGTATACCTTGATTTATATTTAATGGCCCCCATAGTTAAAGGACAGTGTAGATCCATTACGCCATCGGTGAAACTAGCATATTATATATATTTCAGATGTCGTGTGGGAGATCAGGACAAAACTTGGGCACCCAACATAATTTGTGCGTCGTGCTACGTCACTTTACTTGCATGGGCCAAAGGGAAACGGAGGTTCATGAAATTTGCTGTACCAATGGTGTGGAGAGAACCCACCAACCATCTGGATGATTGTTATTTTTGTCTCACAGTAGTTAAGGGACATTCTAAAAAAAGCAAATACACAATAAGTTATCCCAACGTTAAATCCGCAATTAGACCTATTCCGCACGGGGATGAACTTCCATTTCCCGAGCCCCCTACCAACTGGGAAGAGATATGGCCAAAAGACTCTGATGATGATCATGACCTTGATGAACCATCGACATCAACATGTACATCCAAGGATCCAACGTTCATCCCTGACTGTGTTCGCGAGCCACATTTCATCCGGCAATGTGAACTTAATGACCTAGTCCGTGATTTGCACCTGACAAAACAAGAGGCGGAACTTCTGGGATCAAGGCTCCAGCAGTGGAACTTATTGGATGCAGAAACGAACATATCAGTGTACAGGAAAAGGCATGTTCAATTTTCAAGCTATTTCTCAATGCAAGATAATGTGTGCGTATGTACGGATATAAATGGGTTGATGGCGGAGCTAGGAATTCCTTACGTTCCAGAAGAATGGAGGTTATTTATCGACGCGTCAAAGGTCAGCCTTAAAGCTGTCCTTTTACATAATGGAAATAAAAAACCTTCTATACCACTTGCGCACTCAGTGAAGATTAAGGAATCTTATGACACCATGTCAACTTTGCTAAATCTTATAAATTACAAGGACCATTGTTGGCAAATATGTTGTGATCTCAAGGTAGTTGGTATTTTATTAGGACTGCAGTGCGGTTACACGAAGTACCAATGTTTTTTATGTTTATGGGATAGCCGAGCTGATGACAAACATTATGAAGTGAAGGAATGGGAACCTAGAGTGAATTACGTACCTGGAGAATGCAACGTCAAATACGCTCCTTTGGTAGATCCTAATAAGATATTACTACCGCCACTTCATATCAAGTTAGAACTTATGAAAAACTTTGTCAAAGCCATGGACAAATCTGGTGAAGGTTTCAAGTATTTGCGAGATAAGTTCCCTAACCTGAGTGATGCTAAGATTTCAGCGGGAGTGTTTATTGGTCCCCAAATTAGGAAATTAATGCTTGATGATAGCTTTGACAGCAAGTTAAACAGTGCTGAGCTAGCTGCCTGGACAGCATTTAAGTGTGTTGTGCGCAACTTTCTGGGCAATAACAAAGCTGAGAGTTACACAGAAATCGTACAGGACATGATACAGAAATAGAAAGAGTTGGGTTGTAGGATGTCTTTAAAAATCCACTTTTTGCACTCCCACCTCAGCTTCTTTCCTGCTAACCTAGGTGCTCTCAGCGACGAACAGGGGGAAAGATTCCACCAAGATATAATGGCAATGGAGAAAAGGTACCAGGGACGATGGGATCCTTCAATGATGGGGGACTATTGTTGGGGTCTTCTTAGAGAATGCAACATTTCTTACAAAAGAAGGAAGTAGTGTACGTTTTTGTAACCCAATGGAAGTTTCATATATTGTGATAGTTTTGATTGTCTTTTCATGACCTTTTGGTACATTTGTATTATTGTTTATTGTAAATTGTCACACTTGTAAATTATATTGTATTATATTTTATATATGTGTTTGTGGTAATAAAGCAAAACGTTTTACCTCAACTTAAGAGATCTGGAAGCAATACTATAAGGTGCAATAAACAGTACACACAGTATACATACAAACATATTTATTTCTCTAGAAAGAATAAAGCGATTATTACGAAACTTGGAGGGTTTGTTAAATATGAATCAAAGTATACTTAGGTATAATTTCTATGTTAGTATATGCAAGGGGACAAGATCTTGGGGTGTAAAATAAACGAAAAGGGAAATTTTTGAGGGATTTTTCCGAAAATCCCTCTGTTACGGGAAAATCGTACGTGATGGAGAAAAACCGAGTGCATATTCGAATTCAGCGCAAAAAGTTCCTTTAAGAACAGGTATTTCCTTTTATGTAACAAAACCTTTGTTAACTAGTGTTATATTCCTACAACAACATATTTATAGTCATGCGAAAATAATTTTGGACATGACTGTACTTTTGGTATACAATATCACCTGTACGATTTCAGGTAGAAGAACATCGTGCGCAGTGGATCATATTCCACTTGAAACTGTAGCTTTCTATTTCTCTGTCGGTAATAGACGTAAATACTAATCAAATCTATACAAATTTCGTTCAAAAAAGTGATGGTACATGACACAGTTTCTATAATAACGAAATTGGACTAATATATACCTCAGAAAATTCCAAATATTTCATAGGGGACAGGGTGCTCAATGACGCCCTCCCCACTGGTCTTGTGACTAGCGCGTGCGCATTTGGGGTCCCGGGTTCGATTCCCATGGGAGAGCCTTTAGAATTTTAACTGCCTTGATGTTTGTGTGTTCTTGTCCCTGCCGTCATTGGTTACTCGATAAACGAGTTAAATGAAGTTGAGTTGATTTTGAGTTTAACGTCCCGTTCAGCAGCGAGGCTATATGAGACGTGGACCTACTGCTTAACGTGAAATCCGAACCACATGGGCTCCCGCCGGGAATCGAACCCTGGTCTTCCACGCCAAAGGTGAGTTACATGAAGTAAAACATAGTAACTAAGTGCTTAGGTTACTGAGACATTCGGTGAATCAGTTAAGCAAGATAACAAAAGTTGTAGAGCGCTTACCTCTGCTGCGTGTGATCTCTGGTTCGATTCCTGTCCAAGTAAATTTATGGTGGACAACATCATATTCGTGGGTTTTCTCAGGATAGTCCAGTTTCCTCCCACTTACTCACTCCACCAATTTTTCCATCATCATTCAGTTGCCTTAATTATCGTCTCCCTTAACCTAAAGGATATAACGTGGGACGTTAAACTGAATTTTTTCATTTCATTTCTTCCAAACCAATGTCGTAAGCACTCACTCCACTCAAGGGATTTTAAGCACATGGTGTAAAAAATATACAAAGCACACCCACCAGCAGTCAAACACAAGACCACGTGCTCGAAAATCCACACTTCGTCCTTCGGCAACGAAGAATCACTCTGTAGTGATTTTAAGGGTTGAAATTTGGTACAGACGTGGAGTTGAATAAAGGTCAACTTTCTGAACTTTGGACGGTTTTTATGGAATATTCTTGTTCTTGCTGACGGGCAAAGGAGGCGTTTCCCTCTTTCTTAAAGTCCGAACAATAGAAACAACGTAAATAAGCCCAGTTTTAAGAATATTTTAAATCGCAGCGTTTTCTAACTTTGTTTACCCGGTACCTTCCCCCTTTGTGAACCATACATAATTCACGTCTGACCCCCAGGGGCGGATCCAGGACGAACTTCTGGAGTTGCAGTGGGTTGTAATACTGCTACTTAGAGTTACTTTTAAGAGCCCCAAACTCTGGGAGGTTTAAAATAAGAAAGTTTGCTCTTCTTGGGGGGGGAGGACAATTGCCCCAATCGCTTCTCTGGATCCGCCCCTGCCGACCCCCATTCTCCCTGCTCGTAGGTCTGATTCATTTTGTGATTTCAGACGTCACATTGAATTGAATAGTCTTCAATAATAATAATAATAATAATAATAATAATAATAATAATAATAATAATAATAATAATAATAATAATGATGAGCTCCGTCACGGCTGTGTGGATAGCGTATAAGCCTTTGGTGCGGGAGACCAGGTTCAATTCTCGGCGTGAGCTCATATGGTTAAGGTCCCAGTTAAGCAGTAGATACACGTCTCATATAGCCTTGTCGCTGAAAGGGACGCTAAATTGATAAGAAAAATTATTATTATTATTATTGCCAGTTCATATTTATTTCAAGTAAAGCTTCTTCCACTTTTGTACATAGTACAGTATTCTTTTTTTTTTTTAACCAATGAAACTTCTGTTTTTCCTCAATAGTTATTTCGTGTCTGTACGGTTTTAAGTTTCCTTATTATGACATTTGTGACGTTTTTAATTACGGATACTGTTTATTTCTATCAGCAGCTTACTTTACTTGCTCACTCTTGATCCCACCAGAGGGGTGCGACCCTAGGTTGCGAATCACTGTTTTAGAGTAACTTTCGCACAGGTTTTTCGATATTTACGAAACACTGTGTGTATAGAAGTAGATGCCTGAAGAGTTAAGAACTATACCCCTACTTTTAGTGCTTAAAAGAGTAACGCGACCTCCATGAAGACACTGCCACCCACTTAAACACTAATTACCAGACATACATCAAAACGCAGTGCTGATTACAGCTCACACAAATAAGACAAGTTCTCTTACCAGAAACTCATCATTCCGCATTCTTTGTGGGTGGGGCTGTTTTCACTTTCAATAATGCAGCACTAATTTTGAAAAGCATGCCAAAAATTAATTGCTGACGATAATGCATAACGAGAAAATTAGTGCTCTTAGCAGAAAGCCAAAATACATATGAAAATCCCTACTAGTATATTGTTCTACATAAGTTTGGAAAAATTCAACAATATTAATGAAATAAAACAGACAAAAGCACTAAATACCGTAAGTATTAATAACACTGTATAATAACTTCGGAAATGTAACACAAGTGTTATTAACACTGTATAATAACTTCGGAAATGTAACACAAGTGTTATTAACACTGTATAATAACTTCGGAAATGTAACACAAGTGTTATTAACACTGTATAATAACTTCGGAAATGTAACACAAGTGTTATTAACACTGTATAATAACTTCGGAAATGTAACACAAGTGTTATTAACACTGTATAATAACTTCGGAAATGTAACACAAGTGTTATTAACACTGTATAATAACTTCGGAAACGTAACAAGTGTTATTAACATTGTATTAGTAACACTATAATAATTTGGACAGTAACACAAGTGTCACTAACACTGTATAATAACTTGGAAAATGTAACACAAATGTTATTAATACACATTAGTGCTTTGGTCGGGTTTGTTTTAAAAACTTTTAATAACGACATCTTCAAAGAAAACAATTGATCCGTCGTTTTCATGATGAAATAAATAGCACTAATTGTTGGCATATTTTCCAAAATTAGTGCTCCACTATTAAAAATGAGCCAATCTGTCTTCATGTGAAGACAGCCTCACCCACAAAGAACCTAAAATACTGGCTTTTTTGTAAGAATACTAATTTTCTTTTTGTGCAGCATCGTCAGCATTAATTTTTGGTACACACGTGAACGGTACTATCTTCATGGAAGTAACGAGATTATTTTTTTCAAAGTTGTAAACAACGTTGCAATATCTTTAGCTATTTTTACTTTGAGAGTAGAAATAAATTATTGATATAAGGAAACTATTTCCATGACAAGTGTATACAGTTTGGTACCGGAAGTAAGTTTTAGTTCGTTTTTTCCATTTCCACACGCAATGGGAAGGACACTGTTTATATTTCATATAATATTTATTACAATTGATTACTTGACGATCGAAGTATTCACAACCACCTTAAATTCTAACTGTTAGGCCATTGCTTATAGGAGCTACACAGCAACTCACTGGATTCACTTGAATTCTACATGTTTGTGCTCTGAAAATGTCACGTAAGGATCATGCAAGGAAACATAATCATTGATTTAGTTTGTTAATGCTTTCCTTTTCATGAAACGAAATGAAAATAAAGTCTGTCAGTTTAACGTCCTACGATTATGCCTTTCAGACAAAGGGAAATGGGTGATTAAGAGTCTGACATACTAAAAACAATACAAAATTTATCCTTTTTTCTTTTGCTTGTTTTACATAAGTGAAAGGAGATAATGAAATGCAACTTACCACAGTCATAGATAATGTTATTCTACAACAGAAAATATGAACCTGAAGAATTTTCAGTGTTGCCATTCATAGAAATTACAGTGTCGCCAGTATAATATTTCCCCTAAAATCTAAGTTAAGGCAGCGACTAGAGGAATGAACACAACTGCATTTGATTATGTGTCATGTTGTTTTGGTATCATGTTAAGTACTTTTTTTAAATAACACTATTATTTAATTTTAATAATTGTATGTTAAAACCATTTTGTTTAAGACAAATTAAATACAACTATTATTTGAACTAATAAAACACGTGAAAATCTTATATTGGTGGACAATTATCCTCTCGCCCACCACTGGCTAAACATGAAATTATGTTATTGTTTAGTTGTATTTATTTATTAATTTATTTATTTTGTTTCTTATTTAAAATGACGGAGTTAAGGCATATCCTTTTCTTCCACTCAACCATTTACATTTTTCTTGTACAGTCGGATCTCGATTTTTTTTTTACGACGAGACTAAAAATGATAAACACTTAGGCACGTTAAAGAGTTACCGTACCACGTTGTAGATTGTGATTGAGATTAATTGTCATTAATTTGGAACAATTTAGTTAAAATTTTACAGAGGCTGGCTAGTGAGTATTCTTTTATTATATACCGATTAATTGCTGAATAGTTACATATATGGACCAGAAGCATTGCTGCAAGCACTATATTATATATAAAATGAGCATTAATCAATTTTAATTAGTGCTAAGTGGCATTAATGTAAAAATATTTTTCCGACACAGTACAACGAACCACTAAGAATCTGACAGTATACTGACAATCTTCATCGTTGGGACATATTCAAGAAATATCTATATTTTAAGTATTCAACTGATAGTTTGTAACCAATTCCGATATTAAAAAGGTTTCAAAGTATATGTCTTGAACTCTCAAGGAATTTCCTCTTCAAATAAACACACTTGAAGAGAGTAAAAAAAAGTATATGGTATACGTAAGAACGTAGGTTACATACGTAAATCCTGTAGTTTTGGACTTAACGTACGATATATGCAACATCGTGCAGGAAATATATAACTGAAAACGTGTAATAGTTTTAAGTGTTCCATCTATATGTACTTTCCGTTTGAAAGAAAGAACTGTGTATAGGCGGTCAGAATCTCACATGCAGTTGAACGTATATAACATATAGCTGACGTACGTAACATACATATACGTATGTAATATTCGGAAAACTGTTACGTGTCAGACATCCTGGAGTGGCATGGTGTAACATCTAACCGGGAAAAGGACAGTTCGTATGTAACATATGGATAACGGATGGTCCATACAGATTTCCGTAGTAAACACAAGGATTACGTATATTTGTACAATATGCCACTGTGCGGATAATGGATTTTTTTTAGTGTAGGAAATTGTGAGTTGCTACCAAGGGCGCCGATTTCTTTGTAAATTGGGGGGGGGCTATTCTGATGGTGAAGGTATATATATTAAGATTTTAAGACAAATTGCACTCAAATTATGCCAAATATTGTATATTTATAAATACAATAGGGGGCCCCACATGAGCTTTGGGCGGCCCCGGGCCCCCTACCCTCCAGGATCGGCGCCCTTGGTCGCTACTGAAAAACAAAACATAACATTTCGCTTGGAAAATAGTGTAATATGAAGGTTACTTACGGCTGGTTCCAAGTTTATTAGTAATTATTATCAATGATCTACATAATAATAATAATAATAATAATAATAATAATAATAATAATAATAATAATAATAATAATAATAATAATAATAATAATAATAATATAATAGTCGGCATATCACTAATATAGAAAAGCTCCTGCTTCTAAGATTATATAAAAAAGATTGAAGTAACGTAGCCACATTTATGAACATCTATTAATTTGTTTCATTCGTGTAAGATTGTACGACCAAATTTTGTACGAATTGTGATCCAGTGTAAGCCCAGCCTAAATCATCAAGCAACCATTGATCGCAATGTTATTTTATATTGTATAATAGGCTACCAACTGGTTGACTTACTACCGAGTCGACTTATGACTGGATAATCGTAACCGGTCAATCGTAACTCGACTACTAACTGTGCTAGTTCATTTGTATTTTATATACTTTCCAAAATGATGATCACAAAATTATCTCGCAATTCATGAATCCTTGGTAACAACAACTTGTCATATTCTTATACTTAATATGTAACCAAAATAACAATATTTTTCAAGCTAAATCACCGTCAATAACTTACTGTCATGATATTCCAAATGAAAATATAGTATTAATTTCACGAAGAACGAGTGTATAAATTTCTTCTTTTAAAAAAATGACCGGATTTCGACATTTCACTACGTCGTAGGGGTATCAGAACTGAGTTAGCCAGCCCCCCTGTGGGCGTGCCTTGTGTGTGTGGTTTTTTTCGCAGTCTGTTCATCTGCTGTGCAGGCATGGATCGATAAATTCCTCCAACAGTCGCTAGATGGAGCGACGGACAGAAACAAGATGCCTCATGAAGAGTCTGATAACATTGCAAAATAAAGGAACACGGAGATTTTTATTGCGACGGTTGAAGGTAAAGAGATCCCAAAACACACCGCTCGCTTCGTTGTGTTTTTGAAAAAAAAAAAAAAAAAAAAGCCCTCAAATGTGGGATCCCTCTACACGAAACATGCTCTTAAGAAACAAATATGAGCTTCTTAAGCAGCGAGATAGTAATATGTCAAGCGCGGACGTTCCATTATCCTAATATTACACATCCGGCATATGTTGGGAGTGCAATTCAAGGGTCTTAAAGCTAGATCGAAAAAATCCTGCTACATTTCGTAGCAAAAAAATAGAGGGTGATGAAAAAAAATATCTCAACCCATGGAGGCGGTATTCTTTATTCCCGTAGAATGCACTGATATACATCCATTTGCCTTCGGGAAGAAATGTTAGTCTTTCACTTCAGGGGGGGGGGACGGAAGGGGACAATCTCAGTTTTCTTAAACTTGTCGTATAGACTTTTTGTTGTTGAATTGTCTAGCGACGTATTCTCAGCACATGTATTTGCATAACGTGTCGTGATTGTTTTCTAACTCGAATTCTTTATGTACTTTTCAAGAATAAGTATTCTTTCCTCCAGAGTTTGTACGTCATGCTGTTGGAATAGTGTACCCCAAGATCCCTGACTCAATTATCATCAATTGTATAACTTGCAATAGAAGATATAAATAAATATATTAAATATTTACGCCATGAGTTGTGTGATTTAGTGATCATTCTGTATACACAGGGTGTTTCGAATCAACAACAACAGCATTTGGGAGGTGATTCCTGACAGCAAAATAATAGAAACAATGAACAACAACTTGGTCTATGCTGCCAATGCTTCCTTTCGGAGTTATAGGCTGCCAAAAAAGAATGAACTTTAAAGGTCCATAGCTCAAATACTATGGGACCTACCGTAGTCGGGTCAATACTTCACTTAGAAACTAGTACGTACTCTATCCAAATATCCAAGTTTCAGAATCCTAATGTACTCACGCAATGATTTTTATAGGAGTTTGGCTACAGCGTGTAAGTTGAAGTACTCACCAACTCTATAAAAATAGTTGCGGAAATACTGCAGGATTCTGAAACTTGAATATTTGGATAGGGCAACTACTAGTTACTAAATAAAGTTTTCACCCGACTACAGTACGTCACGTAGTATTGCAGCTAGGGACCTTTAGAGTTCATTTTTTTTTCCTGTTCTCGGCAACCTATAACTCCGAAAGGAAGCATTTGTGTACCCAGGTTGGTCTATACTTTTTGTCTCATCTTGGTGTCAGGAATCACTTCCCAAACGTTGTCGGTGTTGTTTTGAAACACCCTATTATATTAGCATCGTAGAAGATGCTGTGCGAGTAAGTTCGGAATACCAGTTTTCTGCCCGAACGTAAATTCTAGAATATATAGCTACGTAAAACAAGTAAGCCTGCAGAGCCGGGGGTAAGAGATCCAGTTCTTTTCCCTGGAAGTTCATAAAAGTTATATGTTTAGAACAAGTAGCAGTGTGACGAGTACATCATGTGGAAAAGTTTGGTTTGTATGTCGTGATCTTTTTACAATTAATATTAAAAAATGAAACGGTAATAGATTTATACCACTTCCGATATTTGTAAAGAGATTAATCTAAATATGGATTGTATTCTTGGGACCCTTATTTGCTTGCAGAAAATCTCTCGCAGCATCTATTACTGTTTTTTCCACTATAGCGGTAAACATTTGAACCGGAAATGATTCATTTCTAGATCATTTAAACAATTGAAGCCTCGACTTCCATAACCGCACAAGTCCAGCTAAAGAGATATTGAGAAACACAATAGAAACTGAATATTTGTTGGAAATGTGAACTAGGAAATAAGACTTTTATCATACTTACACTTTGCTGAATAACAAATGTCACTAAGTATGAAAAATCTGATTTCCAAGTTCACATTTCCCACAAACATTCAGTTTTTATTGTGTTTCTCAATATCTCTTTAGCTGGACTTGTGTTGTTATGGAAGTCATGGCTTTAATTACTTTCTGCAGTAATCAGAGGAATCATACATTTTATTTATACATGCAAAAGCCACTTTTTTTTTTAAATATCTAACAAATATTATATCTTTATTGCAAAATATAAAGTGTCAACAATGCTATAGAATCAATCCTCTTAATGTAAAGAATTCACTTGTATGTTTCATATATATACTTAGTTGCTATGCGTATAAGTGTGAAACTGACTAAATTATAAATCCAGATATACTCACAGTACACTATTTACATTTTGTAGTTGATTTACTTATGTCTCATTATCGAGATAATCTTCTTCACTAACGTTCTGTTTTATTTTGTCTCTTTGCAGGTAAGTTCTCCGGCTTTTACGACAAGAATATCACAAGAATCACCTAAAGGGAATAGTAGTAACTAAAATCATTACTATCTTTCTTCTTTTCACATTGAATTTAGTATAATGTAATAATGTAATACAAGATCATAATGCAATATGCAATTTTAAATGTTTCTTTGACACTGTGTCAAAACTATATTTCGTCTTTATGATTTAAAGAGATCTGTCGGTGCAGATTTACATTAAGTTATTATAAAAGTGGTAATTTTACAATTAAAATTACAATGTTTTCAGCTAATTATACCCACGTATATGATGAGTGTCAGTGGCGTATTTATGGGGGGATTCCGGACTTAAGCCCCCCTCCCGAAATTTTATTTACTATTTGAAAGTAAATTAAATATCTTGCAGAATTTTCATTTCCAGGAATAAAGTTAGCAAAGCCCCAACCCCAAACACAATCGTAAATACGCCACTGGTGAGTGCATATAAAAGAGAACTGCATTACGTTTTAATTTCCGCCGTTGGAGTATTTCTGCACAGTATAGGAAAACTGTATGTTATGTTCAGAAGTGTAGAGTTACTAGTATGTAACCATTGCAGTAATTCGTAGGAATTACTATAGAAATCGTATCACTCCAAAAATCGCATGAAGGTACTTGTAAATACTACATAATATAATCACTAACCAAATCTAATCTAAACTGCCCTACTCTACTCTAATAGCCGAAGCTATCCTACTCTACTTTAATCTACTCAACCGTAGCACACGTTGGTATATGTTTTATGAATGATATTGTTTTCATGCCACATTAGTTTTCACTCACATTATCAATCTGTACGCATTGATTGGACGGAAAAAACGGTGTAAAATGTCTCAAGTAATCTTTTAAAACTATAAAACTGTAGTATTTTTTAAAAAATTCAAGATTGATTGTTAATCTGCATTGATTTTTCTCAAATAACATGTCAAATTCTTTATATGATATAAAATGGAAGTTAACATTTGCTGCTGGTGGAGAGAAGGATTCTTAGGATCAACAAATTCTATATAACATCAACATTTGTCAATGCACTGGTTAATGAAGGTTTGTCCGCAATCATTTATGTTAGATAATTTTTGTTCCTATCATTCCATAGGGCTTCTGAGTATTTCTTCATACCACCTTGTATGAGAACGTTTTCTTTCATTCTTCCGTTCTCTCGGTTCCCATTCAAGTATTACACTTAATCGTTTGTTCTTGCAATATTTTCGGGCTCATTATCACTTCAATTCTCCCATAATATTTCATCATTTCTCTCTTTTTTCTGATTCAGTGATTTTTTGTTATCTTCAGGGGTTGTTCTTTGTTTTTTTTTATCTCTCTATGTCTAGTTATGTAGTTTAGGAAAGATGGTTGTTATTGATTCTATCAATGTCCATATGTCCGTTGCATATATCAAAACAATAGAATAGCATAACCTAAATGCATTTGCCTAGCAGATCTTGTTTTCGGTATAAAAATCGCATAGTGTCCCCGCGTCACTTTGTTGTTAACTCTCTCGCATTCGGTGCACGCGGTCCCGGGTTCGATTCCCGGTGGGGGCTCTCGGTCGAAAAAGTGTAAAAAGCTTTTTGAGGCCAGATATCCTGAATGAGGTTTTCCTGGGTTTTCTTCATTCACACCAGGCAAATGCCTGGGTGGTACCTAACATAGAGGTCCCAGGTCGTTTCCTTAATTCCCTTTCCTCGGATAGTGTGATTACCGAGGAACGTCATCCCTCATACATGACGGGCTAAATGGTCATAGATCCCGAAAGCCCAGAAATCTAAATCCTAAATTCTAAATAAAACTCGCATTTACAGAAGAAAAAGAAGAAAATAAAAAAGGATGGAAATGGAAGGAAAATTATACTGACCTATTACTGTGCCTAAATCAAAGTCCGAATTCCCTTAATAAAAAGAGCGTCCCATAAAAAAGTTCGCGCCTATCACCATGTAATGTTTATTTGGTAGAGTCAATAATAGTCCAGGATTAACCCTTTACCAACTTTATTATAAAAATAATTCTTTATAGAATAAACTACAAAGTTTTTTTGTAATAAATAAAATGAGTGTTTTCAATGTTTGCCCTTAGCACAGGTAAAGTGGCCTTGGATAGAAATAATTTTGTACGCGAACCCGTGCTCATAGCAGAATCCGGGATGTCTGTAGCGACTATAGGATGTGGTTTTATAGGGAACCACCTTTGCTCATGTCAACCCCCAGAAATTTGGTTGTGCAACCCCTTTGCGCATGGCAGCCCCTCTACGGATTAGGAAGGTGAGAACTCGTTTGCGCTGAGAAGAAAAGTTCTATGTAGCGTACGTAAAATAGTATGTTACATTTGTAAATCCTGTAGTTTTTGGACTTAACGTACAGCAAACGTATAACTGAAAACGCATGTTTTATAATAATTTATGTATAAGTGTTTCATCTGAACGTACAGTCCGTATGAAATAATATAGGCGGTCAGGATCTCATAGAAATGGACGTATATAGCATATAGCTGACGAAGATAACATACATATATGTATGTAATATAAGCAAGACTGTTAGATATCAGACTTCCAAGACGACATTATGTAACAACTAAGGGTACTGCTTATGTAGCATACGGATAACGTATGCTCCGCACTGATTTCTGTAGTAAGCAAGAGGATTCCGTATATTTGTACAATATACCGCTGTCTGGAGAACGAGCTTTTCTCAGTGTGTGCAGTGCGACCCCAGAAGCAGGTGTTGAGGGTTAGCTGATCAGTTTTGCACTGATAATCTGGTCTCGTCTTGGTCCCCTTTTATGTGTGGCTTCTGGGCGAGTCGACCATCTTCGGATTCCACCGTGTCGGTTTCGTGTCTTCCTGTTACTACCGTGTATCATCTGCTTGTATTGGTGTTTATAAACAATAGCACCTGTTTTGTAGTAGTAACATATGCATGAAGAAATAATACACACTGAAAAGTGAGGATTCTAACAATATTACATATCATTTGTCTATATAAGTTTGAATTATATCTCAAATAGGTGAGTTCAAATTCGGACTATAACCAAGAGCCAAATTCTCTAATCAAATCCTTTAAATAAGTTAGAGTTTTAACTATTTACACCTAGACGATCTTATTTGAAAGTCAAGTGCATAAAAATGACATGCTAATCCTTCAATTCATAGAAGAATTCGAATGTTTGTGATTCATGAATTGGCTACCCTAGTAGCAGAGACATCTTGCAAACCACTTGCTGTAAATTTAAATTGCAAGTCGGCCAAGCTTGCATCCAGTTTGCTAGGATATCTTGCAAGCATGCCGCAGGCTGGATTTCAGTGACGAAGTTACATGGAGACAACCTTGCATTCAGTGTTCCATTCAAGTTTGACGCAAGCGTTTTACAAGTGAAGTGAAGTCAATGGACAATGAACGACCAGTAATGCTATGACGCTCTACGAAGTTTAAAGCATCGCTTGCAAGTAAAACAAAAGGCAGACTATATGAAAGCATGCGTTCCAAGAGCAAGCATAGAAAGCCAAATGCCAAGCACGCGCCAACTGGCTGAAAATTTACGTATGGCATCATAGCCCCCCACTTTATAAAATTGAAACAATGACTAGTCATTGGTTTGTACTACGTTTGTACCGTTTGTACTGAAAATATTTTCGTTTGTACCATTTTCCTTATAGGGTTACTTGAGAGGTCAACTGGGGGGGGGGGGCTATCTTGGCGCTAAGATAGCACCCCGTATCACAGCACAAAAAATTGAAATATACCATTCGAAAGCAAATCGTTTGTACCGTTTGCACCGAAAAAAGTTTTGTTTGAATCCTGATAGTTTTTTAGAAAGGGGGGGATAACATTTGGAGGGATAATCTTGGCGGCAAGATAGTTACTTCCCCCAGTTGACCTCTCAAGTAACCCTATAAGGAAAATGGTACAAACGAAAATATTTTCGGTACAAACGGTACAAACGTAGTACAAACCAATGACTAGTCATTGTTTCTAAAGTGGAGGGGGGCTATCTTGCCATACGTGAAAATTTTCTTGATACTAAGATAACATTTATTCATTGTACTAATAAAACATAATTGACGAAATTCTATTGCCCAAATACTTTCCATAGATAGCGCACCAAGATAAAACTGAAGGTGGAGATTTAAATTTAGGCTTATTGAATAAAGTACATTTGAAAATACTTTGGACATGCAGAAGACTGGTTTTGGGGAACCGTCGTCCCCCGGACGATTAATATGGGTTTCAAACAAGGTGTTTTACATCATATCAAAATAAAATATTACGATATATTAATATATAAAAATATATATAAAAAGTTAGCCTAAAGGGGGCGGTCAACACTACCGACCTCTCTGTGGATCCACCAGTGGCTGAAAATTATAAGCTAATTCCTGAACATTTGCATTCCTTAGTGAGCATTCAGTATAGAAATAGTACAACATATATTTTTCTATATTTCTAATTTATTTTAATGTTATGAAGTGAGAAAAATGATGGTAAATATTAATGGTATCAGAAATATTCTAAAGGCGTGAATAAAATATGATTTGCAGCAACTGTAACAGAAATAAATAAATTAACAGCATACGACACTGATTCACCAAACTCGTCATGAATACAGATTATTACGCTGACATATCTCTACGCACACATTAAACTAGATCTTCCACATAAGCCTTCGTCGCGCTGCATCATCGAAAGAGCTATACGTCAAAATAGGTGCAACCTAAAGAATGCATCAAATATCTTTGTCCTGTATCCGTAAACAAGATAAGAATGCTTGTAATAAATGAATATATTTGTACCAAATATATGCAATTAAATCATTAGTATGCTACCCTTGCTGTTACACAAATATTAACGCACAAATTAAATCGTCACAATAGTCACAAATTTTAAATCGTCACAAATAAAATGTCACATATTAAATCGTCAAAAGCTGTCATCATCATATATTAAATCCTTACATAATAAATCGTCACATATTAAATCGTTACAAATAAAATCGTCACATATTAAATCGTTACAAATAAAATCGTCACTTATTAAATCGTTACAAATAAAATCGTTACTTATTAAATGGTTACAAATAAAATCGTCACATATTAAATCGTCATAAATTAAATCGTCACAATAGTTTTAAATAATCAAATTGCCTTGACAATTTCACAAGATGCAGGTAGCGACATCTATTATCGTGACTGTTTACTATTAGGATTAGCATGATGCATAAACTGAAACGTTTGCTATTTATTATTATTATTATTATTATTATTATTATTATTATTATTATTATTATTCCTGAAATGCTACATAACCCACTTGAGGCAACAATGGAGCGAGTTGCGTAGAGCTAAGAGATTTTGCAATTAAATTTGCTATTGAATTTGAAATGCGTTTTTTTTTAATTCTGAATTTTAACGTTTTCATAATTTCGCGTGTTTCTCATTCTCGAGTCTCGGAAATAACTTAGATTCTTTTTTTAATGTTACCAGGAATAGAATGAGAATCGAGAGCTATAGTCAACCCACAACACTCAAATAGTACGATCAATGTTGCTGAGATTTTCTCACTTCTTATTGTACTTCTTTAGTTCATCTTGCGTTTATTTTATTTATTTATTTTCTCTCACCGAATCACTGCCTGAGACGTAGTTAACACCGCTTAACATCTACAGCGCTGGGAATTGAAGCTATGTAAACATCTAACATCGTGAGAGAGCGCTTATTGAATATTGTATAAACTATATTAATGAAAAATAAAATAAATTGAATTTTTTCAAGAAACCTAAAGCTTCTTCATATATACTTTGTCTTTCGGTGTGTCCATTTGGGAGCCACAAAATCTTAAGGATTAACTAATGGAACACCATCAATTTTGGCCTGAAGTAGAGTGTGTAAAATTAGAAATCGAATTTGTTGGAGGTGGTACATTTAGTTAACCCAAGAAATGGATAATCAAAAATCGATTTCCCATGTATTCCAATGGCAGTAATTATGTTTATCATCCTTAGGTGATAGACTATAAGCAGAGGTATTCATATCTGCGGGTTAGTATAGCGTTTAGGATGCAAAATACTAATCTACCCCTGGAATACAACACTAAAATGAAAGTAGATGATTTTCTATTCACCAAATCAAAAGCAGTAGTGCAGTTTTAGATTTTTCCATGGCGAGGGGGAAATGCTCCACTGACATAAGAATTTCACGCTTTTTGTTACTATATTAGTAAAAATCGATTAAAAAGTGAGAACTTCTTTAAACTCTGGAGGGCAATTGCCCTCCTCTGCCTTCCCCAAGTAAAGCCCTTCATCTAAAGCCAAATCTAAGTAGCTCAAATGGTAGAGAGTTGGCTTCTGATTCGGAGGGGTCATGGATTCGATTTCCACTGCCGACCGTCCTGGCTGGGGTTTTCCAGCGTTTTTCTAAGTCCTACCAGGCAAATGCCGGGATGGTACTTACTAAACAGGCCCTGGTCGATACATTCTCAAATCCTTTCCATTGTCATTGTTGTTGTTAGTATCGAGTATAAAATGGCCTCTGAGTTGTATCTGGTGATTGTTAAATAAATAAATAAATTTAAAAACATTCTATCGTCTTAAGACCTTCTTACTTTATTTTGATATATATTTAAGCCTGGACTTGAAAAGAAATTAAACTTTGACACTTCTACTTGTTTGAGGAAAATAATTGTCCTCTTTAAAAAAATGCTGGACACACATGGACTGAACATACTTTTTGATCCTCTTTGCTTAAAAGTGTGTAAAGGTGTGTTGTAACGATTCGGTAATGAATAAAATTTGCCTGGTTACTAGCTTGCTTGCATGTAACTCGTGCCGTTAATAGGAATTGCACTGTGATGGGGACAAATAGCCCTTGGTAATGACATTTCCATTAAGCATTTCAATCAAATCTGTTATTACGAGGAAACGAGCATGATTGGTATACGTTATTGACAATCCCTTCTCATTTGCTGCGAGAACAAGTATATGCTGCTTCCAAAGCACTATATGTGGTAAATGAAAGGTATTCGCTGTTCAAATCTGTTGCTACAGTAAAGTAAAAATGAAATGAAATACAGTAGAGCGTCGATTATCCGAAGTAATTGGGGGACATGGGTGTTCGGAAAACTGGTTTGTTCGGATAATCGAACTGTACTGTACTGTACTGTACTTCTACAGCCAGTGCCAAACCGACAGAAGTGTGCTGATTGTTGAAACACAGCGACTGGCGGCTTGGCCGATCAGCAGCGCCTTATGAAGGCCCCATTAGAAGCAATGTTCCGCCAGCGGTGTCTCAGTGCGGCGACTACTGTGGGAAACTTGGTTTGGGAGTGAGGGGGATGATGGACGGTAGGGTGGGAGAGTAACAGGTGCGAGCGACTACACAGTTCGGTTAAGCGGTCGTTCGGTTGACCGACGTTCGGATAATCGACGCTCTACTGTATTTCAGTTTCACGTTTCACGTTTTTGCTCTTTCGGGTAAAGAAGACGATAATTAATGCAACTAAATAATGATGGAAAAATTGGTGGAATGAGGAAGTGGGAGTAAACGGGAGAAGACCCACGGACATGACGTTGTCCACCATAAACTTACTTAGTCGGGGATCGAACCAGGGACCCCACGCACCTGAGGTAAACACTCTACCGCTGAACTATCGTGGCCTCTGCTACAGTGAAGTGTGGCGGGTACAGGTTACTGGTTAGTACTCTTGTTTCACAATAAGGAATACTTATGTTCAGAAAGCCAATCGTCGGCCATCTAGACTGAGATTCTACCAGTATTCTCATTCATTTCTAGACGATGAAAATTTTCATCTTTAAATATAAGTATTAGTCAACTTATTTCATGTTTTCTTTTTCATTATAGTAAACTAGCAGCGTTCACCCCGCTTCGCTGCGGTCACCCCGGAACGCAATAAACTTTGTTACTTAGATAATTTTTACTTTTTCGCTTTCAAGTGATATGATAAAAACCATAGAAGATTGCAGTAAATCTTAACATTATATCGCCTGTCATTTATGTTAACCCGCCCCGCTTCGCTGCGGTCACCCCGGAAGTTTTCGCTTTCAAGTGATATGATAAAAACCATAGTAGATTGCAGTAAATGTTAACATTATATCGCCTGTCATTTATGTTAACCCGCCGAGTGACACGGTCATGCGGGTTGCATATAAATACGTTTATTTTTACCTATGATGAACTAACAAAGGATTTGTACGTTATGGACACTTGAATGGTCAATTATCTCAAGACACTGGTAATTAAAAATTAAAGTGATATGATAAAAACCATCTAGGGTCCAAATCCTAATAACCCCCCCAAAATAAAAGAAATTGGTTCAGCCGTATTAGCGTGATGAGGGAACAAAGGATTTGTGCGTTCTCTTTTATATAATAGATTTAAATTAGCCTTTCACCCTGTATTTGATAAATAATTGTGTCTAATGGACCCACTAAATGGAAATAACACTTGCATTTGTTGCAATCACTTCATGAGAATCGTATGCATAATTTTCGTGTCATTATTACACACTATCTTAGTTCACTAAATGTTCGTCAGATGCAGATCCAGGGGCGTACCGGCGAGTGGTCCACTGGATCGGAACACGCCAAACAAATCGTAACTCGAGTAACAGATGTAGGCTAAAGATTTGATTTAACGCCTTATCTGTACTCTTTCTTTACTTATAAAAATAATCTAGTTCTATCAGATTTTCTCAAAAAATTTTATGAATGATCAAAAAAAAATGCATCAAAAGATTGCGATCTTGGGCAATAATTAGCTTTTAGAGCAGGTGTCACAAAATTTTTGAACGCCTCCTAAATCGAGTTTTCGATTTTTACGGAATAAGCACATTATACTCTGTTAAGTGATAGTTTGGGTTTGGCTACGCTGTAGGTAGTTCTCCAGATATAAGGCGTACCAAAAATTTTTGCCAGAAATATATTGGACCTTTTTATCCAAAAATAGACCTATAGATGGCAGAAGTGTTTCTTCCGGTGGGTACTCACGTAGTTTGGATCCCACGTTAAGCTGTAGCCGTCTCATATAGCCGCAATACTTAAGAGTTGCAAAGCTACAATCCATCCATCGGAATACCTCAGATATGACAGGAATTTGATTACAATATGGAGGTGTACTTTATGAGAACAAAATACCATAATCATTGCCCAAAATTTTCTCTGGATTATTTTAAGAGCTTTATTAAAAGCTATTAAGCGGACAGACTACTAAAAATGATACAAAAGCTAACCATTTATTCTTTTGCCCATTTCTTGTAAGTGAAAAAAGATAATGAAATGTAACTTATCACAATAATAAATAATGCTATTCTATATCCAAAAATATGAATTGGAAGAATTTTCAGTGTTGTCATTCATAAAAATTACAGTGTGGATAGAATATGAATTACTCAAAAATCTAGGTTAAGTTAGTGATTACAAAAATGAACTTAACGGTAATTGATGACTTATCATGTTGTCTTGGCTCCTTGCCAACCGCTTTTAAATAATATTTGTATTTTATTTTGTAACAAACAGAAAGTGGAATTTTAATAACTAGAGTTTTGACCGATTCATATTCTGGGGAATCTGTAATTTCGGTGGATGGCAACACTGAAAATTCTTTTGATTCGTATTTTCGGGTGTAGACTAACATTATCTTATTATTGTGGTAAGTTTCATTTTATTATCTCTTTTCACTTACGAAAAATTGGCAAAAGAAAAATGGTTTTTGTATCATATTTAGTAGTATGCCCCCTTAAGGGAATCGAGAAATAATCCTGGACAAACATCATACAAGTAAAACAAGCGTGCATTTTTACCATTCCTCCATTTTCTTTTAACTTTGTTCTAAATATTGGTATATATATTGTGCATGAGAAAGTAACATAAGTTCATGGTAGTTCAGGAATTTAAAACACGTAGGATATGGTAAAACATATAAAGTAACAAAACTTATAATAAAGTCAAATTTTATAATTTTTAAATCAAACTTTGACCAGTAGATATTAAAAAAATGTTCAAACTTTTTGTATTAACCCACTAATCCCCAGTGTATCACAGGTGTCACATTGATTTCCTGTTGACCTTATAAAGTTAGTTTTTTAAAACGTTTTACACAAATATCCATTGTATTTTATAAGCCACACATAAACCTTTGTAGCAAGCTTTGTTTCGTTCCTTTTCTTCAGGTTTTAGCAATTTTATTCAACTTTTCTTGTCAGTAGCTGCATGTGGCTCATGACTTCTCGAGCGCCTTTCAGTTTCCGGATATATTTTATTTATTCCTATGATAAGTAAGTATTTAACTCCCTAATAATTTATTTTTCCTGTATCTAAAGGGATCAATAATTACTCTGGTAAAATAGTAATTGTTCATGTACTAAATTAAAGTTGTAAACTACGTCTGTTCCTCGCTGAGTCACAGGTGTCACATTGGGTTTCCAATTCATTCAATAACACTTTTTTTTTAAACATTTCTGTTATCTAAGACCCTCATTTAGTGAACCATGAAAGTTGTGTTCAAAAATTCTTACTTGAACAATGTTTGGGTTTTTGTGAGTTAAAGTGACACAAGATAGGGCTAAATGCTAAGTATTAAATCTTGACGTAATAAAGTATCAAACCTAACAATAAAATTTTCAGTTTGTAATAGAATATTAAATTTTATAATAAGGGTTAAAACTTAAGTGTTCAGCTTCATAATTGATGATACAGTAAAATGTTGTTCCTAATAATATGCTAAATCTTTCGAATATAATTTAACATTGTAATAAAATAATTAACTTTATTAGTGTTAACTAAATGTTAATTATAATAATCGTATGGTGGTTCTTGCTTAACAGGTGTCGATACCGTCAGCACGGGTAGTGAAATAAGAAAATTTCAGGAGCACGCTTGACGTTAGCCAAGCATAAGTACATTTTGAAGTGGTTTATCAGGTTTGGGAGTGGCGTCCAAGTGCAGCGTCAGTAGAGAGGGGAGTTTGGTGCCGAATCACCAACCCGCCTAACAATCAAACGAGTTTGAGGCTCATGGAAAGATTTGCGATATTCACAAATCTCACAATCTTATCTCATTAACCGTGCTGACGGTACCGACATCTGTTGAGCAAAAAACCGTACTACAACATAATTTTAACTGAAAACAATTGACAACGCTGACATCTGTTGGGCGAAAAAACATACTAGAACATATTTAAATTTCAGGACAATTCTCAATGTCAGTATCCTGATACAGAATTGCAAAGAGTGTATACATATTTCTGGCAAATTCTGTGTATCCTTAACCTTATAAAAAATCCATGCGAATATAAGGTGTTAAATTTTATAATAAAGTATTAATTCTCCTAATAAATGGAGACATATAATTAAGGTGGATCACTACGTTTTCCCAGTGCTATGCTAAACGCTGCTTAAATAGTGTGGCGATGCCAGATAGTGTCGAGTGTTTACTTATATCAGATAATAAAGGAAGTAATCATGGAATTCTGCTTGGATACAAACTGGAGAAATTAGTTTTCGACCCTTACCGCAATTCCGCTTCTCGAACTAGGCAACGCTAGAATCCAGGAATTTTCTTATTGTGACTACTACAAAAAACGTACAAATTTGGCAACAACGCATTATGGCGTTCTGCGCAAGTTTCGTCTCAAAATCTATTTCCTTAAATGTAAATTAATATTTAAATAAAATATGAAACGTAACATGAAAAACAGTCAAACAATATATCTATTTCGTAATAAGATTGTTACTTTAAAATACTTTGCACATACAAATGAACATTTCGTAAAACTGAGCATTTCTAGTAAGATCTTACAGCAAGTGCCATCTTGTGTGCTCATTGTAAAACGAATCAAATATTTTCTTTTATTTGTTACTTTTTTGATATCAGGAGAGACAACCAAATGAATCAGTGTCTTGTGCTGTAGCTGAAACATTACTCTATCTTATAGTAAAATATTTATAATATGTAACGTTTCATTACGCAGTAGTTAAGGCAATGAGCTAAAATATGTACTAACTTCTGGGTGGTGATCCATCTTAATGATTGTCGAAGTTACAGCAGTGTAAAGCAGAAAATAATTATTTCTAATACTTAGAAAACGTAACCTCTTTATTAGTTATATTTAACAAAATATTAAATTTAACATTATGTTACTTTGAACAGCAAGACGTTTCAAGATGTTGATTTTGTAAAAACAACGCTAAATTTATGATGTTTAAATTCCACACTTCCAATTCAATTGTTATCAAATGATAATCATTAAATATTTGATGGAAATTATGATGAACAGTAAGTAGTTATATAAATTTAAGATTAAAAGAAAACATAGATTGTATATGGAACAATCAAATTAATGATGACCGGATTTGCAATAATCTGAAATGTTGTTGCCAGAGAGAAGGAAACGTAAACCGCGGCAGTCCATTTTCTCTCATTAGAAATGCTGAGATGTTGATGCTGAAGCTGGATGCAGACAGTTGTTTAGTTTACTGAAGTTGAGTTAATTTTCTTATTGAAACCTGCAGACAATACATACTGTCTGCAAAACAAACCTCGAGGGGAAACTAGGAAAATATGGGGGGGAAACGGGAAAGGGTATGGAGAGAACAAAGCAACTTAATAAGTTTGTGGTATAATTTGCTTCTTCGTGTTAAGCTCGGAAATTCATGCGTTATTCATGAGGATTTAAAGAAAAGACCAAGTGACGATGGCTGGAGGCCAGAAGGGGGGCAGTCCGCACATGCTATCGATTGCCCTCTAGGAAATATGCAACTCACGTTTAGCACACAAAGGGGTTTAGTGCGTTAACGAGCAGCTCGCTATTCACATACACATATAGAGGAGATCAAAGGGGGGGATGGTTCCTCCCCTCTATATCTATAGTTTTACCTTTAAAAAGAGAAAAGACTAATTTTAGAAAATAATAAACTTCAAACTTATTTTGTGGATCATTAAATAAAGAGATGCTTACAAGAAGTTTCATCTACGCTTTCGAAATGTGGATATGGAGAGGAATGTACGAGATTAGATGGATAAATCAAAAATCCAATGCAGAAGTGTTACTCTAATTTGCTCCAACTTAAAATAGATAAAAACTAAATTAAAATGGATGGGAAGAAAGTGGTTCGATGAGACAGTCCAAATGGACAATGCTGACTTAGGAGAACGCTTTGTCAATCAGGAAAATAGGTTAGAGAAATGCAGTAAAGAATGGAAAAACTGGGAAGTGTTCACAAATTATTAATGTTTCTGAAGAATCGAAAATTACATAAATAATTTTTCTGAAGGCTAGAGAAACAGCTCTGTTTTTGAAATAAAATGCAATCTTTAAGTTTTACGTCCCACGGTTATGCCGGCTAGGCTAAAGAAGACGGTGGAATGAAGAAAGTGGGAGGAAACGGGAGAATTCCGAGAAAACCCTTGCACACAGTGTTTGTCCACCATGAAGTTCACTTGGCACGAGATGGGATCGAACCAAGGACCCCATGCACCAGATGTGAACGCTCTAACACTGAGCCACCGCGGCTCCAGTTTCGTCTGTGCTTTCAAAATGTGGATATAGAGAGGAATATAGGGGATCAGATGGGTGAATCGAAAATCCAATGCAAAAATGTTAATAAAATTTGGTTACACTCAAAATAGCCAAAACTAAGATAAAATGAAGGGGAAAAAAGAGTGCTTCAATAAGACAATCCAATTGGACACTAATGACTTAGGAGCAGGGGCGGAGATTAGGGGGAAGATAAGAGGGACCAGTTTCCCCTACTTTTTTTTTAAGTAAGCCCTTAATGTATATAGTTTCATTTGAAAATGTATTACTGGTTCATAGAAAAATGATGCCATATAATATTTGCCGTTGCGTGTGTACGTATTGGTTTGTTGTCTTCCCATGGAGTTAACAGAGCTACAGGAATTGCGTTTTAATTGCAATTCAAAGTAATTAATATTGCATTTGCGTATTTCTTTAAATGTAGGTTAAACCTATGCTTGTAGTATTTACTGTCTTTCATTTTTTAAGAGTAATAACATAGATTTAATGGCATGTGTGGAATTTTGTTCATTATTCCTCAGTTTCAAGGTAACTTCTACAAAACAAGTCTCATTATTCATTACTATGGTTAATATCGTCCTTTCTATTTATTTCCTTTGCAAATTTGTTATTAAATAATCTGATCACACAATTTACCAGACAGAATTTTAAGATGTTCATCTTACATTTTCGTTGTTTAAGTGTAAAAAGGCCTAGTATCTACTTGCATTGCTCTTGTCAATTTACTTAATAGAAAATGGAATACGACATAGCTTACGGTATTTTAACTGAAAAAGATAGTATCCTATTAGTTATACAACTTTCCGTCAAACAAAGTGTTAGAAATAACCAGGAAAACTAACATTGATATACAACTATTCAGATCATTTCTTGCTCCCTCCGCACTTTTAACGTTGAATCACATGCTACTGCTTAGGAGCATGTTTTGTCAATCGAGAAAATAGGTTAGAGAAATGCATTGAACAATAGAGGAACTTGAAAGTGTTTATAAAGTGTTTAATGTTTTTGAACAAAGATTAGATGAACAATTATTGTCAAGGCTAGAGAAACAGCTCAGTTTTTTTAATTTCCAATTCCTTTTTTTTTTTTAACTTTTTATGTTACATCATTTCGTATGTCTTAGTGACGTTCGTGAACGAATACAGGCTGAAAATAGTGCATTAAACTTTACCTATCCCAATCAATTTTAGCAGTTGGCTTTAATGTTTATTCAATAGATATTAAGTGTGAAGAAAGTATATGCATTTAACCAAAAACTATACAGTGAAACGGTTAAATACTATGGTACTATCTTCATCAAACAAGAATACACATCAAAAGTATTTGTTTTTATATTATAGTTATATTATTATATTATATTTATATTATAGGTTTATATTTTCATATTTGCTGAATTACTCGCTTTTCGTACGGGGATAATTGACTTATAAAAAGTATTTGAACCCTTTTCGGTCTTTAAGATACTCGCAGAGCATGAATTTGGTCTTAAACTGCATCGAGAGTGTCGCTATTCATCTCAGCGACAACGAAAGCAATAAATTGAACAAGATTATCGATACTTATCGATTATTTTTGTATGTTAATCCCTTTCCACACTACTCCTTACCGCACATGTCGATGGGAAATGAATTTGATGTCAAATCACATCGAGAGTGTCATTATTCACTCAGCGATCTTGATGACTATGGATTGTGCACTATCGGTTGTTTCAAATTATTTTTAATATATTATCCAATCAACTCCGAAAATATGATAAAACCTAAGTTAGGCCAGGGTTAACATTTTTATACAAAACATTACCAAAATTGGTTCCGCTTTCCAGAAGGAGTTAGCCATGAAACACCGTTGCATTCAATGTTATTTTTATGGATATTAATGAAAGATGAGAGCCATAATGAATGTGATTCTTAGGAGAACATAAGCAACAATATATACTGTGGTACTCAACGGTGTGTTGTTTTTACATATGCCGTACAAAAGCCAATAAAACATCTGTTGCAGCAAAAATAATTAAAAATATTATCAATTATTGATTGGTAATTTGATTTGATTTTGAGTTCAGCGCTCCTTTCTGCAGTAAGGCTGTATGAGATGTGGAATCAGCTTAACGTGAGATTCAAATCACATGAGTTTGCGCCGGGAATCGAACCCCAGGTCTCCTGTGTCAGAGACGCGTACATGGAGAAAAAATGTAGGTGATGTACTTAAAAAGGTAGGTTACACAGGTAATTCCTGTAGTTTTTGGCCTTAACATACAGCAAACGTATAACTGAAAAAGCATATTTTACAATACTTTCTTTATAAGTGTTTCATCTATACGTACTTTCCGTATGAAACAATATAGGTGGTCAAAATCTCACATACAAATAGACGTATATAACATATAGCTGAGGAATATAACAAAGTATATGCTTGTGATATACGGGAAACTGTTAGATGTCAGACATCCTGCAACAGCATGATGTAACATCTAAGAGCAGTGACTATGTAGTAAATGCATAACATATGCTACATACTGATTTCTGTAGTAAGCAAGATGATTCCGTATATTTGTGAAATATACCGCTGTCCGGAGAACGGATTTTTCTCAGTATACGTTAACAACTTCATTGATAACGATCAACATACTTTGTAGTGCTATAAATGTTCTTTCTTGTTAGTGATCTCAAAAACTACGCATTGGAATTCTTCCTCAAGCATGTCATTTGATTTAGCTGTTGTTAGCAATATATATTTTAGTGTTTATCATAATTTTACAATATATCATATTACCTAAATTGTATTCTGTCATCTAGATCAGTGTTTCTCAACCTTATTCCTTTGGGGCACACCAGAGTACGCTTCAAACTTTCGCTAGATGCAAAAAAGGAAGCACATAAAAATATACTCAATACATTTTTTATTATGAAAGGATTATGAGATAGAAATCTCAAGCAAATTACGTAAGACTTTTGAATAGAAACATATTAACATAAAAGAAACTTATAATTCTTAAGCAGAAATATGAGAAAGAAATATTATTATCAGAAATATAGAAGACATCAAACTTAAAACTAGTGAGATATTTGTCCCTGGTGAGTTTTGCAAAGCATATCTATAAGTGGACGAACTCTTGAAAGACACACCCTCATGTCCAGTATTCTTTTCCAAAAAAAAAAAAATAAATAAATAAATAAATAAATAAAATAAAATAAAATAAAATAAATAAATAAATAAACAGCGTTAAAAGCAAACTTTCCAGCTTTAAACTTGGAACACAAATGTGAAATCAAGTCGGTTGGCGATAATTTTTTTCTTTTCTTCTAAAAGATAATTTCTTTGCAGAAAATCTTAGGAGACACTAAAAAATCTCGCGACACACCTGACATGTATTCGCGACATATCGGTTGAGAAACGCTGGTCTAACTCGTGTCCTAATAAAAAAAACTCGATGAAGAAATACGTCAACGTCAGCTTCATCCAGATAGGCAGAGTGTTTATGATACAGCATCAGATTTATCCTTATAAAACGATGTTTTTGCCTATTTTTCAAGTACTACGCATGAGAATTTACACTCACCTATATAATTTTCTTTGGTTGAATGACTCTATCAATTGTATATTGCACTTTTTCATTTTACGCTTATCATATTGTCTAATTAGACTTAAATCTATTGCATATTATGAAATTTTCTTCATGCTGTTAGGATGTCTCGACGTTATTCTAGTTAGGTTGATAATGAAACTTTTATGAAAAGTTTATTGGGAATATAAAATAATTCATCATCGAAAAATGTTATTACAATAATTACAGACGGAAAATTTCTGGAGTAAGAGATACTGCTTGTAATAAAGTACGTGTTTTTTTTTCCTTTAACTGATCTACTCAACTTTATTAAAGCATTATTTCCAGTTTGGACATTTATTGTCTGTCTAATGCGCAAAAACGATTGGATTTTGAGCTAAAATTAGAATCTCGCAGACTAATCAATTATCTGGTCTATTTTCAATGTTAATTGGTAGAGGCTTGTGATTCGTCCTTGACATCTCGCGAGGAGAAGTGGAACAGTAGTGAATGTACGGCATTAAATATTTGTCGAAGCGTATAGATATTCCGTTACATATTTAGATCCACTTACTGTGTTACCAGGGATGTAATGTTATTCAAAGAGATATTTTTCTTCACTGATTAAGCGTTGAATATGACACAATTAGAAACCGAACTCTTGGAGGAGTATTTGATTAAAACGGTACAGTATCTCTTAATAGAAATGGAAGTTTAAATTAAAAGTACGGGCTACCATACTAAACTTTCTGTCCCCTTTGTCTTAAATTAAATGAGGTGACACGGTGACTCACTGGTAGAGCGCTTACCAGGCCCGTAGCCAGCCCAAAAATTTAGGGAGGGCCGGTAGAAGTTAGGGGGGCCCGACTCAATCATATTATACTTCATCACCATATTATAGTTCATTTGCGAGCCTACCGTGAAATTTTATGGGGGCCAGCCAAAGTTTTGGGGGGCCGGCCCCCCTTGCCCCTCGTGGATAAGGACCTGGCGCTTACCTCTGATGCGTTGGGTCCCTGGTTCGATCCCCGGCTAACTAATTTTGTGATGGACAACATGGTATCCGTGGGTTTTCTCAGAGTACTCCCGTTTCCTCCCACTTTCTCATTCCACCAACACTTCCATCATTATTCACTTGCCTTAATCGTCGTCTCCATTATCTTAAATGGCATAAACGTGGGACGTTAAACTGAAAGATTTCATTTCATTTTGTTTTTCTTTAAATCTGAATGGTGTTATGCTGCAGTTTTCATGGAGTCATTTTCTATTAATTATGCCTGTTTGAGAAAAGTTTGTTCGGAAATAAACTCACTTCCAAGTGTAAACTACGTCCTGTGAATTTTACAGGACATAATATATATGCAATATTGTATGTCTGTTAACAAAACTTTTATTTATGAAATATGAACAAAATCGAATGAGTCGTTTTTGAGAAAACTTTTTCGAAAAGAACTCACCTTCAAGAGTAAACTACCTCTTTTTACCTTTTTTCTCAGAAAAGTGATTTTACTACCGGTATATAATAAGGTTGTTAATGAAATAGTGAATTATGGAAAACAAGCAAAATCGTTAGAACCGATTATGTGAAAATAGCATTTTTTTAAAAAAGAAAATTCTCCAGTAAACTACTTTTATCTCTGGGGTACGAAGAAAATTGAGAAACTTCTTCTGGAGAATTTCATAAAAATCTTAAGTTTAAAATTTAGTCCGAATGCGTTGATTACTGTGCGAGCGGTCTCGGGTTGGATTCCCGGTGGTTCCACTTGGTCGAAAAAGTGTAAAACGCCTTTTCAGGCCAGCCATTCTGAATGTGAGATTTTCCCGGGTTTTCCTCATTAACACCAGGCAAATATCGGGGTGGTACCTAACTTATAGATCTCATGCCGCTTCCTTCCTTCTCCAATCCTTTCTTCCTTCCCTTTCCCCGGATAGTGTAATCGCCGAGAGACGTCATCTCTCATACGCGACGGGCTAATTGGCCTTAGACGCCGAAAGCCCAGAAATCTAAATTCTAATCCTAATCTGCTCTGATTACTATAACCTCTAGGAGTGTGCTTACATCAGGAAGGACGAACGAACAGCCAAACAGACATAAAAAAAAATCACTTTTTGTTTTCAAAAGGCGATGGTAAAGAAGAAAGAATAGTTATAGTGGAAGAATCGAATTCGAGATTCAGACGTTTTATGGCCCCTAAATGTCGAAAAAGTTATTTTTGAATGACAGAGAACATACCATTCAAAGTATCAGAACCAAATTCTTAAATTTAAGTTTTTTAAACAAGAAATCCGCAGCTTTTATTTTAAGTTAACTAAAGGGTGAAATTAAATATTCCAATTTTCTCGTAAACGTTTTCTAGCGATATTCATACATTAGTGGGACGTGGTGACTCAGTGGTAAAGCGTTCACTTCTGGTGCATGGGGTCGCGGGTTCAAACCCTCCTCCTGACAAGTGAACTTTGTGGTGGACAAACATCGTGTGCGTGGATTTTCTCGGGGTTCTCCCGCTTCCTCCCACTTTCTTCATTCCACCATTTCGTTCACTACTCATCATCACCGTCTCCGTTAGCCTAGCCGACATAACCGTGGGACGTAAAACTCAAAAATTTCATTTCATTTTTTCATACATTAGTACATCATTAACAATCCTATACTGCGGCATGGCTATTTCTGTAAGAAAATCACAGTAAGTTTATGACGATGATTTTTCCGGACGATTTGATCAAAAACAACTCAGGTTATTTTCTTTACATTTCATAAATAGATATTTCAATCATAACCACATAATGTTGAGTTAAGAAATTCTCATGAAAATATACGCAATGGGTTAGTTTTATTTTTGATAATTTCTTCAAAATACAATTCATGAGGTTTTGTTTATATTTTGTAAACAGATATTTCATTACTAATTCTATTGCATGGTAAAAGTCATTTCACATGAAAAAATTCACACGATTAGACTACTTTTATCGGTGAGTTCTCTTCGAATTTTCCCACACTGAGAAAAAATGTAGCTGGTGTATTTAATAAGGTAGGTTATATCCGTAATTCCTGTAGTTTTTGAACTTAACGTACAGCAGACATATAACTGAAAACGCATGTCTTATAATACTTTCCGTATAAGTGTTCCATTTGAACATACTTTTCGTATGAAACAATATAGGCGGTCAGGATCTCACATACAAATGGACGTATATAACATATAGCTGAGGAATGTAACATAAGTATATGGATGTGATATACGAAAAACTGTTAGATGTCAGACATCCTGCAATGGCATGGTGTAACATCTAAGGACAGTGCGTATGTAGCATATGGATAACGTATGCTCCGTACTGATTTCTATAGTAAGCAAGAGGATTTCGTATATTTGTACAATATACCGCTGTCCGGAGAACGGATTTTTCTCAGTGCAAAACATCCTATAACATGATTCTGAGTTTAAGAAATTGAAGCGAAAGTTTTTTTTTTTTTTTTTTTTTGTGTGTGTGTGTGTGTGTGTGTGTGTGTGGTTGTCCATAATTTTTATTCCGTATGTACAGTTTATGAAGTGCATAAATACTTTAAACTTTCGAATTATATTTTTCTCCTAATTACCACACTCTCTCTCCTATTGTCGGTCGTCACTCTGAAAAGACATTTCACATACATCAGATCCTCGTAAGATATTTTCATTCATGACTACTCCTTAGAGAATAGACAGAAACTACCTATCTTAATTGACACACAATCATAGTCAACGTCTTGCGAATGAAATCAGAAAAATAAACACACTGCTGAACAAGACTGCACTTATTTAATATAAAAACACATTTACACGTGACGTTTCGATCTTCTATCCAAGATCCTCATCAGACTCAGTGTGTTATTTTACCTATCTTAAGAAAGGCCTCAGTGCAGGTTGAGGAAGAGAAGATTACCTTTTCCATTTTGATGGACCTCCGTTCTCAATATTTATTAGGTTTACGCATGTGGTTTAGACGATTGTACTGTTAGCGCGTAAGTCTTGAGAGCGAATTTTTGATTTCTGTTCTTTGCAAAATGTAACAAAAGCAAGTATAAGGCCGAATTCATTGGATAACGGTGACTATAGCTTAAAATCTACGACATTCCCTTGCTTTCCAGCAACATGTACAGCAGGAAAGAGTTGCTAGTTGCCTATGATACAGGATATATATCTTCTATGTTATCATTGTTACTGTCTTTTCTAGAAACATTTTTTTTTCAGTGTAACGTCTCACTTATATGCCCTTTAGGCTAAAGGAAACGGATGATTAAGGCAAATTAATGATGATGGAAAAATTGGTGGAATGAGAATGTGGAAGGAAACAGGGGTACCCGAGAAAATGCGCTTACACAATGTTCTCCACCACAAAGTTACTTGGCCAGGGATAGAACCAGAGAATTCATACAAGAAAAGCATGTAACTGAGATAACTCAAATACGTGTGTGTAGCGTATGCTAAAGAAACTTAACATGTATAGTTATACAAAATACTCTTCATGTATTTCATAACTTACGAACAAATTTTTAATTGTTTTTGTGTCCGTTCTAAAATAAATCTGTATTCAACTTCTATATGATATAAAAATTTGTTCTGATTCAGTCAGTGAAATTTTTTTGTAAAAACATTAGTAATTTTGTTTGCAGCGGCATCTCTCAACACAACCATGTTTGTTGGCAAGGTAACCGCAGTGACTCAACATTGTCCGGCTTGTTTTATGTGTGGCGTTGGGTTCCTTTTTATATTGTGTCTATTAAGCCCTTGATGAGAGGACCTCGCAAAGCTAAAACCACACAGACAGACTGACGGACTGTTTGCTACTAGCCTTTTGAGCATTCCTAGAAGAAGGGATTCTCGTATCTGCAACAATTGGCTGCCAAGTTGGAAACTGTCCATTCTGGATACAAGCCCACGGTGGCTCGGATAAACACAACGACGAAAAAAACACTAAATAGTTGCGCAGCGCAAACTTTGGAGTTTACATTGGTAGAAGGGAGGGGGAAACAACTAACATTCAATTCTTTTCCGCTTGCTTTCTATTTTTTTATTTGTTCATTTGAAAGAACATTATTCTGTTGTTTTTTTTTTTTTTATTCGATGTATCTGAATCGATACTGGAATGAATTCATGAGAGAGTAAGGAACCAGTTCCTCGCCAGAAGGGATAAATTGTCTTACTGAAATCTAAACCCTAGATATATCAGACAAACTCAATCAAGAATATTTACAGGAAATACCTTCTATCCTTTCCCACTCACTTGTCAGAAAAGACAATGGCTCAGTGGTAAAAGCTTACTTCGGGCGGGAGAGATCCCTCCTTTCATCCAGGGGCGTTATTTGGGAAGAACAGAGGCGAATGATCCTAACTCAGCTTGAGAAATACATACGTTTTAATAAATTATATAATTTATTATTCAAGATAGAAACCCCCTTACTATTCAAGATAGAAACTTGAAAGTTTGTACACACATTTAGTACACCTCTTAGTATTTTTTCAGTTCATTTTGAGATCTGTGTGTTAACATAGGGGTTCAGAAGGGCTCAAAATTTATTTACAAATCAAAAAAATCCCGATTTCTCTTAAAATTCCCTGCCTCAGGGACACGCTAAGAAATGTTAATGGTACTGTTTGAAAGGCTGTTCAATTTTGAAGAGAATGAGGTACAAACCATGATCCTAGGATAAATAGGAATGATGCTGTAGCTGCTTGACTGAAGGTCTATAATTTACGTTTTAAAAAGCCAAAATTTAAAAGGGTTGATAAAGCTGGTTTTGGTTATCTTTTTAATGTAAGCACTAAGCTTGAGGTTGTAACCGTTTATATAGCAAAAAATAGATCCTATGTATAAAAATGTTTTCTTCCCTTCTATTGGAAAAATAGTTATTAGTCCTTCGAAATGGACATCATATCAAAAAGATCCTCGAAATCAAGGGAAGTAAGAGCCGCGTGCCTATCGAATACAATCTTAGTGCATTGAATTAAAGACTTAAATGTCATTTTTGTTCAATATCTCTTCGTCCCTGAACGTCTGAAATAAAAGAGAAAGAAGTCATTCACATTTCTCCCAGGATAAGAATGTCTGAATTCTCCACTGTGTTGAACTAGTCACTTAAATCAGAAAGGAACGCTACCACCATTGCCGTGAGGTGGAAAATCAGCGCTCGGGGCGAGAGTATACGTGAGTCACAGACTTGCGCACACATATCTTCTTTATCAGAGAATGCCAGGTAAGAGGTTGATTGACAGTATCTTGGGCCAGGATTGCGCACAGGATAGGGAATCGACGTTACCAGGTGATAAAAACAGAATTGTGTATAACATCTATTGAAGAAAATAAAATGAGATTTCTGGATGCTAAATCTGAAATACAAGTTATTCGCACTTGGAAGGGAAACACCACCACCTACTTTTATGTGTAAAGACAAATTTCAGGATATCAGGGATCAAAATTATTCTAAATGATTCAATTGTAATATTTTTCGGCTTTCCCCAGTTTTCAAAATCTAACAGCAGGTCAATAATTTTGTAAAATGTGCAAGTCCACTAGTAACTTCAGAAGCATACTCTTGGACTTGACCTTCAGAAGCATATTCTAAACGAAGCATGTAAGAGAAAAGCAATGGAATATGTTAGTGAGAAACCTAATAAGAGTATCAGGCAGGAGCTTTCAAAGATGACGATTGTGTACAATTACCCATAAAAATTCGAGATGGGCACGAGTAGAGTGAAAGGTAATTTTCTCGACTCGAGTTCCGAGCCGAGTCAGTGTTTTAAGTTCGAGTTTTGAGTTGAGTTGAGTTTCAAAGAAAACTCGCTCGAACAAGCTCGAACTCGCTCGTGCCCATCCCTAATAAAGATATGAGAAGTTGCAGAGAAGCAATGTATAATTGTCGAAATAAATTAGCCCCTACTCGACCCATATGCACTTTCCAAGCTATTAAGTAGATGACAGAGATCCAAGATGTTATTACGGCGAAAGGAGAAAAGTCCGTTTTCGTGGATGCTGAGTATCAAATAGTGGCTCATACTTGCCAGAGAAAGTAAAGTAAATTTTTGGAACATTGACTATACTGTTTTGATCTGGTTAACACAAAGTTAGTTTTTCATTTTCATAATAATACACGGTGGCCCAAAAGTAGGTATACACCCCTGCATTGATCAAGTATAACATTCTAGTTTATGGGTTTATTTGCTTCGGCTCTTCCTAGCTTAAGATGTAAGTAAAAACACATTAAAAACAAATAATAAAGAAACTAAGCCTATCTGAAAGATAACAATAAGAAATGATATAAAATGCAATGAGCCTGATCAGTACGGTACTGTATACCTACTTTTCGGACACCATGTAAACATCTAAGTTTGGCAACGTTGTAAAAAAACTGTGCGCAAACCTGGATTTTTGGATCTTGATCTGTATAACTGAAAAGTGTGCCCAATCTTGGATCTCAAGTGTGAGCAAGTCTGTTGCACCCGAGTAGACGGCGCCTCCCTACATATGAGTGAAGTCGACAGACTAGCGGCGAAGCCTCACTATGGTTAACGAGAAGCGTAAGAAAACTTTAAAAAAATAAACCCTACTTTTCTTTGATTTTGAGCATTTTTAATACTTTTTCCTTCCATTTTATTATATAAGTGCACATGCATTTTCCTAACATGAGTAATATTATAGGAACACTTCCTAAAGCAGGACCACATCCTAAAGAGTGTAAATAGACGGGTGGGGCTCTTTAAGCAAGTGTCTAGGGACTCAAAAAATATAAATATGACCCTAGTCAAATTAAATATTAGATTGAAAAATACTGGTGTTGATCTAAAATATCCCAAGTAATTTCTCCTATCTCTTTTTTCTTTCCTTCTTTTCTTTTCTTTTTAAATCCCGAATTTTGCGCCCCTTACTTCGGCGCCCGGGGTCGTCGCTTCGCTTACCCCTCCCCACGGAACGGCACTGGCTACAACTATGTCATTGTAGGCTCGTATTTTTACAAAATTATTCGACTTGTGTTAGTATGTCGCAAAATGTGACTGCGTTCCAATATTAGTATCAAAGAGGAAGAGAATTGCTTTAATCAATACTTATTGATTACGTTTCGTAACTATAGGGTTTACACTTGGAGCGTCCATACACCTTCTAAACATAAATATACTGACACTTATTGAGCCCTTTAAGATGCAGTATTTCCATATTCTTTATTGAGTAGAGATTCTACTAAGCTACATGGATATACGGTAACATACATATACCGTAAGATACGATGTTACGATATTTGTACCTTGTTTGCACAAATTCATTCCTGATAATCAAATATTTAATATAGAGTGTGTACAACCTTTTGTGACACTTTAGTCCATTACAATCATTCTGTAACGGAAGTTCCAATTTCCAATAACCTGGATCCTAGTACGGAGATATAATCTCTGACAGGTACAAGAAATATGCTAACGAAACTCCTTTAGGATTAGCGACATCTTAAAGGAAATATTAGAAATTCTGTTAAGAGGAATTGGAAATTACTTTAAACTTAATTTTACTGACAGTACCGGTAAGATTAAAATTTTCAGACATATTTTAATTCTCATATATCCACATTTTCCCCTTGATATGGTCTTTCTTCCTAAAAGCTACATTACGAATGATATATCAGCTACTTGTTACGTGCTAGCTTGTTACTTGACCATGTCTTTAATTCAGTTTTTTCTCATAGTACATCGACTATTTTGAATTTACGTTCTTCGTCAGCGTCAAGGCTATATTGAACAAGACTTACAGTGTAAAACTGTGACTAAATCATTGCAGAGCGTTCTATTGAATTCAGAATATCATTCAGCAAAAGGGTACTTGCTTTACCCATTGTATTGATTTGATTTTTATCTTAGTGTCCCTCTCAGCAGCGAGGCTATTTATTATGAGACGTGAATCTACAGCTTAACATGGAATCTGAACCATATGAGATGTCGCCAGGAATTGAAACCGGTTCTCTTATTCAAAAAGTGGACGGTAACCACTTAACCAAGAGGGGAGCTCGCTTAGCCATTGGAGAAAGCAAGAAATGCAATCTCTCAGTTTAACGTCCTACGTCTGTGTCCTTTAAGTTAAGGGAAATGAATGATTAAGACAAGTGAATGATGATAAAAGAATTGGTGGAATGACAAAGTTGGAGGAAATGGGGGTATCGCGAGAAAAGCCTGGTCCATCACAAACTTACTGAGGCGGGATTCGAACCAGGGACACCTTGCACCAAAGGAAAGCGTTCTATCACTGAACCACCGTAACCCCTTTAACCAATGGAGTAGGATTTTGGCACATAATATATTACTAGGCGTTACTAGGATATTTTCTTGTCAATAATAGTTCCTTATTTCTGGGAATAGGAACGTTCACTAAACATAGATTTCCACCTTTTATTTAATCATAGATGTAAGGCATTAACTCAGTGTACCGGTACCCTTTAGTTTCAGTATTTTGGGAAGTACTACACTATCATACGTTTGTAAGTGAAAATGTACCAACATGAGGTAAATATATCCAGGACTGTAGTCAGGCCCGTATCCAGGGCGGATCTAGGGGGGGGCGGTCCACCCCTAAATTTTTGCTGCCCCCCCTAAAAGTTTCACGGTAGGCTTGCAAATTAACTATAATATCGTGATGAACTATAATATGGTTGTATCAGAGCTCCCCTAACTTCTACCGGCCCTCCTACAGTTTTGGGCTGGCTACAGACCTGGCTGTAGTTGAGGGTATACAACAACAATAGCACACATCCTGTGCTTAATCTTATACATTAGAATAGATTTCCTGCTTCAAGGAGCAATGTACTTTTCTTTTGTTTATATATATATTTATTTAATCAGGCCATGATTCTAGTTATAAAAAATGTATCACTAACCTATTTTTTCTTACTCACTATTGAAATATATCGATCGTGTAAAAAAGAGAGAAACGTAGGGAGAGAAATTAAAAAATGATAACATTACATTAGTTTTGCCCCTGTCCAAGTTCTTGTTGTCTTAAACAGTAAATATCAGCAGAAGATTTTTGTTTAAATGTGGTATTCATACTCCTCGGTACATTCTGTTTTTAAATCCATACATATATCGGGGTCAACTTTCTCTGTTCCTGGATTAGTTCCTTTTGCCTAACTACATTCAAATATATTAATAATGAAATCATTTATCTAAGGAGCAGGGCCACACCTAATTGGGTCCACCTGGGCAGGAACTCCAAAACTTTCAAGTGGATCCTCCAATACAGTTGTACACGTTCTCAATAAAATCAGGGGTAAATGTGAGGGGTAATATGGGTGGATGTCGTTCAACACACCACCAAAAGATATGTACGGCAGTCCCCCAGTTTCTTAAAAAAATTACAATGGACAAAGATAGACAAAGGGGCGGCATGATGTCATACCACTATCTACCGTCCCCCTACCTTTTCAGATCTACTTTTACCCCTGAAAAAATTATACTTGTTTAACCGGGAAATAATTGTTGTAGCATGAAAATTTGATCTTACGTTTCATCTGCACTTTTTCTCTTATGAAAGGAATCTAGTTATATCATTCTTCTTAAAATATAGGTGGAAGTATTATACAATTACCTATCATCTTTTCGGGTTCAGAATATTACAGGCCTGTAGCCAGCCCAAAAATGTATTGGGGCTGGCTGAAGTTAGGGGGGGGGGCGATGCAACCATATTATAGCTCATTTGCCAGTCTACCGTGCAAAGTTTAGGGGGGCCAGCCAAAATTTAGGGGGCGGCCCCTCTAGACCCCCCTGAATACGGGCCTGAAATAATACCCCTTCAAAACTAAATAGACGTAGTGGCTTGTAGTATTGTACTTTTCCCCATCCAAAAAATTGACTTCTCCCAACAAAAATTTGTGGGGCGCACCTGCTCAGAAGTATAATCAAGAAAATAGTATAAAATGCCTTTAAACTATAAAACAGTATCACATCCTTTATATTTTAATAGAATTCTTAATTCAAGCGTTTTACATTTTTCCGTTTCAAAAAATGGCTTATATATCTTTTGTGTCATCCATAGATGTTCACAAAAACAGCATATACCTTGTAAAAATTTTAGGACTACAACATTGTATTCGGTATGTTCAAAAACTATCAAACCTTTGGGTAGAAAAAGTACATTTATTGATTTCAAAATCCAGAAAACTCATCCCTTTCAGAGTAGTCTCTTTGGTAATGCACACTTCTCCTAGCGCTACCGTCATTGTTGGAAACACTTCTCGAACGCAGTTTTTGGAATGGTGAGCAATCGTGTTGCCGCATTCCACATGATGTCTTCTTTTGACTCAAATCGGGTCCTTTTTAGTGGCATTTTTAGCTTGGGAAATAATCAAAAGTGTCACGGAGTCATGTCGGGTGAGTAGGGAGCATGACGACACAATGTCGTGTTTGGCGATGAAAGCCTAAATCAAATCTCGCGGACACTCTCCTCATGCCTTAAATCTCGTTCAAAATTGGATGTACCGATTCGATTCAATAGTTCCCGCTTGGGTATCGCGAAGCTTTTGAAAAAAAAAAAAGATGTAATATCGCTGCTGGATTGTTTCTGTCATTTTACAAAAAACTGAAATTCGACGACCGCTACATGACGACTACAGTCTTCATCCGTTGACCGACTACCAGCGACAAACGCTTTCTACATTGCGAGATTAAGGGAGGGGCTATAGCAGGCCCGTATCCAGGGGGAGTCTAGGGGGCCGGGCCCTCCTAAATTTTGGCTGGTCTTCCTAAAATTTTCACGGTAGACTGGTAAATGAACTATAATATGGTGATCAACAATAATATGGTTGCATGGGGCCCCCCTAACTTCAGTCGGACCCCCCTACATTTTTGTTCTGGCTACAGGTCTGAGCTACAGCCCCGGGCCATCAGGTGGAAAGGGGCCTCCACTCTGATCAAAATCTCAATTGCCTATCTAAAAAGAATCATGAAGACACAATCATCATCACAAAATAAAATATCATCAATCATATGTAACATATTCATTTAACTTTCACAGAAATGTATCAGGCGAAGTCAGCAGGGGCCATATATTTTTTTCTAGCCCCGGGCCTGCGGATGGGCTTTCTGTAGGCAGATATAAATTCAGGATTACGCATAACTGTGCCCTCTGCATCTACACTGAAGAAAGTCCTCCGCGCTTCATTGGATTACCCGAAAAAAAAGAATGGTTCGATACTTTTCGAAGACGCCTCGTGTGTGTATATATGTTCGAATTTTCCAATTGAACTATGTTTAAGCTTCGGTCGTGTTTCGAAGCATACGTTAAGAGTAGGTCCTGCCCCCCATAACCTCGTGTTGTATAAGGACTCACAACACAAAATTTCGATCTGAAACTCTTAAATCATAACAGAAAATAAACTTCGTTTCACGAAAATCATATTTTTTTCGACAAGATTAACCCGAAAGAATACCACCATTGCGAAGCCTTGAAAGAGCTCATTCGTGGCTAAGCGATTACCGTACGGGCTTTTGCCGCGTGAGACACGGTTTCGATTCCCGGCAGGAGCTGAAGTGATTAGGATCCAACTAGTGTTGTAAATAGAAAAAAAACCGTTCGTATTTTTTCAGAAATGTACGTTTTTTTTAGAAAAAAAACATTGCCTCTCGTTTTTTTCTAAATTTCGTTTTTTTTCAAATAGTCATTTCTAATGCATCTTACGTCTGTTTAAGTATTAAATATTTTTATGTAGGTATAATCACCGTAAAATGCAACATAAATTAAACGCTAGATACTGATACGCTACAAATATTTTACAATTTACATGAATGCCATACCTATTAACAATTCGAGTTTCAGCAGTTTTCATCAATATCAACTAAGAAATAAATGTAGAAATGAAATTTTGTTTTTTCGTGAAAGCAGGCCTTTAATAAGTACGAAAATAATGTCACGAACAGTATAAAATTCAAATAACTTGTCTAAAGGTAAAAACTAATACTAATTTGCTTAATAGTATTTTTCTAAATGTCATATATAAATAATTTGTCGACTAGATATATATGATATGCCGGCTCTACCATATATGCAACACGTGCATTTGCGTGGAGCAGCAAGTTTGGATGGTCCGGTAAAATCTGTCATAAGTATATTATTTAAATTAAATATTTCTTGTTGGAAACAGACTTCATGATGATGGTAGTTACATTTACTAAGCTGACCTTCTATTTGAATACTACATTCATAAATTACTGTATGTTTAGTTTGCATTTGGTCAAGGCCACATGGACAATGCTAAAGCAAATGGTTAAATAAATCCCAGCACAAATTGCTTGATTGTTGCCAAATGCAAGAATTCAGTTCTCGAATAGTAGTGAATATCTGTTCCAGTAAGTAAGTTATCACAGTTTTGATATGACAACTAGTCTTGTTTTTGTCAGAAACAAGTTCCTTATCATTGAAGATAGAAACAAGTTCCTTATCTTTGAAGATAGAAACAAGTTTTTTAAAAAATGTTAACTGGTATTGAAGGGAAATTAAGAAATAAAGATAAAAGAGCTAGTTGCACTGGAATTGCAAACTGATACATTGAGATTGAAGCTCGATAGTGAATTCTATAAAAAGGATTACCATTTTTCCTCTGCAGGTGTGTTTGCTTTATCTCTCACTAACGTAATAGATTAATATTTTTTTTAAAAAAAAAGACACAACGGGATTGCATTTTTAGTAAGTATTTAAGCCTTTCTGAGTGCAACTGCACTTACCCTCACCTTTGTTGTTCATGCTGGAGTAGCATACTTAAAATCATGACTTTTAAGATTTGTTCTTTCTGGAGAAAGGGGGAGGCGGCAAATTATGCCATTGCATGGGGGCGACAAATTGACTAGGACCGGCCCTGATGACATGTATATAAAAGACATGAATATAGGATGACACAATTTGAAGTAATGCAGGGTGTTTCAAAATTAATATTTGGGTTTTGAAACTTTGTAGTATCTGTTACAATTAACTTACAATTATAAATATTATATCAAATGAAAGAGCAACTCAAACAGTTTTGTACGCACGCATGTACAGCGGGGGACACTTCTAAATGGTACACCTTAGCCGTAAATCTCCATATGGCTGTACCATTTAGAAGTGTCCCCCGCTGTACATGCATTATTTCTTCTGTCTACCGTTAGAAAGAGCAAGCAGAAAAGATGTAGACTAGAGAGCAGAAAGTTTTTTTTTTGTGTTTTAATAAAGACTGAATCTGTACAGTGCAACGGTCTGTGTGAAGAATATTAAGGAGACGCTTGCAACTATGTCCTTATCGTTTGCAGTTGCTACAGGTCTAAAACCTACAGACTACGGTTTACGTGTCAATTTCGCAAGTGAAATATTTCTGCATAACAATGAAGATTTTCTGGATCGTGTAGTCTTCAGTGATAAATAGACATTTCACCTAAGATCTAATGTGAACACTCATAATGTTTGTATCTGGCCGTCAGCAAATCCTCAGGAGATGGTACACTTGAAATGAGACCCCTAAATTGAATGTGTTTTTTGCCATATGGCGGAAAGTTTATGGGCCTTTCTCGCCTATCGACTAGATGTGTGCCGTGTGACAAATGAATCTCACATTGAACACTTGTAGCAAAGACTGTTTGAGGTGCTCTTTTACTTGATGCATTGCTTATAATTGTACGTAAAATGTAATAAGTACTACGAAGACTTAAACCCCCAAAATTCATTTTGAAACACCCTGCATTTCTCACCAACAGTGTTGGAACTAAGATGTAAAACGGAGAGAAAAATTTCCTTATAAAGTTATTGTTTACAACAACTATATTATTATTAGTCGAGACTATAACTACAACAACAACACGAGTTAGTAGTCAAAAAAATGTAATCAAATGTATACTCGGTGGCCCAGGTAGCCAAAGTGGCACACACGGGTGTGTCATTTGTTTAATCCGCTCCTGTATGGACACTAATTAAGATATCGGGGTATTATTCTTGCAAAATATGGTTGGACTATAGTTTATCATATTATTTTTTTCTTCTGGTGTCGAATTTTCTTCTCAAATTTCACCCCAGTCAAAAATTCGAGAATTTTCTAATTTCGAATTTCCTTTACTTCTTTTTCCCTGTAGCTTCCTTCGTTGTAGAAAGATCTCCTTATACTTGCCAGGTAGATACCTCGGATGGATACCTAACTGTTGACATCAATTAGACGGGCCTGCGCGCAGTGTTGCCAATTAGGGAAATTAAAATTTTCCTAAATTTGGGGAAAAAATTAGAAATTTTTGTTTATAAATCCGTACCTATACGTCTGAGTGCAAGTCAACTTACGCCAATCGAACATTTGTCCTTACTTAACAAACGCAAGTACAGATCGTTACAATGGGGTAATTAGGGAACGCACGAAAAATTCGTATTTAGGTTCTAACACTTGATTTTTCTAGTTTTTCCCTACTTTTCTGTTTACAGTAATATATTTTTGGTAATTAGAAGTTTTGTTCCTTAAATATCGTCGTGTACCAATATTTAATTTAAGATAGTTTGCGTCTGTCTGGTAGCAGTGTTACCAGCTAGAAAATTTTAATTCCAGATTTTAGGGGGAAATTTTGAAAAAAATATCTGTTTTGTCTCTATTATTTCCCTCTTGTTGGCTATATCGGACCAAACGTACCAGTATCTGGAAGTCTCGTCTTTGCTCTACACAACGCATTATAGAAAGTTTCAATAGGATAATTAGGGGAAGTACAGTAGACCTTGTTCTCTAATTGGGAAGATAACTGTGATTTTTTTAAAGGTAGAATGAGATATTTTTTATTGACATGCTTACTTTATTAGATATCGTCACAATACTTGTAGGATATATTAGAGGGATGCCAAAGCTTATTTTAAGATAGTTTGTGTGTGTCTGATAGTAGTGTTGCCAGCTACAGAAAATTTTAATTCCAGATTTTAGGGCAAATTTTGGAAAAAAATCCCTTTTTTTCTATTATTTCCTTCTTGTTGGCTACATTCGAACAAACGTACCAGTGTCTAACAGCCTCATCCTTAGCCTACACAGCGCACCATAAAAAGTTTCACTAGAATAATTAGGGAAAGTACAGTTGAGGTTTATAATAAACCATGTTCTGGAAATGGTAAGAAAATGCTGAATTTCTGAGGTAGAATGAGATTTTTAAAAAAAATGTCATGCTTACTTTGTTATATATCGCCATGATACTTGTAGGATATATTCTTGGAGTACTAAGGGCTATTTTCAGATAGTTTTCGTCTGTCTGATGGCAGTGTTTCCAGCCAAAACAATTCATTCCCGCTTTTAGGTGAAAAATTCGGAAAATTTCCCTTTTCCCCTCTATTATTACCCTCTTACTGACTACATTGAAACAAACGTACCACTACCTAAAAGCTTCCTCTTTTCCCTACAGAACGCACCATAAAAAGTTTCAATAGGATAATTAGAGAAGCTGTAGCCCCGGCATATTTGATTTTTGCTTGTGAGGCGTAAAAAGTGTCAAAATTTCATATGTATGACAGAATTTTTTCTTTCCCTCTTTGGATGGAAGTAAGCGACTTCAGGATTTCACTGTACCTTGTCAACACACCAAAGATTTTTTTAGGCGACTTGAACCCATATAGCAGCAGTGGTACTAGATACAAAAAATTTTGAAATTCGGTTAGGGAATTTTTTGTAAATTTTCACCCCTACATTTCCCTCAATAATTTCCCACCTATTGGCAACACTGCAATACAACTTACACCAAAAGATAGCCACATCCATTTTCTAAAAAACAAGGCCTTAACCATATCAATCGAATGAATTGTTTTTGAGCAATGAGTGACTAACTGGAAATGTAGGAAAACGCCAAAAATGACCTGGGGCCGAAAGGAATAATCACACAATTTTGCTAGTATATAGGTGCAAATAAACAAAAGATTTGTAAGTTACGAGGGCTTCGACTCAAGTTCTGTTGATTATTTCAATAATCTGCGACGTAAATCAATAAATGATAGTTGCCAGAAAAAAAACAGACATTTGAAAAAAAACATGAAAAAGAACGATGTTTTTTATTGAAAAAAAACTTCACAGAAAAAAAACCGTTTTTTTACAACACTAGATCCAACGTTAAGCTGTAGATTCACGTCTCATACAGCCTCGTTGCTGAAGGAATTCCTATTAACAGAGACAACTTGCAAATTCCTTGCTGTAAGTTTGAATTGCAAGTAGCCCAAGCTTTCAACAAACTTAATTGGAAATTGTACAAGCATGCCGCAAACTAGATTCCAGTAACGAAGTTACATGGGGGCAACCTTGCATTCAATGTTCATTCAAGCTTGACGCAAGCGTTTTACGCTTTGAGCAAGTCAATAGCCAATGAACTGCCGGTTATAGTACGTTGTTCTACGATGGGTCAAAACCATCGCTTGCAAATACAACGAAAGACAGATTATATGAAAGCACTCCTTGAAAGTTCGAGCGTAGAAAGTCAAAATCCAGCACGCGCCAACTTGCCGGAAAAACTTTCTTGCTACTTGGGACATTAAACTAAAATCAAATCAAATCTAAAACCAAGTCTCAAAGAAGGTATATTTCATATTATATGAAAATCAGATTACTTCTTTTCTCCTTTCAAAAGAAAAATATTTTTACTAAACGTGTTCTTTTCAAAGATGCGATGTATTAGTTTTCCTCTGACCTTAGTCCCTTGTAACAGTTATAAATTATGTATCTCACGCACGTTGTGTTTCATGAAGATTGCATAAGCTATTTTTTACGAAATATATTGCGGACTCTAATGTCTTATATGAGGTAATTTTACCTGTTTGATGGACTTCATCCTCAAGGAAATGGGATTATTGGAAAAGTAATAAGACCTAACCGTGACGCTCATAAAACTGGACGGCCCAAATTATCAGGTTAGTTTTTTTTTAATACATTAGGCACAGTGGCTCAGTGGTATGACTCTTACGTCTGATGCGTGGGGGTGGCGTAATTAGAATTCCGGCTAAGTTTTGTGCCTTTAGGTTTTGTCCAGCTATGTATATAATTTCAATTTTACAATTCTAAATTATTCTCTATGGTAGCGTTTCCCAACCGGTGTGCCGCGAGGAAATCGAAACATAATTATTAATTCTATTGCAATCAAATTGCAAGACATTCTGTCTCACATTATATTTGTGAGGAAAAATGTATATTTGTGTATTACATTACTTTGAGCGTCTACTATGAATCTACAATATTAAGTTCCATACTAGGTTACTATTCTGTACATTTTTAATGTTGGAAAGGTATTCGTTATAATTGTTATCACCATTATTGCTTCTTTATTGTTACAGACTATTTCGTAACTTGAAAATTTAAAATATTATTCCATCCTTTCGACAAATTACCTAAATTTGTGTTTAAAAAGTAAAAGAGATTTGTTTGTTCGTTCGTTATTTAGTAATCTTCCTTCTTAGTGAAAGATTGGATACAATTTTCGAAAGAGAAAGTGCATTTTTATAAACCTGAGTCTTATATTTCATCGTAATTGTTTTCTATTTTTAAATTAGAATGAAAAATAAGCATAATGATTTACCACGGATTGAAACCAGTGATCGAACCTTCTTGTCTGTGAAAAAGATATCCGTAATAACAGAAAAAGATACCAAGGTGTTTTATGTTTACAAATAATAATAATAATAATAATAATAATAATAATAATAATAATAATAATAATAATAATAATAATAATAATAATAATAATATCTATATGAGTGTGACGCGAGAATTCAAGTTATAAATGTAGTGTGCCGCAAGTTGAGAAAGGTTGGGAAACGCTGCTTTATGGCATTCTCTATTTTAATGTGTTTTTTTTTTCTTTTTTTAGGGACGTGCAAATAATTGCCGTACAGATTGAAAATATAAGTGTAAACTGATGTGCCAGAGTAGATTAGATTAGATTCCTAGAGAAGAGTAGGGTTAATAGAGTTAAGTAGAGTAGCGTAGGTAGGTTGTACGTTGGGGTAGGTTGGTTGGTAGGTTGGTTGGTAAATTTAGTTAGGGTAGGTTGTACGTTGTGCTTATAAGTACCTTTAATGTAGTTTTAGCAGTCATACGAGATTTATGAAACTTGTAATGGTTTTACACTAGTAATTCTACTCTTGTAAACATAAAAATAGCTTTCATATATTGATACTCTGCATAAATACTCTGCTAGTGAGGATTAATATCTAATAGATAGATAATGTGTTAATAATTCGTCTTCTATCATATTCAGTTACTTATTTTAACCATCTTATAGCACTTTCTACAGTTTTAGACTAGTAACTCCATACTTGTAAGCATAAAATACAAGTTATCTGCTTGTCTTATAGGTAAGATAGCCATATGTTTGGATTATCTACTCAATGATCTAATAAAATACTATTACATATTTCTCTTCCTAATTTCAAAAATCTATGGATCACTATTTTGCTCGTTGACTGTAGGGAGACAGGCAAATCAGCATCATTTATAACCTTAGGCTGTGGAAAATTTTATCATACAAAACTATGTGCAAGATCTAAGTCAATATTTACTATATACATGATATTCAACGTAGTTCTGACCAGTGTTTCTTCCAGACATGTTTTTTGGGGGGCACTGATCCCCGGAGATCTGAGAATGCCCCCCGGAGGAGACCAAAATAATACGTCTTATATATAATAATAAATAGAATAGTACCAGCAGTGTCCCCCGGAATAAGGTAAACGCGCCTGAATTCGACAGGCACCCGAATTCGACATACCTGTGCTTAAATGTTGTGAAATAAGCGTGCGATCGTGCATAGAAGTGGCAACATTATGGGAGTGTCTTTTCTCGTGTCAAAAGTGCGGTTACAGTATATGAGTCATATGTATGGAGAAAAGAAGTACATTGTTGTGTGTGTGATGCACTCTTCGAGAAAAAACACATAATCTTAAGAAAATCATAAGACGGCAGGTTATTTTCGTAAGACTTTTATTAAAGTTAGGTTTACTTCAAGCAAATAGTGGTACTTTAATGTTATAAAGAAGTTCCAATCAGTGCGTTTTGTTTTCTTCTGTGAGGACAAAGGTTGTGATGTAACATGAACGGGGGGTTGTCGAAAACACGAGCCTTTATTTGTGACGTAAACCGGATTTCGACAAGATTGTTGAATTCATGCTCAGTAGTGCAAATATACTAATTTTAACTGAATATTGAAACGTACAAGTATGTTCAAAATCTTTCATAAAGCTATTTGTTGCATAATTCTCTGATAGTTGTAACCTCAGTTCGACATGGAATGTCAAAATCAGGTTCCTGCATGTCGAATTGTGGATCTTCGAAGTAACTACTCAGTTCAGAAAATTTAAGTTGTGTTCTTTTGCCCGTCTGATAATTTCTGCATAATAATAAAACAATATTTGAAGCTGAGAAGAGATTACTACTAATAATAATGCCGACTTAATGTTTTACATGGATATAATTGAAGGTGTCGAATTCAGATACCGCAACTGTCGAAACCAGATGAAGTATGTCGAATTCGGGTTCCATTGGCGAGTTCCAGTTTCATAAAAAAAATTTAACATTAGCATTTGAGCCTTGAAGTGACTTTTAGTATTAGTAGACACTGTACATTTCAAGGAAAAAAATGGGCCAACACCGACCAATATTATGGCCACAATAGGCATATGATTTTGAAAAAGGTCCTTAACCTGTCGAAATCCGGCGCGTTTACCTTAGTAAGTGTGCCCCCCTGGAACATTTTCTCAACGACTGGTTCTGACTTTGTCAGCATTTATACTTACAGATTTAAATACATTTTATTAAGATATTTTTTAAAAAAAAATATTTGCTGATTATAACATTATTTTCATTTTAAAACATTAATTTTGGAAAACAGATTTGAGAAAAATCATAATATTTAACATTTATTTTCTTTTCTTATGTTACTGATAAATCTCTTTCTGAAGCAACGGTGTAGAATCCCAAGGTCGAAAGCATTGCGCCTGCCACCTGTTGGGCAATCATGAATTTACATAGCAACTGTGCTCGGTGGTGCCATCTACCAAGAGCGGATATTGATAACGGCTTTGTTGAGCTCCACGTGGATATGGAAGCAGGAAATAAATTTCTTTTGCGTAACTATTGAATTTTATTTCGCGGAAAGTGTTATCGAAGGAAAGAAAACTATTTATTTCCTGTTGTGTTATTTGGCGTTAATTTAACTAACTTACAAAATAACTGCATTATGTAAAGCCTCACCACAGGTTATGAACGGAGCTTAGTTACGTAATTTCAATCTAGTGGATGTGGTAAATTTCATTTTCAGAAAAAGGAAATTTAAGTATTTTGTTGCATATTTTGGTGGCTCAAAACGCAGCACTAAGTATTTTGGTAGTTCTAAACACAACACTAGCTACGACAAGAATTGCACCCGTTTACAAGTAGACTGAGAAAAACAATTGTATGTGGCATACGTAAAATAGTGTTACATTTGTAAATCCTTGTATTTTTGGACTTAACGTACAGCAAAAATATAATTGAAAACGCATGTTTTATAATACTTTCTGTATAAGTGTTTCATCTGTATGTACTTTCCGTATGAAACAATATAGGCGGTCAGGACCTCACATACAAATGAACGTATATAACCATAGAGCTGACGAAGGTAACATACATATATGTGTGTAATATAAGGAAGACTGTTAGATATCAGACATCCTGCAACGGGATGATGTAATATCTAAGGGCAGTGCCTATGTAGCGTACGGATAACGTATGCTCCGTACTGATTTATGTAGTAAACAAGAGGATTCCGTATATTTGTACAATATTTCGCTGTCTCGAGAACGGATTTTTCTCAATGTACGAGTTAGTTCAACATAAGCATTTTTTTCAACCTTGAATTTTTGCCTCCTCTAGCAGCATGCCTATTACCCTCCTCAAGGGATAGGACACAATCCTTTCCCTCAATTTACTCTTCTCCAATTTATCATTCTCTCTTCAAATCTGCCATTTCCCCCCAAATTTACCATTGTCCTTTCAAATATACCATTCTCCCCTCAAATTTGCTACTCTTCTTTCAAATTTACCATTATCCCCTGAAATTTACTATTCTCCCCCAACTTTACCATTCTTCTATCAAATTTGACTTCTTCTCCCACATTTATCATTATCACTTTAAATTTACCACTGTCTCCTCAAATTTGCTATTATTCTCTCAAATTTACCATCATCCCCTCACATTTATCCTTCTCCCTTCTAATTTACCGTTCGACCCTCAAATTTGCCATTTTACCCTCAAATTTACCATGCGCTGCCTAAATTTACTATCCACCCCTCAAATTTGCCTTTCTCCACCCAAATTTATCATTCTCGCCTGAAAATTGCCATTCTCACCTCAAATTTACATTCTACTCTCAAACTTGCCATTCTACCGGTACCCTCAAATTTACTATTCTCCTCCCAAATTTACCGTTCTCCCCACAAATTTACCATTCTTCCTTCAAGTTTGCCATTTCATTCTCAAATTTCCTATTCTCTCCTGAAATTTACCATTCTCCTCTCAAATTTGCCTTTCTCCGCCCAAATTTTCCATTCTCTCCTCAAATTTGCCATTCTCCATTTAAATTAGCTATTATCCGTCCAAATTTACCGTATTCCCTTCAAATTAGTCATTCTTCCCACAAATTTAACATTCTCCTTTCAAAATTGCCATTCTCCGCCCAAGTTTACCATTCTGACCAAATATTTACCTTCGTTTCCCGAAATATATCATTCTGCATCACACGTTTACCATTCTGTCTCATAAATTTCCCTTTCTGTTCCTTAAACACGTTTTCCCTCTTCCCAGGTCTCCATTTTTCACTGGGTTTCAGAGGAATATCATTTTTATCATGAAAAATGATATTCCTCTGAATAACCTCATGGGCACAACCTATTCCATAAAACCCACGTGTGGGCACCTCTGTCCCTTGTATCCTCACACCTACGCACGAAGTCCCAGTACTTGGCTAAATGCTGGACCCCTTATCACGATGATTACATGTCTGTTCAACTCCATCTTGGCGATCAGTACGCGATGACGTAACACTTTGAACAAGCAAATGTTTTCAAGGAGGCACTTGAATTTGTTATTGTGGTTTGCACATGATTGTAAAAAGGAATGCATGATTGTAAAAAGGAATGCAAGCTTAGAATCTCAAATCCTATTGTAGGTTATATTCACGTCTCGTATATTCTGTTTCCAGCATCATTCCACCCCACTTGTACTATTTTGGGAAATACAATTAAAAAAAGGAACAAGAAATATTATTGAAGCAACGACTTTAGCACCTACTACCGGTACTTGGCTAGCTACAATTTGTTTTATTTGTTTTGTTAAGGTTTAGCCTCCCTTTTCAGCAGCGAGGCTATAAGCTGGCCTAGCTTAATTTCTTTTGTTTGTTTTGTTAAGGTTTAGATTCCCTTTTCGGCACCGAGGCTATAAGCTGCCCTAAGTTCAATTTTTGTTGAGGTTTGTCCTCCCTTTTCAGCACGGAGGACATAAGCTGGCCTAGTTTCATTGCTTTGTTAAGGTTTGTTCTTCCTTTTCTGCACCGAGGCTATACGTTGGCCTAGCTTCAAGCTGTTTTATTTGCTTTTTGTTAAGGTTTAGCCTCCCTTTTCAGCACCGAGGCTTTTTGGGACATTGAACCTTCAATTTAAAGTGGAATCCGAACCACCGTGATACGTTCAAATTTCTTTATGTTCACCCACCGAGAATTGAATTCGGAACCACGTGTACGAAAAGCACACGCAGTAGCTACTACGTAGGTAGAGATTGCAAGCTTGGCATCAGTATTTCTTTGTTTTCTTTCTTTAAAGTCTCTGGAAAAAAATTTTAAAACTACAATGTTATTTATTGTAGGGTCTAATAAAAAGTGCCAAACACAGTTGATTTTTACATCCTCTAATGACCAGTTCAAATGTCTGCATTAGACCTCAATCAAACTTGTTTCTACTTCCACCGGGAAATCAGTGATTAAATTTAAAATTGGTATTCGATAATTACTACGATGAAATTATATTTATATGTAACTACTCAAAAGTTATCAAAATAAATACGATGAGAGTTCTCTACTTATCAGTAGTGCTGAAGTTACATCAAGAAATTACCACTAAATCTTAAGTTTTGTTTGCAATTTACATTGTTTTACCTTTCTATTAATTATTTAATTAAATTCGTGGAGAAAGGTTGAATATCTCTTTCAGTAATAATAATAATGTCTCATTAATCTCACCAATGGTTATCCTACCATCTTTTGGTGAAATCGTCGACAGCGTCAAAAACTATCGTATCAGTTTTCTAAACTTTTCAGGAGAGCGATTTTTAGGTTTTCACACAACTTTCAAGAGCCATAACGCAAAATCTATTTTACGGAAAGAAGTGAACATTTACCAAGTTATAACTTAAATCATAAGAAATCAGTGTAGAAAGTTTTATGAAATTTGTCTGTAAAACCTTGCGGAAAATTGGCGGGAAAAAGATACGATAGTTTGTGATGATGATAATCCTCTCTTGTATGAAAGATACGACGCATATTTTTTTATACTGAGAACTACATTAATAGATGAACAATCGGAATATATTGCACTTTTATTGAAAAACTTCGTGTTTACACACACACACACGTTTCCTGAGATTCTTGAGGGTAAAACGAAATTCCTGAGAACACACAAGAAACACAACATTAAGAGCATACTAACCATAGCATAAAATAATGCTATTAAGTTGTCATTGCCAGAATATAAAATCTTGCAAGGTAATATCAAATTTCATGCTTTGATATCGCACTTGACAAGAATGGCTAATGTGGTAAAGTTCTGTAAAATTGAACATGTTCAGGGTTTCGAATGATTGGAGTTGGACCCGGACACAATGATAACGAGTCCTCGTACTTCTCTTGAGATAATTTTTGAGAAGTCTGCAAAGTAGGAATTCTATCTGGTGGTTAAATCTGCGTTCTTTTCAGGGGAATAGTTCTGTAATTGTCCTCCAAGTGACTTGTCTTAAACTGAATGCAATCTGGAGAGCCTTTGTGCACTTTCACTTCGCGCATTTCCGTCCAATTGATTGAATCTCCATTTTCGTCACGTCTAACAGACAAAATACGAAGATATTGGGATAGAGATCTAAAGTCTCATAAATCGTTTCTGTCAACACAATGAACGGTATATGGATTATTTTTCCTTTCCAGTTTAACAATCGGCTCAAGTTGCGAAGGTACAAAAATACTGCCACAGTGCTTAATAGATGTGCTTATAGTACTGTGGACTGAATCTCCCTCATTTTGTTCATGCCGAGATTCAAAGAATCAGAAAGAAATTTCTCCTATGTTCTTACGTGTTTTCACCGCATACTACATCATAGCAACCAAGCTGAACTCCTACTAGGTCCATTCTGTATTTCTATAACTCAATCGTTACGGATTTTAACGCGCCTACCCTATAAAGACTGCTAATATTCCATGTTCCAAATCTCATGTCCATTTTCTTTTGCTGGGGTCGTGCCAAGTTATCAGTCCTGGTCCGAGGCTTCTGTGAATGTTTCTGAACAAGTGTCTTTTTCTTACAGGATGAGGCTGTTAGCCTCACCCAACCCCCCAAGCTGGAGGACCACTCCTTGTCGTCTGTCTGCTTATTCAGTATATTCGCAGCTAACCTCTATATCTAAAGACCTTCTCGATCCGCAACCTGACGACGCCCCATGCCGTGTAAATATATATACACGGTGGCCCAAAAGTAGGTATACACCCCTGCATTGATCAAGTATACCATTCTAGCTTTTGCTTCAGCTGTTCCGAGCTTAAGATAGTATACATTTTTACCTTGACGAAGAAAGACAATAGAGATCGCTAATAATATAGGCCACCACACTAGCAACAACACTTGCTTGGTTTTGAGATCTGCGTGACGGGATGGTTTTGAAACCATTCTGGAAGTTGACTATGATTCACTGTCCGGACCATTTACAATCCTCGTATCAGAAGTAACAATCTGACGGGAAATCTTCCCCGTTATTCCGTACACTCGGATAACTGTAATCTTTATTGGTGGTATTAATTTATATGGCACGCAAAAGGGTAACTTTTTAAGCAATAGCTCGGAGATGCCGAATGATCTATGCCTAACTCGTCTGCAATAGCACGAACACTTTTCCGAGAGAACGCTTCCACGGTGTTCCTGAAGACCTCATCAGAACATGCTGTTGTTCGGTAGCCGTGGGCTCATATTTTAATGTTGTCACAGGCACGAAGTTTTATAAATTAATTCATTCAGAGGCACTTCTTTCTTGTTAGATGTGTAGAGTGGCCCATTATGAGCTCGTGAAGGAAAATAACCCGGAATTGCGTGTTTTTCATGTCGCACTTTCAAAGGATCTTATTCAACATCACGTTGTCTTCTGACTCATTCACTTCCCTAGCCCGTTTGCTGAACATGTACGGAGTTTGTGACGTCGTACTCCTGACCTTGGTCTATCCATTGGTTTCATTATAAAGGGTGGTTTCCCACCAGACATAACTTTGGATATTTCGATAAATTTAGTGTTCTAACTCAAAATTACATTTCTGTTTATCATTGCATATTGCACTTTTGCTGATGTGGCCTGTAAATATATAAATGCTTGTTTATTATATAGGATTGCTACTTTTCAAAGTGGAAAGTCAGGACATTCTTGGTTGAAGACTGAGAAAAAACACCTAAAATATACAGTCCACAACCATCCGGTAGAAAAAAATTCCTTTTACATTTTTTCTTTTTCTCCCTAAAAATTGTACTTCTCTTAACTATTTACTGACCCAACAGTTTCTTCCGATTTGTGCATCCTAAAAATTCTATACAAATAAATAGAAACTTTGTTTTCAAAATTAAGAATTGAGCTTCCAGTGAGACCATGTGAAATGTGTTGCGTTCATTATTCTCAGATTTCTCATGACTGAAAAAATCGGGTCAACCAAGGCAATATCCATCGAAACTGGCAGAAAAAAATAATAATAATAATAATAATAATAATAACAATAATAATGAATAAATAAATAAATAAAATAAAAATGTAAGAGATTTAGTGTTTCACAAGATTTCGAACAGCAATTTCAATGAAGAAACTCTAAACATTGGCCAACTTTGCCGTTTTCCCACGCCCCCATATGAGCAAAAAGTACAAATACAGGACATTACCATATAGTGATCTACTTAATTGCTTCACATACAATTTTTTATATATGTGTCCCCAAGGGGGAATTGGCCTCCGAAAAAACTGCTGAAAAACAAAAAAAAAAAAAAAAAAACACGACCTTTACTCTTCTCCCCCCCGCCGCGATACCCCAATATACATAAAATATACACCTGCGGGAAGCTGCATCCTTCAGGAATAGATTGGGAATCCAAAATCATCTTCCTACCTTGTGGTGGACAAACACCGTGTGCGTGGGTTTTCTCGGGGTTCTCCCGTTTCCTCCCACTTTCTTCATTCCACCATTCCACTCATTAGGCCTACTCATCATCACCGTCTCCTTTAGCCTAACCAGCATAACCGTGGGACGTAAAACTCAAAGATTTCATTTTTTTCATTTTCCTACTTTAGTTAGGGGCTGAGCTATTAAGGTTTAAAGCCCCTATGCAACAGTTGGGTCAGTGAGCCTTTAAAGGTATAAAGCTTAAAATACGTAGTTTTACACTCCATTAATTACTAAATACAGTAAATATAATAGCTTAAGTTTTTGTGTACATACAATGATTTCGTTGTATACATTCATATTTTCATACATAGAGTAACATTTCATTGAAACAAAGAAGTGTGTACGTTGTGAGATTCGATATGCGTGCCATCTGTTGAGTTCTAGGCTTACTTCCACAGACCATCTTATACGTAAAGTGCTGCCACCTGGTTATTATATCGTGTTATTAAAATTAATACGCATCCGTTTCATCCTAAACACTGGCATGATAACTTTTAATTGTGTATTCCTAGATGACCCGCCAGTGCATTTTTGTCTTAAATTAACGCCTATTTTCCATGTTGAGTATCAAAACAGAAAACAAGAAGTAATATATTTTATTAAGGTGTTTTGTTTCTCGTGCGTAAACAAAATTAACTTAATTGTGACGTATGTTTCTTAATTGAATATTCTATTGCCAGTTTGCATGGATGATTTTCTGTACTTTATTCATTATCCGTACTTTTACAGTTGCCTTTCAGTCAGAATTTCTTTGCTCATCTTATTTTTCTTCACTCTCAGTTTTTATCATATGATGCTATTTACGTTGTGCAAACAGTGTACGCGGGCTGAGCATTGTCAAGATAATATTCAAGTATATGCAGAATGACCATTAATTTACATATACGAGATAATTTTCACATAATCCACGATTTCAAATTTTCTTTCAATTTAAGAAAAAAAATATAAGGCTCGTGAGAGTTATCCAAAATTACATATTTCATTTTAACAAATTTAAAATACAGTGTAGTAAAATCTCTGAATAACGGACACTAGTAAGATATGCTTATTTTGTCGATTAGTTTAGATTACGCTAGGCTAAATTAGGTTAGGTGAGATTCGTTTAGGCAAGATTACGTTAGTTTTAAAAATATTACAAACTCACTTATTTCTGTTCAAATTATGTTGGGTTAGGTTAGTTTACGTTAATTACGTTAGCGCTCCGTTTACACGATGTTCACAGCGAAATATCCCTATTAGCAGAGACAACTTGCAAACCGCTTGCTTTAAGCTTGCATTGCAAGTCGGCCAAGCTTGCATCCAGCTTGATTGGAAAAGTATGCCGCAAGCTGGATTCCAGTAACGAAGTTACATGGGGGCAACCTTGCATACAGTGTTCTTTTAAAGCTTCAAAAGTCAAGTCAAGTCAATTGCCAATGAATGACCAATGGTGCTATGATGCTCTCCGAAGGGTCTAAAGCATCGCTTGCAAGTACAACAAAAGGCAGATTGTATGAAAGCATGCGTTTCAGGTGCAAGCATAGAAAGACAAAAGCCAAGCACGCGCCAACTGGCTGAAAACTTTCTTGTTACTAAGGATGTAGATATTTATACTTTTCTTTATTCTCAAATCTCTATTACATTCCTGACACTCAGTCCTCAACTTTATTAATCCGTGTCTATGTACAAACCTTAATATTCCGTCTTCATTAACGACATAAGTATGTACAGTCCGCAGCAAAAAAACCTGCAACATGAGCATGTAAGTTTATTGTGAAGTCTTTTGTTCCCAAATAAGTGTGCAGGGGAGGACGCCGAGGATTTTCCTGGCTGATTCGTGCCACTTAGACGTTATGTTGATTCCCTGAACTGTTAGGCGTAGTTTCACAATAAACTTACATGCTCATGTTGCAGGGTTTTTTTTTCTTTTCTGCGGACTGTACAAAGTTGAAAATGGAAATGTCACATCCGATACACGAGTCCGCTATACTCGACTAACTACTTGAATCATTCAATTCACATTTCATTGTGTCGTCTTCCGGTAACTACATACAAAATGTACTTTTATTTCATTCCTACACGAAACGTATATCCATTATGGTTGCCTTACTTCAACTCATTTCTCCTGTAAACCTTCTATTTTTTACCTACTTCTGGACCCCTTCTTCTCGGTGTTGAATTCAGGTATGATCAAGGGGGGAGGGCTGAGCCTCTCTAGAATATATAAGAGCCCCCCTTAGAATATCTATACACATGCATAAAAATATTTGTTTTTTTTTCTGTTTAATTTTTTTCGCAAATAAGACACTTAAAAGCAAAGATATTTGTTCTTTCAAGGAAAATTAATTTCTTCTTTTGCTCAACCTAATTGTTCTAATTAACAAATTGCGTTTTCGTATAACCCCGCGTAAGCCTTCATCTTCCTGACTCATTCTTCATATACGTATTGCGTAGATGTCGAGGCGGGTTGTTTTAAAAGCTTTCTTGCCAGGGACGTACACAGGGGGTGGGTTTTGGAGGTCCGGACACCCCTGAAATACGGACTTTTTGTAAATTTAGTCTAATTTTAGGGGCAATTTTACAATTTTTAATATAATTTAGCCTGAAATTGTGTTTGGACCCCCCGAAAAGCTTTGGACCCCTGCCGAAATAAATTCCTGCGTACGTCCCTGCTTCTTGCACTCTTGGGAGCAAGGGAGGAAGGCAAAAAGTCGATAAAAGAGAGTTTTTCACATGGAGGTGTAATGTGAGGGGTTTCTACACTGGTTTTTATAGAAAGGTTTCTGTGTTTTGTAGATTTTATACATTCCGGCATTCGCCTGGTGGAACTGAGGAAATTCTTTGGAAAATTTGAGTTAGAATAGCCTTGCCGGACCATATCCCGAAGTGTTTTTTTATTTAACCCTTAAATTTTTATCCACCCCCCCTATTCCTTGTACAACAGTCTTAATTCAACACTGCTTCTGCTGAATTCACCCAACTAAAGATAGGCCCTCATTTCTATTGTGGTAGTTGTACGCAGTGTAAATACAATAAATATATGATTTCTACCTAGGTGAATAAAGATAAAGGTTTACATCGAAATGCTGTACACTCTGTTCTTGAATTATTTGGATGTGAGGGAGATATGGGTAGTTTTGTTTTCAAATGGTTGTCCTCCGCTGTCCTTCGGAGTGCTGTAATATAACTTTATTATTAAATACAGAGAATTTATCGTATTGCATAGCCAGAATATATTTAGAGCTACCAAATTTTGTAGATGGATAGGTGTTTACCATATCTAATCGCGTACGAAGCTGTTTTTCGATTTTCGGCTCGGGGAAGGTTTGCAGGAAGATCAAAATGTGTGCACGTGTCTCACTGTTTTTAAACACGCCTCGCAACCAACCAAGCTCGTCTGTATGCAACGAACATTATCTAATGGATATGCACTTGTCACTTTCACTGTCTTTCCACTGATGCCTTGTCGACGGTAGATGAATATATGTTCTAGAAGGTTTGTTATACTTGAAAAATGAAAACTTTAAGTTTCACGTCCCACGTTATGCCGGTTAGGCTGCTAAAGGAGACGGTGATGATGAGGAATGAAATGGTGGAATGAACAAAGTGGGAGGAAACGTGTGAACCCCGAGAAAACCCACGAGCACGGTGTTTGTCCACCACAAAGTCCACACAGCGCAAGCTGGGATCGAACCAGGGACCTCAGGCACAGGAGGTGAACGCTCTATCACTGAGCCACCCCGCCCCCTTTGTTTTACTTATGTATAACGTTATAAGTATAGATATCTAAAACGTAAGTATGAAATGAAATTATTGTAATATCCAATCGTCCCTCACCGTTTCAAAAAAAAAAAAAAAAAAAAAAAAAAACTAACAACATTCGGATGAAAATTATATACTTTGTTCGAACATGAAGTATACGGTGTACAAGGACTCGTTATAAACTGATACTAAAAAAAGAAAAATGTAATTAAATATTTCGTTTAATGTCCAACGATTATGCCTTTTAGGTTAAGTTAGACAGGTGATTGAGGCAGGGGTGATTGAAATTTACCAATCCCTTTCAGCATAAAGTAAACCACTCTCTGATCGATTGAATTTTACCAATCCCTTTCAGCATGAAGTAAACCACTCTCTGATCGATTGAATTTTACCAATCCCTTTCAGCATGAAGTAAACCACTCTCTGATCGATTGAATTTTACCAATCCCTTTCAGCATGAAGTAAACCACTCTCTGATCGATTGAATTTTACCAATCCCTTTCAGCATGAAGTAAACCACTCTCTGATCGATTGAATTTTACCAATCCCTTTCAGCATGAAGTAAACCACTCTCTGATCGATTGAATTTTACCAATCCCTTTCAGCATGAAGTAAACCACTCTCTGATCGATTGAATTTTACCAATCCCTTTCAGCATGAAGTAAACCACTCTCTGATCGATTGAATTTTACCAATCCCTTTCAGCATGAAGTAAACCACTCTCTGATCGATTGAATTTTACCAATCCCTTTCAGCATGAAGTAAACCACTCTCTGATCGATTGAATTTTACCAATCCCTTTCAGCATGAAGTAAACCACTCTCTGATCGATTGAATTTTACCAATCCCTTTCAGCATGAAGTAAACCACTCTCTGATCGATTGAATTTTACCAATCCCTTTCAGCATGAAGTAAACCACTCTCTGATCGATTGAATTTTACCAATCCCTTTCAGCATGAAGTAAACCACTCTCTGATCGATTGAATTTTACCAATCCCTTTCAGCATGAAGTAAACCACTCTCTGATCGATTGAATTTTACCAATCCCTTTCAGCATGAAGTAAACCACTCTCTGATCGATTGAATTTTACCAATCCCTTTCAGCATGAAGTAAACCACTCTCTGATCGATTGAATTTTACCAATCCCTTTCAGCATGAAGTAAACCACTGTCTGATCGATTGAATTTTACCAATCCCTTTCAGCATGAAGTAAACCACTCTCTGATCGATTGAAGTTTACCAATCCCTTTCAGCATGAAGTAAACCACTCTCTGATCGATTGAATTTTACCAATCCCTTTCAGCATGAAGTAAACCACTCTCTGATCGATTGAATTTTACCAATCCCTTTCAGCATGAAGTAAACCACTCTCTGATCGATTGAATTTTACCAATCCCTTTCAGCATGAAGTAAACCACTCTCTGATCGATTGAATTTTACCAATCCCTTTCAGCATGAAGTAAACCACTCTCTGATCGATTGAAGTTTACCAATCCCTTTCAGCATAAAGATATGAGACTTAGAGAATTTAAGATGAAAATCCGAAATGAAATGAAATCTTTCAGTTTAACGTTCCACGTTTATGCCCTTTAGGCTAAGGGAGACGAATGATTAGGGTAAGTGAATGATGATGGAAGAATTGGGAAAATCATAATGTGGGAGGAAACGGAAGTACTCCGAGAAAACTCACGGACACGGTGTTGTCTACCACAAACTTACTTGGCTGGAGTCAATACTGAGCCATCGCGTCCCCCAAGATTGAATCCGAATCACCGCAAAGCATTGATTTTTTCAGCGTTTTTTTCTTATCGGGGATTGAAACCATGTCCTGCAGCAAAGCCAGGCGCTAGATTCCAGACCAGCGAGGAAAGCTGATCAATAAAAATCCATCTACAAAAGAATCAATTTCGGTGCCCACAAAAATTGCTATAGAGACAGAAAACGGTAATAGTAGCGAGAAGGAATTTCCTTGAATCGATTAAAACCTCAATAATACATTTCATCTCTATTCTTAAATCTCTACTAAAATCGGAAGAGAGAGAAATCCAATACAAGTTTCGGTTTCAATATTAATTTTTCATAGCTCAAAACTATTATAACAGATAGCAAGAAGTGGCTTTCTGGAATCAATTAGCGTTTTCTAATAATAAGTCCCATCTTCTATGTTAACCCACTATTCAATCCGGAATTGGCAGAAATGAATCACTTCCGTTTTTAATGTTGATCCCTATAGAATAAAGCTATAATAGTAATTAGAAGTGCTATTGAGGATGAATTTAGCGTTCCAAGAATATACACCATCTTCATAATAATCTCTCTACTAAAATCAGGAGTGAATAGAAATCTACTACCACTTCTAATTTCAATACTAACCGAAGAATTATTACGCCACAAAATCCAAACTCCTTGACGTGGTGTACACGTGACGTTGCTTCATTTCTTGATATGAATTCAGCGTCTCTAGAAATTAACACGTTCTCCGCCTTTATCACATTACTGAAACCGAAAGTTTTTGAAACGTCCGATTTATGCACTCAAACTTTCGATATATATGTTGTCCCTGACCCCATATACATAGCAAGAAACTTTTTTTTTATTATTTAGAAATATTTCAACATGTTATAACATGAAATGGGGTTACAAAGGTTCAGTGATTGAGCGCCTACCTTTGGAGCATGAGGCTCCCAGCCAGCTCGATTTCCGGTCAAGTAAGTTTGTTGAGGAGAATACCATGTCTGTTGGTTTTATTGGAGTCCTTCCACATTCTCATTCCACCAATTTTTCCACCATCATCATTCACCTGTCTTAATCATCGTATCCCTTAGCCTGAAAGGGCATACTCGAGGATGTTAAAAAATATTCAAAAAAATCCTTGCTGGATATGCTGAATCGAAAGTTAGACCTAAAAGGGGCTCTGCTCCTATAGGTTCCGCTTAGCTTCAGTATATCATAATCGATAGAAAATACGATATGATTTGGACGACGTTGACGGACGAAGGTTACGATGCTAAATCGAAACGAAATTTGGGGGTGTCGATTGATTGATTGATTGATTGATTTTGAGTTTTACGTCCCCTTCAGCAGCGAGGCTATATGAGACGTGGACCTACTGATTAACGTGGAATCCGAACCACATAAGCTCCCACCTGGAATCGAGCCCGGGTCTCCCGCGCCAAAGGCGCGTACGCTATCCGCTTAGCCACGGAGGAGCTCCTTGGGGGGGGGTGTCGATCAGATAGAAGATAAGAATACAATTCTTTTCTCTTTGTCTTTGTAATAAAAATGTTACAACCTTATTGTCTTTAAAGAGTGTAAGAAATCAGTTTTCTTGTTTAAAAGATATTCACATTAACACATAATATCAGATAAAAATGTTTAGCATTATCTCACTCTCTCTCTCTCTTGTATCTGATAGTTTCCAATGTGTTAGTACCGGGTTCCTGTTGGGAACCCCTGTCTCCTATTGTGCTGGGTAAGACATTTGATGTGAACGCAAGAAAGGTGATGTGGAAGGACAACTGTCATACCTTCCTGACGTATTTGAGTTTTTTATGCAACTTCTAAACATAAATATACTGATTTTTCAGTTTCAGATGTATTTCCCTATTCTTTATTGAGTATAGATCCTTACGTTCCTTTAAAAAAGAAATAAAATATATCATCTCAAAAGTAAGTAAAATTATATAATGTAATACGTGCCAGAAAAACGGAAAAATGAAAAATCTGGCAATCCTATATCAACTTCAAATAATAGTAGTAACTTCTAACTCTAGAAAGAAAGCACGCAGAATATATCATTGAAATCGGAGAGTTTTTACAAACTTTATGTTACACTCACTCTCTTGAGGTACAAGTAAATTCATTTATTTTTTTAACCTTAAACAATCAAGATAGTTCAGAAATCTCAGACACATATTTCATGTTGCATCAAAATCGAATTATTTTATCGGCTGTTGTCGCTATTATTGTAATTATTAAGAGGTCCGTCTGTCCGTTATCCCACGAGATAACTCTTGAAGGGAAACGATTTTTTTATTTTTTGGGGGGAGGGGTAAAATACAGCAAGAGCGATAGTCACGGCCAGTGGCGTATTTAGGGGGATTCCGGGCTTAAGCCCCCCCGAAATCTTACTATAGTAAAGTATATGAAATATCTTGCAGAATTTTCACATTTTCAGGCAAAAACCCCTCCCCCCTGAAAGTTAGCAAAACCCGCCCCGAAACAAAATCGTAAATATGCCACTGGTCAGGGCTGTTAATTGGTGAAGTCAATCTGTTAACATATTTACGGGTAAGACGCTGGTTATCAATATCTCACTTCACGCACACACACAGATTACTGACCGCTTCAGATACCAGCATAGATATTTCATTCATAAATGTAAGTTTTGCATGATTCTTGACAGAGTTATCTTCTAATCATATTATGCATGTGTAGATGGAAAAAATTACCAGTTCCCAAAAAAGTGGTTAGAGCTTTTATGAAGCATGTTCGTGTATCGTTAAATCTAAGCCAACAATCAGTTTCTTATTGGGGAAGCACGGTGGAGCAGTGGTAGAGTAGTGGTAAGCCCACGCTTACCTCTGGTACCTGGGCTCCCTGCTTCGATTCCCGACCAAGTAAGATTGTGGTGGACAACATTGTGTCCTAGGTTTTCTCGGAGTTCTCCCCGTTTCTTCCCACTTTGCCATTCCACCAATCATTCAGTTGTGTTAATCATCTCTCGTCCTTAGATTAAAGAACATAATCGTGTGACGTTAAACTCAAAGACTTTATTTCCGAAAATTTCTTACTATCCACGGGAACGTAGCCAAGGGGGGGGTCCGGACCCCCCTTCTTCAGAACCAAAAATGAAAGAAATTAAGAAAAGATGAAACAAAAACAGACGAGAAGAAAAGAATCAGCGTTAAAATATATAAAGCTACAGCTAGTGCTTGGTTACTCTTTCTGATGAGAGGGCCGCGGTGGCTCAGTGGTAGAGCGTTCACCTCTGGTGCTTGGGGTCCCGGGCTCGATCCCAGACCCCGCCAAGTGAACTTTGTGGTGGACAAACACCGTGTGCGTGGATTTTCTCGGGGTTCTCCCGTTTCCTCCCACTTTCTTCATTCCACCATTTCGTTCATTTCTCATAATCACCGTCTCCTTTAGCCTAACTGGCATAACCGTGGGACGTAAAACTCAAAGATTTCATTTCATTTCATTTCTTTCTGATGAGAAGCTTTATGTGGAGGAAACAGGAGAGGAGGATTAAGTTAAAAATGGATATTATTGTAACGGAGCATTCGAATTCCATCTAGCTCCATGCTAATCCTATGGACTACAAATGACGATCGATAAACCGGTTCGATCAGATGGACTCTCAGGTAGAACTTAAGAAATGCTCGCAATCGACATAGTATGAGCCTGGCAACATAGATTCCAGTTACACTTGTTAAGGAAAATTTTTCAATTTCGAGACAACAGTAATACATTTTATAGGATGTCTTTACTGCCGAAAGAGATCTCGTTGCAATCCTCGACAAAATTAAACGAACAGAAGAAAAAAAGAGAGAAAACCAAAAGAATCAAGTTCGAATGACCTCGGAAATTATATCTTCCTCAATACTTTTTTAAATTTATTCTTTTACTCCAGATTTCTTCATAGTTTGTTATTAAAATACTTACATACATATTCTCATTTTATTGTTCTAATAAACCAATATGGGTATGTTGCCAGTAAAACAGTTTAGATTTGATTGAGCGCCTGGTATTTAACCACAGTATTTTGTCACAGACCCCCACCCCCCCTATTCCGAAATCCTGGCTACGTGCCTGCTATCTATTGGTATTTTGTGTTTCGATATCAACATTGAAACGGGAAGTTATTGCTAATTTCGGATTTCATGAAGAGCACGAGAGGAATATTTTCTTCAGACTCTGAATTTATATTAAGAAACCATTGCTCGTTATCTTTTACCTTTGGTAATCAATAATGGGTAATAGTATACATGAGAACCCCTGATCTGCGTTTCTGCTGTGTTCTATTACCACTTCTACATGAAATACCATAAATTTTCTACGTAGTGCAATAGTAAGAAGTATCCATGTGCACAAGACATGCGATGTGCGTAAAATCCCCCCCCACACACACATAGATAAAGTACAAGGGCACTACACATGCAGATATAAAGTACAGGTACGTTCTTTTTTATTTTCGTATCAGTCGATAAGTAAATAAAAGTGGCTTTGTTACCCCTTTTGTAAGTTTGTACATACTCAATGAATAATCCCTAAAAGTATAAGCTTCCTGTTCCTTCGGGAACTGATGCAACTTCATGTATACTATATCCCAATAATGAAGCCGGTAATGTAATTTCTGCCATTTCCGCTTACGACAGATGGATTGCAGAAGGAAAGAAATATATTTTTGGGGACTCTAGAATTCATTTCTCATTGTCATTTACCACTCTTGTTTTATGAGGATAATTATTGAAACCGGGAACCTCAAATGTCAGCCACTTCTGCTTCAGTGGAGTGATAAGGGTGTAAAAGAAGCAGTATTCTTGGGACGTTAATTATGTAAATTTCCTCTAGTTCTTTAGCGTGGGAGACCCGGGTTCGATTCTTGGCGGGAGCTCATGTGGTTCGGATTCCACGTTAATCTGTAGGTCCACGTCTCATGCAGCCTCGCTGCTGAACGGGACGTTAAACTCTCACTCAACTTCTCTAGTTCTTATAAATGTAGACTGAAATCAAGAAGATCGTGTTAATATTCCGTCCAAATTCCTTTGAAATTAAATGAAAATGATTTTTTTTTTTTCAATTTAACGTTCCACAATTACACCCTTTAGGCTAAAGAAGACGACTAATTAAATCAAGTGAATGACTACGGAAGAATCGATGAAAATGAGAATGTAGGAGGAAATGGGAGAACCACGAGAAAATCCACGGACATGATGTCATCCAGTACGAGCTTGCTTGACTGTGGATCGAACTAGAGACCCCAACTTCCATAGGTAAGCGCCCTACCACTTAGCCACTGTGCTTAATGAATTAAAATTACCGTAACCAAATACTTGATGCCGCCCTGTTTTAAAACCAAAGACAACCTGAAGAAAAAAAAAAACTTTAAAAAGGTATTTTCCTGTTTAGAGAGAGAAAGTTTTAACATCGTTAAAACAATTAAATGGTAGGGAAAACAAAGCTGTTTCAAAAGTTAAAAAAAGTCCGTTCTTTTTTACAGAAAAGTCAGGGTTTTACTGAAAGAATGTCTAGCATTCGTTGATTTTGATATGATAAGCATAGGCTAATAGGAACTAATATTTTCCGATTACTATTCAATATACACCTTGCAGTGAAAACATTTCGATCGGAACACTGTTCCAAAAGGGTACTTCCAGTTTTTCCTTCATATGACCGTTGTCATTAGTAAGGAACAAGTTGATCGCATTAAATGCTTGTTAATTGTCTACCGAATACTGAAACTTCACTAGACTAAATAAATAAATAAATAAATAAATAAATAAATAAATAAATAAATAAATAAATAAATAAATAAATAGAACCCGTGGAATTTCCTGAAAGTAGGCCTTCCTCCCTCACAGCTAGAGTACGTTTCTTTTTACTTGACACGCTTCTCGTCTGAAAGGTGTATCTGTCTGCAACACGCTGTTGCCACGCCACTGTTAAGTTGAGAGTTACAATACGCTAGGAAACACAGCAAAGCGCCACACCATTCACAAATCACTGTAACTTACTTGTTGACGTGTGGCAGCTTAGTACTCCAAATACCCGCCAAACAGCAATGACCTCATTTGATTGGCTGCCTGACAACTAACGTCACATACACGACAAAACCAATAAGACACCTATTGGGCTAAAACGTTCACGTGAGTGCTAGCAGAAAATACTTTAAAGGACAACCAAGTGCACTGGCGGGAAGTGTGCCAAGATAAAACAAACGTACTCTAAGAATCATACGTGTTCTTGTCGTTGAGTATTTTTTCTACTTCATTAAAAGACACTAGGGGACCAAAGAAACATTTCCATATGCATCAGTGACTCTGTACTCCGTTCAGTCAGTCTATTCATGTATGCGTCATAATATTTTAGTATTTCATTAAATTCTAAGGCTTAGAAATAATAGCAGTGATTTCCCGTTGTAGGAAAGATTTGTTTCAGATGTATAATAATTTATGTGAGTGATAGTTGTTACTGAAATCGTGACAATATATATAGATATCAAAATACGATTATCACTTAGCTACAGTGTATTTTTAACGTATAACTTGGCAACACTAACTGAAATCGAGTAGGAAAGGGAAACTGTATGCTGGCCAGGTTCACAAGATATCTTCTCAACTGTAGAAAGGCTTAAAAATTTTAACTGGAATTCCAATCTGAAAAAGACAATTATTAATACCTAGGCGGAGATGTTAGTACAATACTAATGCAGATCTCGTAAAAATAGCAACACAAAGTGAAAACTGGATCCAGTTGATTAAGAACAGAAACTAATCAACAGTTTTTGTGAATGAAGCTTTGAACCTTTGGATTCCATTGGCCATAGATCTAGTTAATCAGTACGTGATTGATTTCACCCCAAAGCTACTTGGAATGATTAGGAAATCACAGGGAAATATACTCGTCAAAACCAATATTATTATTTTTTTTACAAAAATTATTGGTGAAAATTGGTTTGTAATCATTACGTGTATGAAATTTTATCTTAACGGTAGATTTTACATAATTTTACTCCTTATTTTTCTGAAACTTTATCATGAAATAATACAATTATTTATTTTGACTTTAGGAACGTACAATTTTATTTAAAATTCGATAAATTTTACAAAAAAAAAAAATCGTATCGTAGGACAAAAATGCAGACCAAACAGCAGGCCGGTAGCTAGTCCAAAAATTTAGGGGGGCCTGGCCGAAGTTAGTTGGGGCCCGATCCAACCATATTATAATTCATTTGCAAGCCTACCGTGAAAATTTTAGGGGGGCCAACGAAAATTTAGGGGAGCAGACCCCCTAGACCCATGTGAATACGGGCCTGCCAAACAGACTAATTAATAGCGGTGAATGGTAGAAGCTTCCTTCCGCTCCCTTCAATAACAATATTGGAAGTTAGAATTACTTTATTACACGTCAATAAAATATGATGTGCTTCATCGTACAATATGTTAAATAGCCACAATATGAATTATTAATTATGTATTGGATTAATTGTTTCCGAAGAATTCAGGAAATAAAAGTAGACAGATAAATCGAAGATATCTAACAGGAGAGAGGAGGGGGTGAAGCACTTGGATTTACAAGTGACGCATGCGAAAGTTAATGCAGGCATTGCAGAAGAAAAGCGCCTCTAACGGAGATACTTGAACTTCAAACTTTACTCTCGTGCGGATAGATGGCTCTTGCATAGTCTTTTTACCGTAGTTGAAGTTCAAATGCGACAGCGCCACACGTTGGAGTGGCGGTCACATTGATAATCACGTGTGGTTCACGAGATGACTAAAAATAGAGCATTCTGAACTAAATTGCCTTCAATGACCAAGTAATTCATGGATAATGGATTTCCATGTTTTAATTTCTTACTCGTTAAGCGACGTAAATGATTTATGTTGGCAATTTGACATAAGCAGCATAAGTCTATTTTTTAAGTGCCCTTATGTTTCATATTAGTTTTTTTTTAATTCTTCATTATCATTTGCACAGACAATTTATCTTAATCTTTTAATACGTATAATAATTAAACATATTTCTCTTCCATCATGCAAGTCACCAGGCATTACTATATGTCTCCATCCTATTATCTTTCTGTCTGAAAAGTTCCAAGGCAATTTTCCAGCTAGGATGACGTGCGCTCGATTCCCGGTAGGTACTCACGTGGTTAAGCAGAACTGTAGGACTACGTCTCAAATAGGCTCGATACTCAAACGAGATGTTAAACTAAGACAACTTTCGCAAACTTTAATCTGATGTTATAGATTTGCTAATTACGTATATCTAAGTCTTACGGAACGGCTACTTCCATCTGCCAGTCCGTCTGTCTAAATTTCGAGAGATATCGAACCAAAAGCAGTAAGAGATATAAAAAATTAAGTTTAATGTCACATGGTTTGATTTGATTTGTGAGTTTAGCATCCAGTTCAGCAGCGAGGCTATATGAAACGTAGATCAACAACAGCTTAACGTGGGATCCGAACCATATGAACCGCCAAGAATTGAACCCTTATCTTCCACGCCAAAGGCGCGTACTCTAACCGCTTAGCCACGACGAGCTCCTAATGTCTTATGATTATGCTTTTGGATTATATTTTTGGCTAAGGGAGACGGATGATTAAGGCAAGCAAATTATAATAGAAGAATTGGTGTAATGAAAAGGTGGGAGGAAACGGGAGTACTTCTAGAAAACCCACAGATACGATGTTGGCCACCACAAACTTACTTGGCCGGGGATCGAATCAGGGACCCTACGTACCAGAGGTAAGAGTGCTACCACTGAGTCACTCTGTCCCCCTTCAATAGTTACCAGTAGTGTGTGTCAGTGTTCGCAGTAAGCTTATATGGTGGTTAATAGGAGTAAATTTGTTACCGTTATGGAAAACCAACAAGCCTGCTTCTTAAGAATGTAGTATTTTCTTTTATATAGGCATTAAGTAAATGAACAATTAATTACTACAGAATAATAACTTTCCGTTATTATTGGAAACGAACAGCATAATTCTTTTCCACCATAAAAATGTGTTTTTCTCGATTTTTCTCAAAAACTACGCATTAGAATTTCTCCTTAATGATCTCACTTTGTAAAGCGCGATGTAACTTATTGGTTGACACATGTCTCATCTTTGAACAATTAAACAATATAGTCAAACAAAAATTAAATGTATAAAAGTTAATTGTAATTCGGGTCATATATATCCTACCGTGTACTCAGCTAAGGTTCCAGTAATGGCAGACAAATGAATCTGTTTCCAACCTGACCTCAATATGCGTCTTCACATAGTCCACAATTTAAGTTTGATTCTTTCTCTTCGTATTTACTCACCAGAATATTCTGTTGGAAGGGGTCCGAAGATCTTTCTGAGGGATCCAATACGTCAATGTAATGTTACTCTTGTGTTATTCTGCAGCTGAAAAGAAGATAAGTAATTTGTAATTACTGCAACCTATATTCTTAGACAATTTGATAAACCAAAATTATTTTTATAAGGAAAAGAATGTGTAAAATCAAATATTTAGGCTACATCAATCGTATATCTCTGAAACAAGTATAATCATGATAAGAAAGTGTACAAATGTTAGTCAAGATACTAAATTTTGGGAGGGTCTGGACACAGTGAAGCCCCCGTTGGAGATTCCTGTTACTCCCCCTGCAATGAAGACATTTACTATCATTTTTGCTAGTTTTATACTTCCGTTCTGTCTGATTCTGTCCGCAATTTAACGTAAATTTTGTATTTCGGAGCCGCCACCTTCATTAAACATGTACCGTGGTCTTCCTAATGTCAAAGCAAAAAATTTGATTACAGCACATTTCTAATTAATTACACAGAAGAGTGACTAGAGCAGAAATATGTGAATGAAGTACTGTATGCCAGCCTTCCATTGTATTATCTATTTTATTTCGACTCTGCAATAATTCGTCATGTTAGTTTCAAAAAACATACCCCAACAAGGAAGCTTTTCTCCGGTTTCCTCGAATGGGTCTACCAATGTACGAGTAAATGTCTTCGAAATAATCCAGACAGGCTGAAGATCCCATGCCATTGTAACTGACAATTCTTAAAAGGTTTCCATTACAACTCTTATAGGCATAAACAGCAACTTTCGAAGCTTTGTAACGCTTGCATCTGTACTGTAAATAAGTACTTTGTTTTTCGCACAAAGAACTAGAATCACTTAGTAGAAAAGTAAGATGGTGGTTCCTTATGTGCTACTTATGTGTTCTTTGTACACTCTTTTTAAAAAGTCCACTTTTGGCAAACGTGAAGACACCACCACATCTTCTGCTTCAATTGGTGTCCCGATTATTTGTCATGTGTGTGTTTTTTGCGATTAACTTTTTATTATTATCCATATTCACTTTGACGAGGCCAGGTCTTGCACGTCCCTGTATATATTCACTAACAGACTCAATGGCATGCTCTTTCTTTGCAGTGCTCCTTTAAATCACACTGCCAGTAATATTTTATCATTGCACTGATTGCCAGACACATATGTTAATCAACTTCCTACCAGCACGAGAACTGTCTATGAATCAGTGGCATCATTTCGGGGGGGAGCAGGAAGGGGAAATTGCCCCCTAAGAGTTTGAAGAATATATATATACTTTAATCGATTGTCTACTAATATACTAGTACAAAAAGTGAAAGTGTTATGTCGCTTTGTGCTGTTAGGCATTTATATTAATTAAGCCTTCACATTATGTAACCTTTCTCTTTATTGGTAATTTTGTTTGGAGGGGGGAATGAAGAGAAATTGCTTTTCTTTGTTATTAATTTCTTTCCATTCTTCTTGTTTGAACTGCTGAAGCAAGATCATTTTGTAACTTTTCATGTCATCCATTGCTCTCACGATAATAAAATCGTCATTCTTAACAATTGGTTTTATTCTCATATTTGCAGTTTGCCACACTGCTATATTTGTAACAAAATTGAGGTTTGGTCCAACGCCTATCTAATTCTCAACCACCCTAACGCCAGTGTTTTGGAGTTGCCTACTATTGCAGGAAAAAGAGAACTGCAGGTAGAAATGCACTTTTGGAGTCGTATATACAAAAGCTTTCAATATGAAAAGCGCTACTGCATTCTTTAGCATAGCACACATTGACAAACAAAAATATTGTAAGTAGGAAAAGTTTCTCATTAACTGTCAAACTATATCCAGTTTTCTACTATTCGATTAAAACTAAACGATTTTCAATTATTCAAACTATATCTATGATCTCAGACTATGAGTCACAATTACAAATTGTAAGGTACAAGGTGTGAAAGTGTTGATGCATATGAATACCTTTTAATAATTCCATATCAGGCTTCAAATCTTAAAATTTTCCATCAAACTTAAAAATTAAGTTTTGAAACAGTGATTGAGAGTGAACAACCAATTAGGTTGCACCAAAAATAGCTTTTCCACCAATGATCATAGGCTATGACTCGTGACTACAATCGTAAGATTCAAAGTGTGAAATTGTTAATGTACATCAGTAGGTCACAGTAATACATATCAGGTTTCAAACCCAAAATTTGAAGTTTGAGATAGGGATAAACCAATCATATTTCGGCAAAGATAACTTTCGAGCAACGATCTTACACTTAGTCCTGTATTCATCCATACGATGTAATTAAGTCTTTTGTCTTGGGGTCAAAATCCACAAATTTAAATTCTGGCAATATTTTATCCATGCAAGAGATCAACATGAAACATTAAAATTTACAATATAATACTGTATAAGCCGAAGTCATGGAGAATGTTTACCAAATTTTGTTTTCTCACAATTCCCTAATTTAAGGTGTGGGCCAATGTACCCCATCCAAAATTTAACCACCTATACCCTACGCAAAGAGAATTGACCCTGTACTCAACAAAAAATCTTATATTGTAGCCAAACCTTACCTCAAAAGATGAATTAGATCAATATCCTACACATGTTAATATGAATACTTTGACAATTTTTATCCATTGAGGGGATAAGCAGGACCACCCAAATTTACAAGGTTATAAATTTGAGTTCTAGAAAAAGTTTACCAAATTTTGTTTGTGGTAAATCCATGTTTAAGAGATAGTCCTATGTACCCCTTCCAAAATGTTTAAAGGGGGCATCATTGAAAGAAACCTGAAACCTCTATCCTTCTATATAAGCCTATAATAGCACTAAAGTCTCATGAAACACGATATAATAGGTCAGAAATCTCCAAATTTTGAGTTTTTAATAATATTTTATCCATAAAATGGGATACGCTGGGCCATCCAATTTTCCAGAAATATATATTCGAGTCTTAGAGGATATTAATCAAATTTTGTTTTTTCACAATTCCTAAATTTAAAGGTGGGCCCATGTACCCTTTCCAAACATTAAAAGGAATGTATCAGTGTACAAATTTACCACGAAAAAAATAGACCCCTGTACCCAACAATGTAAGTGTATATTGTAGTAAAGTCTCGTAAAAGAAGATTAATTAGGCGAGTAACCCAGACGGAGCTAATGTGGTTCGGATTCCACATTAATCAGTAGGTCGCATCTCATATAGCCTCGCTGTTGAAAGGGACGTTAAACTCAAAATCAACTCAACTCAATTAGGCGAATAACTAACCACGTGGTGAACATATGGAAATATTAATATTTGGCAATTTTTTACTCATGGAATGGTTAAACAGGACCACCCAAATTTACAGATTATATATTCGCGTCCTACAGAACATTTACAAAACTTTATTTTTCGACAATTTGTAAATTTAAGGGTGGAATCTTCCAAATTTTGAGAAGCACATCAATGTACCCATGTCTTATAAAAGAGAATGAACTTCTATATAGAAGTATAACGTGGTAACGTTTTAAAAAGAAAACATTGGCTCAAAACCCTCCAAATTTTGAATTGTTTGGCAATTTTATACCCGTAAAAGGAAACAAGATGGACTATGCAAATTTACAGTGTTATATATTAGGGTTCTAGAGAACATTCACCAATTATTGCTTTTTGGCAATTCCTAAATTTAAGAGGATGTTCTATGTACCTCTTCCGAGAATTAAAGAGGGGTGTGTTGCCAAAGAGAATAAAATAGGTCAAAACCTCCGAAATTTATATTTTTTAATTTTTTTTTATCCATGAAAGAGAACGAGATGATCCCCCTAAATTTACAGAGGTAGGCTACATACCATGATCCTATATAGCCTGCCACTCCCGTAATTTGAGGAGGTGGGCCAACGTATTCATTGCCAAAAATTAGAGGGGTGGTCTTCAAGGGCGCCCATCAAGGGGGGCAAGGTGGGGCGCTCGCGCCCCCTAAGAGGAATGTATTTGGGAATACCGAAAACCCAATAGAATTTTTACATTCGTTACAGCAAAATTTGAAACTATATTTGAAACGTTGTTTATATTCCCCCCCCCCTTGGAAACCACAACATGGACGCCATTGGTGGTCTTATGCATATCTAGGTCACTGATCTCTGGTAAACGCCGGGTCACCTAAAAAAAATTTGTTGACTCAGTGAGCAGCTCTCCGACTCCTACTACTGCAATTGAGGATGGAAAATTTATTCTAAAGTTTATTGAGCATTCAAATAAGTAATGCTTCATTTGCAAGATTGAGTGTTCACCATGATTGAAGACGTTTACAAATTTCTGTTGCACCGGTATTGAAGCTGAACTAAGGTACTTGCTCAAAAGCAAGTTTCAACAAGTAACAAAAGTCCCTCTGGAGACGTGGTGACATTGCTCCCTTCAAAAACGCGCAACAAGCAGGTGGAAAGTATTGAGTATATGCTTATGCAATACCCAGTTCTTCATTGTAGTGTATGTACAAGAGGTATATTACTTTCGTTTCTTCCAAAACAAAGGTAAAATACACTCCAAATTAGGTTAAGAGACATCTCCCTATACCATGGCCGAATACAGTGTCAAAGAGAAATACGCACTTTTATTACGGTTTTTGTTCATTTTCCTAAAGTCACCAGATTTAAAAAAAAAATCACTCAATGCAAGAGAATGTATTAACGTATTACAATGTAAAACATTTTGCATATCTGTTTTAAATAGTACCCACAGTTAGGCCCAATATTTATGTTTATATAAGTAAACAGCTCTCACGGAATATATACGTAATCATAATATACCTTAACATTTTGAGTAGAAATTAAGAAATTGGGAAGTTTGATAGTGTATCAAAAAATTCGAACCATTATTTTTGAAAAGATGAAATTCTCGTCTTCTTTCCGAAGTACTTTTTTTATATGAAAATTTTCTCTCGAACTAGAGTTACTGGGTTAAACTCATTTTCAGCTGTTGCTATATCTTTCACGTAAACTTGATGATATATCCACGGTATACATATTCCCTATCTCCGCTTACCTTACATAAAGCTCTGCATCATTTCCCATGCTTCCGTACGTTCTCGGCGTAACTACGTTTTAGATTTTCAAAGTTCTCTTCAATGTCACCACTGGCGGCTAGTAATATATGCAACTACGGATGTGTATCCAAGGCGCAGCAGTGAATCTGACCATTTTAGAAACTATATTTAACAGGAAATGATTGAATTTATTTAAATATGACACGTTGGAATACAAAAAAAGATTTAAAACATTTACTTATTTGTCAATTTAAGTAATTAAAAACAAAAAGTGTTACAACAAATTATTTACTGTCCAAAAATGGCATCTTGCATATGATCCCGTCATTCCGCTGTACACTCAGAAAGTCTCTTCTTATGGTCATCCATTACTCTTTGCAGCATATCTAGAGGAAATTTTGCATCTTCTTCTTAAATACGGAGTTTCAGTTCAGGAATTGTGTGGGGCGCAGGTGCTCTGAAGATTTCGAATTTTAGGTATCCTCAAAAAGAAAAAAGAAATCCAGCACTGACGCTACAATATGTCAGGAGACTGATTTTGGCGCCACCAGTAGACTAGTAGAACTAAATGTCTCCAGAGACTCCCTGGAATCTAACTGTTAGCCTAGTAGAGAATTACGTGGTCCAGGCGATGTACAGAGAGATATAAAAGAGACATACAAAACAAGGAAACTTTATCTTTGAAAAATTCATTGTGATAATTTTCTTATTTGTTCCAACACTGCTTTCTTTATTTTGTGCAACACTTCTTTCTGTTTGGTGACTATTTGAATAATTCACAAATAAGTAAATTTTTTCATGTCTAGTTTGTATTCCAACTTGTTACACCTATTTTTTTAAAATTCCTCTTAATAAAGTTTCTAAATGGGTCCGATTCCCTGCCGCACCCCCTATTATAAGCAATGCTTTTAAATTATAGGCTGCCGAAAACTGCATTCGTTACTTATTTATATCCAGGGGTAAAAGTGGATTTGAAAACCTAGGGGAACGCATGACGTGCCTCTCCTCCGTGTCTATCTGTGCCCATTGCAAATTTTAGGAAGTGGGAGGGCGCCATAGAAGTTTTGGAAATGGGGCAACTGCGTCCACCACCCACGTCCTCCGCACTTTTACTCCTGCTTATATCGTGATTCGATTATCTCAGTATTTGTAAAAATAAGAAAAAGAAAATAGGATAGTTTAATATTTAAAAAGTTTGTTAAATTGAAGTTTCGAGATCAGTATTTTCGAGCTTCTTTATACACAGCGAACAATAACATTGACAGTGTTAATACAACTGAATCCTAACTGCCACTTCAGTGCTTTATTTCAACACCAGGAGTGCAATGTTGTGATTAACACAGGCCTGGAAGTCAAGAAAGTGTGGAATCCTTACATTTACACACAGCCCATCAGCTTTTATCATTTGTCCCAAATGGCAGGCAACCTAAAAGTAAACACCTTTACATTTAAAACATAAAATGAACTTGAGCTTTGCTGGTCTGGACTCGGCTAGCCTCCGAATTTCCTCCACGCTAGCGACATCTTTTGGCGCCATTAAGAGGCAGCACAACTGCCGACATATATTAGCGTGACTGTGAACTATTATGGACTACCAAGACTTAGACATCTTTAGCCCTATGAAGAGTCGTTATGACGTATGATAAGCGTCATATTAAAGGCCTGACTACTGCAGAAAACATATGCTAGTCGAATTCTTTAGTATGACAGTAACCACGCATCAGAACAACTCTGCATAAGGCCTCTTGTGGTTTCGATCAAGAACATCTAAAATATTTTCGCCCAGATGTGTATGCAACCCACAACTCTGAAATGTTTTGAAGGTTGCATATGCATGTTTCCTTTATGTTAGTGACAGATAAGTAATCACAAAGAAATAAGTATGTGTTGTTAATAAATATGAATAATGAATATAATGTGATTAATAATTAATATGGGGCGTAAGTATATATAAACATAAAGGAACTATGAATTATTGTGGTTAGTTCTATATGAAATATAGTATGTAGATCATATCAGTGGCGGCATTTGAGGGAAGTCTCATTAGCAAAACTTGAACCGCTATAACTTAAGGGAAGAAAACTGACTTATGGAATGGTTGTAAGTGTTCTTCCATTAGTTTGTTGCCAAATATTGATTAGGATTAGAAATTAGATTTCTCGGTTTTAGGCATCTATGGCCATGTTAGCTTGTCACGTATAAGAGATGACGTCCCTCGGCAAATCACACTAAGGAAAGAAAAGGAAGAAAGGATTGGGAAAGGAAGGTAGCGGCCTGGGACCTGTATGTTTAGTACTATCCCATCATTTCCCTGGTGTGGCTGGCCTGAAAAAGCCTTTACACTTTTTGGACCGAGTGTCTCCACCGGGAATCGAACCCGACATCGCTCGCACCAAAAGACGAGAGCGTTAGGTACTACGCTACCCGGGGCCACTGTACCACAACAAGTTTGATTTTTATGAGTGTGACTTTCCTCAACCACCGTCAGTGGCAAAATATATTTCAGACCCTCTAATAAATGTTAGAAGATAAGGTATCTTTAGTTGCAGTCGTGATTAAGCCTATATCAATTAGACGTAAGTTAAATCAACCTATAACAATAATGGAGACATTAAGTACGAACGAGAAATAAGATCAACCAAAGGAGAATTGAAAAAATTAAAGTCTATTTTGTGCATTTTAAAAATAAACACATAATGAAAAGACTTATCATGTAACTTCAGTAGAGACTTGTACACTTCGAGGCAAAAATATGGTCACTACGCAAAAGCGGCAGAATTAAGAGATCTTCAAATTAAATCCAACGATCTAGCCACACTGTGTAAAGCTTCTTGTGGAAATCAGGCAGTACCAGGTATGGTCAGAGAGAAGATGAATGACAGTTCATAATCACCAGATGGTGTTAGTGTTATCGGCGTGTACTCACCGTCATGAGGAAAGTTGGAGAGCAACATAAAAGAAAGCAAGTAGCAAACTCCGGTCCAGAAAACCAGCACTAAGCGAAGGAAGCCGATTTTGGTGATCACAAATCATCCAAAAGGAATACATGACACAAGCTGGTTGGTCCTGATAGACCCCAGCCCCCGAAACGCTGTTGTGCCAGAAGTTTAGTTTACCTTTTTTACACTGTCAAAATGTAACTAGGGAAAAGATTGAAGATAATCAGCTGTGTTGGAGGAAAAACAAATAAGATACTCCTGGGTATAATAAGGGGAAAAACACATTGTTTAATGTAATTAAAAAAACAAAAAGAAAATCACTTTAGGACATTGTCTGTGAGAAAAGTGTATCCTGAGAAATGCCATGATTTCATTAATATGACGTGCAATAATTATGCTCTCTAGATCAAGGAAGCCGGATAATTTTTTCAATAAATGATTATAAAATATTGAATAAATTCTTAGATACAGCAAAACTTTGCAATTTTACACATGAAAATTTTAACAAACAGGAAATAAAAAGCAGTGTCAGTAAAGAGTGCAAAAGTAATATTATTTTGCCAAGACTTGTTTAATTACTCTGTCAAACACCAGATAGCTCGAATAAACGTCCACATCAGTTGTGAGATGATTGCAATAGTTTGGTATTCTGTAAAAAAGAGACATCTGTACAATTGTCAACATTGTGCGGGCAAGATGGAATAGATGGGTATTCCGTATTATGCTTAAAAGAGACACGTAAGGATAGTTCTTGAAATAGTGTTTTCGATCTTAAGTTCCCATTAATTATTATCTTTTGAAGAAATTTCAGGTCAGAGGTATTTCTTCGTAATCCCAGAGTCTGAATACTCCCTGACATATCGAAAGAGTTTCCCTTTTGGTAAAGTCGGAAGTGCTCGAGCACGAAATCGTGTTATTGCAATAAAGAAATTGAGAATAGAATCAAGTCTAGAGAGATGTGTAGGTGCTGCCATTTCCCATATGGGAGAGCAGTATTCCATCTTAGGCTCTATTAGAGAATTTATAGAATGTTGCTCATGATGACACAGTGCGTAGTTCAGTAAATCGGTAAAGAAGCCCCAACATGAAATGACATGAATTGGCAGTGGCGTATTTACGATTTTGTTTCGGGAGGGGCTTTGCTAACTTTCGGGGGGGTGCCTGAAAATGTGCAAATTCTGCAAGATATTTCATATACTTTACTATAGTAAGTAAGATTTCGGGGGGGCTTAAGCCCGGAAGCCTCCCTAAATACGACACTGTGAATTGGTGTAATGATAATCTGGAAGGATACAAAGGACTCCAGACAAAACCGTGATGTTGTCCTCACAAACGTATAAGGCCTGGGATTGAACCCAGAACTCCTATCATTAGAGGTCAGTTCTCTACAACTTTATATCATAAAAATCAATTGCCGAGCGTAATCCAGTTTGATATTTACTTCCTTTTTACACTTTTTTTAAAATTTTATAAACAATCACTAGATATAACTCAGAGAGCATTTTATACTGAATATCTGTCAACAATAATAACAATGGAAAGGATTTGGAAAGGTATCGGCCAGGGATTGTTTAGTAGGTACCATCCCGGCATTTGACTGGTAGGACTGAGGAAAATCCCAGTCAGGATTGTCAGGAGCAGGAATCTAACCCACGATCTCCCGAATGCGAAGCCAACCCTCTACCACTTGAGCTACACTTTTAATATCTACCAGGAACGACAGCGACCAGAACACAGAAACTCGTGGAAGATAGAAAACAGCAATATTCTTCAGTTAGACTCGAATTCACGATAGATTGACGTACTTTAGAAGGGAAAGGGAAGGCGTAACCATCTAACAATCACAAAGGATTTTCTGTACGTGGAAGCTCATTAGAAAATAGTCACAAATAATTGTCACAAAAGGAAACAAATGCAAATAGCTTTTTACCATCATCATGAAGCAAAGAAAAGTTAGAACTAGATCTATTATTTTTGATTACCATAATCTAGAAACGTAAAATGTGATACACAGTATAATGCATAGTATACAACCTTGTTTCTTGCTAAATGTTGCTTGACGACACTTTCTTTGAATGTCCATTAACACCGTGTTTCATTGTGATAGAGTGTAGCCTTGAATATGTCAAACTATGACCTTTATATCAGAGAGCCTCATCATAATATAATTATAGGATAAGTTCCTCGAGATAAGCATAACCATCTCGCGTGATGACTTTTTAATTTTATTTTTAGCTATGGTAATTAAGCAAGACACCCGCTATGTTTCCCTGGTACACAGAATTTTATTTTTATATACAGGCCTGGTACCTGATAAACAATATAATTATGTATTCTATAGTAGATTAGAAATAAAAAAATACAAATTTAAATTAATATTATTGTCACTATCTACAATTTTATAATATTAATAACTTTACAGTATATTTTTATATTATAAATACAGGGTTATCCATATAAACATTTAGAATTTATTAACTAACAAGAATTTTACGAAAACCGAAAATGGACCAAAAGATTGCGATCTTGGTTAATAATTAGTTTTGGATTAGGGGCCACAAAATTTTAGAAGGGCCCTTAAATCAAGTTTTCGTATTTTCTACGGCATAAGCACATCACATTGAGTTAACTGATAGTTCGGGTTCGGCTACACTGTACGTAATTCCCAGATATAAGGCTTACAGGAAAAGTTTTGATTGAAATGTATTAGATCTTTTGATCCCAAAAGTTTCTTTACAAGTTGCAATAAAAAACATAATTAATTTTGAATTGCAGAGTAAATTATTATTCTTAAGATCTTTTGGGCCACGGTGGTCACTAAATTTCATGACTAATACCAAAAGAAGAAATAAAAATGAATTTTGAGGGAGCGTACGATTATTTTTCTATAATATGATAACCATAGTCTGAATTGCTTGGTGTGGTTTCATCTGTCTGGGTAGGCAGCGCCGTACACAAGGGAGGTTATATTAAGTTTTAACTCCTTCTTGAAAAAGGTATTATAAAAAAATAACATTTAAGCGTACAATGTATGAAGTTGATTTGAAGTTTAACGTCCCTTTCAGCTGCGAGGCTATATGAGAAAGGAACCTACTGATTAACATGGAATCCGAACCATATGAGCACCCGCCGAGGATTGAACCCAGGTCTCCCACGCCAAAGGCGTGTACATTAACCGTTTAACCATGAAGAAGCTCTTACCGTATATAGATATGTATTTAAAAAGTCCTGAAATTATTATAAATTGGAGACTCGAACCCTCTCTTGACGAAATTGTTCGTATGCTACTTAGGTTAAGTCAACAGTCAAAACAACAGATATTGGGCTGCCCAATTTCTCATACGTTACTGCTAAAACAACGTAGAACTGTGGGAGTGCTGGTGTGGAGGGCGAAGTGACTCGTTTGAGAATCATTCTTCCATTATATTTTGTTTTCAGCGATGTCATGGAGACTAATATTTTCAATCTAATTGAATCGATTTGACGTCGATTTGACAGACGGCCTCTTTCAATAAGGTGGCGCTTTTACAGGATATTCTAGGCTTTCACTAAAGAAGTTTTTGCTCGTTCTCGAATTACATTAGATTTAGGATTAGAACCAGGAATTAGATTTCTGGACATTCGGTAACTATGATCATGTTAAACTGCCACGTATAAAGGATGGCATTTCTCATCGAGTATAGTATCTGGGTAATTGGAAACGAATGAAGCGACCCGGGACCATTTTGTTACATACCATCCCAACATTTGCCTGGTGTAAATGAGGACAACTCATGGAAACCCGACTCAAAATGACAGACCTGAAAAAGTTTTCTTGCACATTTTTGATCGACTGTCCCCACCAGGAATTGAACCTAGGACTGCAGACACCAAATATGAGAACGTTAGTGACTACGCTACGCGAGGCCACTACCTTAGATTTGTTGTCCATACGTCAACGTAAATAAAATAGGTTTTCTAATATAATCACATGTATTTCTTACGAATGCAAAATTCTGAAAACATTCGTGTTTTCCCACGTATTTTCACGAAAGGGATTTTATGTTCTTTCGGTGCCCCTAGTTGCATTACGTTTCAGTATAGAATTTACACTACAGAGTAGGGCATAAGTCACTTGAGAAAAATACATTTGAAATGTTTTATTTCTCAATTACTTAACTGTTAAATTATTACAATCTTTATCAACATTAGGATAAGTTACCTAAACCAAGTGTTCTGTATTTCATCGTTTGCAATATACAAACCACATCTTTTCTTATAGCATAGAGAAGCGTCTTACATCAGTAATATTGTTGGCTGATAATTTATCAATCTCAGCAGTAATACATTATTTTAAATATCCTAGATCCGTATACTTTTTTAAACAGAAAATCTTTTTTTTTATTATTCCCCAAACGGAAAAGTCCATTTGGTTAAGATCTGGTGAACGCGTTGATTATTGAGTGATACCTCGTCTGTCAGTCTACTCATTAAAATTGCCATTTTCAGAAATTTCTCAGAACGTTTCCATAGTAAGGAGGTGCTCCTTCTAGTTGTCATGTGATTGTTTTTCTCCAATTTATTGTAAAGCCCGAGGTGGCCTCACTTCTGGTGCATGGTGTCTTTGGTTCGATCCCAGCTCGTACCAAGTAAATTTTGAGGTGGATAAACACTGTGTGCGTGGGTTTTCTTGGGGTTCTTCCGTTTCCTCCTACTTTTATCATTCCACTATTTCCTTCATTTCTCATCCTCACAGTCTCCTTTAGCCTAGCTGGCATAACTGTGGGACGTAAAACTTAAAGATTTCATTTTCATTTCATTTTTTTCTAATTTGTAGTAGTTGTTCAAATGCATGTTTATTTTCAGCTTAACCATTGCCTAACACGTCAAGACAGTAATGTTTATATCAAGCACCTACTCTAGTCAAATCAATAACTGCAAGTTTCAAGCGACTTACGGTGCATGCTGTATTTTAGTGATTTTTATTTCAAAGTAAGAAATGAGGTATACCTATAAGTAAGACACTAGAATTATCCCTAAATTGTGGGACGGAAATCTGTAAATTTTATAGTGGGTGGCAGAAATTGCTTATTGTCAGGGACACACTTTGCCGTACTAAAGACCTGATACCAACTTTTCAAATTTTTGCGACGGAAAGATTTTTTTAAAGTAGTTTCAAGTATCAAACACTTCCAAGCTATTTTTAACAAATTTTAAAAGTTTGTCGTGAATTCCCTTTGTCTCTGTGTGCATGTGTGTCTGTCTGTGTCTGTTACTTGCGAATTTTTCAATTTTGAACCCTCCATTCGATAATTCGATGGAGCATTAAAAACTATCTCAAAGAAGTGATGAAATTTTTTGCGTCGCTCTTATACCGTTCCCAAGATATTGGCCAAAAAAGTTCCGATTTCGGGAGATTTAAGGTGCTATAGTTTGGGAACCGTAAATCATAGAGAGATGATATTAGTGTTGAGGATTCAATTTTGAGGTCTCGATTCGATAGACCATCAGACACAATCTGAAAGAAGTGATGTAGTTTCTCGTGTCACTCTTACGGTCCCGAGATAATGGCCAAAATAGTTCCGATTCGGAGAGACTTTAGGAGCCATATCAAAAAAAAAAAATAAGATTGTTAGGGTAATGTTGTTCGAGAATTCTGAACGGTTTTCTACTAGTCCTTCAATTTTTCTCGTAAAGTGTTGAATATTAGTGAAATTTCTTCTTTTCAGTAGCGGGTTTTGAGGGAAGTCACATCAATTGAAGTTAAACTTCATAATCGATTCAAACAAAGGGAAGAAAACTTAGCTAATATAATGATTGTCATCTTCAAGAATTGAAATATCAGTTTTTTCCTTAGATTGAAGAGATTAAGGCCTAATTTTCACCGATGTGTTTTCCCACAAGAGCCGCCACTGTGACATATCTTAAAATTGCTTAAAGACAGATTATTATATTTTTCTCTTCTAAAATACATACGCAGATGAATCAAACTTTGCAAAATATTGGTCAAGAAAAAATGTAATGATTAGACGCCAAATGCAGCTACATAAAATGAGCAATATTTTAATAACATACAAAATTGAGCATTCAATCAGACAGATATAGAAAAGAGTAGTATATGTAATATATATTTTTTTAAAAAAATAAATAAAAAGAAATACGTTAATTTTCCCTTATGGTGGCTATGGCGTGTGTGTGTGTGTCTGTGTATGACTGTGTGTGTGTTTTGCCGCAGTGAGGCATTGCTACGGATCGATAGGGAGCAAAGAGAGAGAGAGAAGGAATCTGCAGCGGCTGCAATACACGTTGTTGCGAAGAGAGCAAAACGAAAATTAGTGGAAAAAAGAAGTGAGGATAATGTTAATACATAAAGAAGAAGCTAGAACTTACTTTTTCTCACCTCCTATTCTCTAAAAAAAATCTTTAGATAAAGAAGAAAGTGAGAAACTTCGGAAAGTTATAGATGAATGACTGCGGTAAGGTACACTGGGAAAAATCCGTTATACGGACAGTGGTATATTGTACAAATATACGAAATATTTATGTTTGCTACGGAAATCAGTACGGAGCATACGTTTCCAAACCCTGCATACGCATTGCCCTTAGTTGAATTGAGTTGATTTTGAGTTTAACGTCCTTTTCAGCAGCGAGGCTATATGAGACGGAACCCACTAATTAACGTGGAATCCGAACCACATGAGCTCCCGCTGGGAATCGAACCCGGGTCTTCCACGCCAAAGGTGAGTACGCTAACCGCTTAGCCACGAAGGAGCTCTACACTGCCCTTAGTTCTTACATCATGCCGTTGCAGGATGTCTGACATCTAACAGTATTCCGTGTATTACGTACATATATTGCATGTTACATTCGTCAGCTATATGTTACATACGTCCATTTTTATGTCAGATTCTGACAGCCTATATTGTTTCATACAGGAATGTACGTAAAAATATATCACTTGTACGGTAAATATTATAAAACATGCGCTTTTAGTTATACATTTGCTGTACGGCAAGCCCAAAAATTACGGGATTTACACAATTAACATACGTTTTTACGTTAGCTACATACAATTATTTGTCAATATATGAACATCAGACGATACAAAAAAGAATCATCTTCCAAATGCATGGAACAGTAGCAGAGATTACTCTATTACTTTGGGAGGACCCTATTCAAATTTATTTATTTATTTATAAATGTTTCAAGATCTTTGTCCATTTTATACTGAAACAATGTAATAAAATTCATAAGAAACAACGAAAAAACAAAACAAAAATAATATGTACCACATTTACAAAGACCTTAGTTTGTTTCTGAAACAACATTCAGAGTTAAAAAATATCAACAACTGAAGATAAACTACTATACAATGATGTCGGCCTGAAGTATAAAGAACGTTGTATAATTTATACACTGAAAAAGAAAAATCTATGCGGCTTACGTTAAAACGTAGGATACATCTGTAAAAGCTGTAGTTTGTGGACTTGACCTACACCAAACGTATAACTGAAAAAGTATATTTGATACGTACTTTCTGTATAAATGTTCCGTATAAACGTAGTTTCCGTACAAACAAGAGAATTGTATATAAGAAGTCAGGATCTCACATGCAAATGGACGTATGTAACATATAGCTAACGTATGTAACATATAGCTGGGGGCGCGGTGGCTCAGTGGTAGAGCGTTCACCTCCGGTGCTTGGGGTCCCTGGTTCGATCCCAGCTCGCGCCGTGTGGACTTTGTGGTGGACAAACACCGTGCTCGTGGGTTTTCTCGGGGTTCTCCCGTTTCCTCCCACTTTCTTTATTCCACCATTTCACTCATCTCTCATTATCACCGTCTCCTTTAGCCTAACCGGCATAATCGTGGGACGTAAAACAAAGATTTCATTTCATTTCATTTCATATGAATACCTATGTAATATACCGAAGCCTGTTAGATGTCACATATTCTGCAGCTACATGATCTAGCATACAAGGCAGTACTTATGTAGTATATGGATAACGTATGCTCCGTACAGATTTCCGCAGTAAACATAAAGATTCCGTATATTTGTACAATATCCTGCTGCCAAGATAAAGGATTTTTCTCAGTGTAGTCTGAGTGTTACGTAACGTCTGACTGCGAATAAAGCGAGAAGGTACACGAAAAATTGAAAACGGAGAAACATAATTTGGAATTAATTTTCCCGTTGATAATTTTATAGAAAAAAAAGCAATGAGAATTTATCTTCAAACATGTTATTTTGTTTACATCGATTAAGTCTATTGATTAATACGTATCTTCTCTTCTGACAATGTAATATATAAAATTGATATTGACTATGTTTCTGACTTAGTAACTGTTGAATCACCCAAATGAACTTGATCAAATTTTCAACATAAATGAGGTTCAAGCTTGAAATGGTGATTGTCATTTTACTATGAATGTGCAGCTTAGGGAGGGAGATATTTAAAAATCCTCAAAAATGACTAATATTAGTGTCGAATTCATGGTGTTTTTTTTTTTGTAACTGAGATGAACAATAACACTTCCGATGCCTTTTAAATCCAAATTCAACTCCGCAACTTTCGGGTTTGCTGAGATGAACATTGACACTTCTGGTCCCATTTAAATTCAAATTCAGCTGCGAAACTAGTGGAATGAGAAATGGCGGAGATATATAAAAATGATTGAAAATGCCCGATATTAGTGTCGATCACATAGTTTTGGGTCGCTGAGACGAATAGTGACACTTTCGATACCATTTAAATCCAAATTCAACCACATTGCCCTTTAACTACAAAATAAAACTTATTCTTCCCGTGCAAAGAACGGGCAGTCTGCTAGTATTTTAATAAAAGAAAAATTGCAGTTTAAGTATCAATCATTATTTTGATTAAGAGATCTCATTAACCAAACAGTGTTGTAATTTTGTCAGCGCAATAGAAAGTTTGATGTGGGTATACTCCAACATACACACCATACAATATTTTTCACTTTCACAAAAATTTCTTTTTTTATTTTCTCGTAAATTATGGATGTTGATTTAGCCTACACTCACCCATATCAGTTTGTACAGCTTAAAAATATCTATCGATTGATATCGCATGGTTAGACCTTTTCCCCTTAAGCTCTATAATAATATTATAGAAATGACAAAAAAAAAAAAAAAAAATACAAAAATAGTGTATTTCTTATATCTAAAACACTCTTCATGAGCCCACATATAACACTGAACACATTGTATCCATTTTTCTTCTGGAATACGTTTAGAGTATTTATTGCCACAAGGATAATAATCTTCACTTCAGACGACTGGTAGTATTACGATATAGTGTCTTTAATTACTGAAATTTTGAAGTTCAACAAAATCTGTAGGAATGATTTACAGAGCGCCTGTGTAGAACGACCGATATCCCCATGATTAGTTTTTAATTCCTGAGATACGCCACTTATCAGAATAGAGTCTCTCGCGAGTATTATTCTTGCTTTCTAGATCGGATTTGAACATTCTTAAGATGGGCACGGTGGGCCAGTGGTGCGTGAGGTCCAGTGGTGCGATTATTTCTGGTGCGTGAGGTCCTTAGATTGATCTCCACTCAAACAAGTTTGTGGTGGACAACATCATCTCCGTTTGTGTTCTCGGGATAGGGTGTCCTTCCACACCCTCACACATCATTCACTTGTGTTAACCATCTGTTCCCCTTACTCTAAAAGCTATAATCGTGGGACGTGAAACTGAAAGATTTCATTTCATTTTTGAAACCTTTTAATGTACAGGGGTCTCCACATTGCCTTAAGGTGTTAGCAACATATACAAAAAATCTGCAGCTCCAATATTATCACTCACACCACAGATACACTAAGTATTCAGCTGTCCACATATAAAATATTCACTTATAAGTACTCTTAACGTCATAGTATACGCACAACTCTAAATGATCACACCTGTTAGATGAGTGATGTCCAACCAGGATAACACTTTTATTGTCAGCTACTTTTTAGCTTTTTTAAAGAAATAATCTCTAAGCCTTAACTTTCAACATCTCTGTGATCACTTCATGACGATGAATCAACAATGAAAATGCTGTGGGTTTACCCAGAGTTCAAGCTGGGGCTTCCTCTGTATTAAAGGTAGTTATGAAAATGACTCTACAGAAAGAAATAGGATTGTGCATGAGATGATTTCTTCATGACAAAACAGATGAGTCAGGCCTTTTTTTAATAGAAACACATTTGTTTCTTTCTTTCTTTTTTTTTTTTTTTTTTTAGTGACGATGTTGCAAGAAATAAATTATTGGTCCAACATCTTTTTAGAAACCACTTTCACTCATTCTTTAACAAGTGTTCTTTCAGTGCACTAAAATGTTTAGAAGTGTTCTATTATTGTACAAAAGGTCGTGAAGTGTTCTTTCAGTGTTTAAAAAATTTCAAAATGTTTCATTAGTGTACGAAAACGTCTTGCAATGCTCTATAAGTGTAAAACAACGACTAGAAGTATTCAATTAGTGAACACAAATGTCTAGAATGTGTCTTAACAGTCCTTAATACAAATGACCTTTCGATGTGAGTGCTCAAAATGTACCTGAACTTTTGATGTGTCCAAGGACAATGTTATATATAACTGATAAGTGGAATTAAAACTGGTTGGGATATTGGCTGAGAAAGAACTTTATCATGAGGGGCATACTAAAATTGAACTGTACCATTCATTCGAATTTTATTAATAATTCTGAAATATGGCCTAATCAACTCCTCTTTCGGTTCAGTAGTCTAGTATTATATATATATATATATTTATACACTTTAAACCTATACACTAAGAGCACGAGGGTAACAGGAGATTCGAGTTGTTGAGTTGATTTTTAGTTTAGCGTCCCTTTCAGCAGCGAGCCTATATGAAACGTGGACCTACTGATTAACGTGGAATCCGAACCACAGGAGATCCTGCCGGGAATCGAACCCGGTTCTCCCACGCCAAAGGCGCGTACGTTAACCACACAGGAGATTCGAACCAATTAACTTCAACCGTGATATAAATACGGATTTTCTTCACTGAAGATGGTATTACTAATCGCTTAGCCATAGTGGCGTATTGTGGACAACAGGGAGTAAGACCAGTGATACCAACCCAAGGGAAAAATCTCATTTTATGAGATTCTCAACGTTGATTATTCATAATGGAATAACGGAAATTTTTGTCGAAATTGGAAACATATCTGGGATTTTTTGCTATATGTATAATCCATGGCAGAAATTCTCTACAATCAAGAGGTAGACATAATGAGTCATCAATAAGGGTGTCAGTGTTGTCAACTTTAAGTTTAAAGTATTTTCTTCGTCATCGGCAAAGTCCATGCTAGTGAGAAATGACATAATCATCTGTGGGTTTTAAAAATTAAGTGTGAATAAACGAAATTCGTGCTCTGTTATTTGAAGAAAGAAAAAAACAAAACAATGAACAAATGAAAGGAATAAAGTAAAAAAAAATATCAAACGAAAAATAATCAATTTCCAAAACACACACGTGTGGAGAACATTTTTGTTTCTAGTATCATACGGCTCATTATAAGGTGATGATAGAAAGATGTGTTCTGCATTTCTGAAAACAAAATGTACTTTAGCTTCTTCGTGGCTAAGCTTTTAGCATAAGCGCCTTTGGCGTAGGAGACCCGGGTTCGATTCCCGGCGGGACCTCGTGTGGTTCGGATTTCATATTTAATCAGTAGGTTCCGTCTCATACTGCCTCGCTGCTGAAAGGGACGTTAAACTCAAAGCCAACTCAAGTCAACAAAATGTACTTGTTCTCGATGAAGGAAAATATTTATTCACTAATAATTTTATAAAAGTAAAACATCAAAATTTATTGATAATTCAGCCAAAGATTGAAAACAGTAACAATGCAAAATGGGAATTTTAGCCTCTCGAGATGATATTTTATAGTGTTTCAGATTGGCATCACTGAGTAGGAGACTCTGAAATACACAGCATTTAACGGAGCTGTCATAAGTGTAACTTTTTGAAATTATTAATGAGAATTATTATTTATTATTAATAAGAATTATTATTTATTATTAATGAGTATTATTAATGAGAATTATTAATGAGTATTTATATTAAATAATGATTGGACATTACTAATATTTACTTCTTTTTCTCTCTCTCTTATAGGTGAGTATACTGCTACCATTGATACTTTAAAAAAGGGAAAAATTACTTTCACTTCGTAAGTACAATTGTTTTCGACGCTCAATATAGTTTCCAGTATTGCTTAGAAAAAGAATTAATTGAACATCTGGTGCACATGTTGTACTATATATGAAGATAATTAGCTGTACTTTAAGAATTTATTACACGTTGTAATTGTAGTCTGTGTTAACAAAGTGACTAATGGTTTAGTTTTGAAGTCGAACTAAGCCAATACTAATCTTGGAACCGACTTTTTTTTTTTTTTTTTTTTTTTTTTACAATTATCTTATAGCATTTTACTACTTTTGAGGTGAGTGAACCCTAACGTAATCGGGTGCTCCATATCCATCTAATGATTCTACCAATCCTAAAAAAATATTGTTTTGTAGGACAATAAAATTACTTTTAGATAATTAACCAATTCACTTTATAAATTAACAATGATATAATGACAAAGCGGTTCTCAATCTTTCACTGTAAATTTACTGAGTAATCATGTGTAACTAATAATAATCAATCAGTTATTGGGAACTGATCGTGTGGAATCACCATGCTCATACACGACACATTTATTATACGCTATAAAAGTGGTTCTCAAGGTAATTCCTTTCACGGCCCATTTTATCGCATTTTTTTGGCCAGCGATCCCTTTATAACTACTGCTTTGTAATAACCTTGTGAGGGATTTTTAATATACCAATTGCGGACATCTCACGATATCCATTTATTTCTATAATAGTAGAATCCATGTCTTGCATATAGTGGAAACAGTAACATCCCTAAAAGAGAATGGATTAAAACCAAATTTGGTCAGTTCATTCGTATGACCAATATCGAATCCGTCATACTGTTTCAAAATGGAGACAGTTTGAAAATTTTAAAACTTTATACCTCGCTTAATTTTGGCTCATGGGATAAAAATAACGAAGTGATTTGGTTTTTAAAAAAACTTGGACAGTTGTTAAAAAAAATTATTGAGTATTTTAAATGACTTGATAATGTGTGTGACGAAGATTGAAACGAACATTGCCGCACCAATGAAATCACACCATGCTCAGGTATCTCATTAGCTTTCAATTTTAATTGTATTTCAATATGCAGATTTTGTTGCATTTGTATTTTTCTGGTATTTCAAATGCAGTTCTTATTAATTTCATATCGTACCTTTTTCATTTAAATAGATTTTTAAACAACTCTGCATCTGTTGAAAATGTTTGGTAGACCTATTTTTTATTGTTTTTAACAGTATGCATAAAAATTAAAAATATTCCTATCAGAACAAAGTTCAAGATAATATTTTCTGGCATTAGATTCTAATTACATTTATCACTTCCGATTACCTCCGCGATCCCCATGAAGTCCTCTTGGAACCCCCAGGTTGAGAAACCCTGCTCTATATCATATAAAAGAGTTGAAGAAACTGATGCATCATTGCCCAGGATATATATAGTACTACTACTACAGCTAGAAACGTGAATTTTTGATAAAATATTTCTTTTGTGGCGGAGGGAAGAGTTAAAATATTTTCAAACACATTTTTTATGAGAGGTAAAGGAGAATTCAAATTCTCTACCAAAAATTAAATATCTCACGAATCTATAATATTAGAGAATGTTTCAGCGTTTTCGAAAATTCCACTCTTAAGTTAAGGAACATTTCTATATTACTCAAATTTAACTTTCCTTATTCGGAAGATGTCGAATTGGAGGATATGTTTAGGTTGGAGGTGTGAAATTAGGTATGTGTATATAGTGTTTGGGAAATCAGGCAACCCGAACTTAGTAGCATCAAAACTTTTGGTCCGTAAGTTTGAAAAAAATGAACTTGTTACCCAGGAAAGGCCTCTCTACGAAGATATTCCTGAGATGTCAACTATATATTAGTTCTCACAATTACCATGTGTTTCAAAGTTTTCGAAAATTCTACTTCTGAAGGGGAAACAGGTGGAGGGGACAAGTTCTACAACATATTCAATTTTCTAGTGTTTATACGAGGAGCAGTCAAAATTTCCCGGAATTTCATGGTAACGATTACCACAATCTAGGCACACATTCACTTAATCGCCTTCAAAATAGGCTCCTTTGAGAACACACACACATACACACTTGTTCCATCGTTCCAGCACCAGCAGAATCGACGTTTTTCTGGCTCTTCTCCAGGATAAAAAAGAGCCTCAAAGATAACCGTTTTGCCACCGTAGAAGACATTCAAACTAACGCAACGGCTGAACTTGGGAATATACCAAAACAGGCTTTCCAGCGTTGTTCCAGCAACAGCAGGCAGTGGAACAAGTGTGTGCGGTCTCAAGAAGCCTATTTTGAAGGCGATTAAGTGAATGTGTGCCTACATTGTGGTAATAAATCGTTACCATGAAATTCCGGGAACTTCTTGACTACCCCTCGTATTTGTTATTCATTCTTTCTGTGAGAAGAATGAGCACCTCTGCTAATTATTTAGTCTTCACTTTACATTTCTTAGTTCAAGATATTAAAATATTTTACTGTAAGCAAAGTAAAAAGCAGAAATTCAAGCATTTAGTTACAGTTTTATTTCCAAGGTCCGTCTCTTTAAAAAATAAGCTCTTTCTTTAATAATCATGTTCTCTGCAGCAGTTGTAGAAGCAAGGTATCCGTATTATTTGTTTGGTGGACACTCATTTATTTTTGTTACTCGCTTAAGCTTTGCGGTTTTTTTGGTCTACGGAACAATGCAGAGGAAAATGAATTCGCTGTTTCCCTCTTACGTACACAAGAGGCCACTACTATCGCTTCAGGTCACTCCACGGAAGGTTACTGTTATAGTTGTTGCTGTTGTTGGGTTTATCTTCTCGTAAGCGCAAGCTGCATTGGACGTGATAGTTCTCTAATACCACCAAAGTGTGACTTTAGAATCGTGAACTGGAACCGTTTCAAGCACTAAGTGCGTTCCGTTCCGATAAAGTTTTAAAAATAATTGTATGAATTACATCCGATTTCAAGGATGTTTTTTATTTCTTTCAAACAGGATGAAGGCAAATCATTTCCGATCTCTTTATTTGTATGTTCAAGATGTAAATCACTTTCCTCTATTTCTGATCTCTATAATAACAATTTATTTGTATGTTCAAGATGCAAACCAGCTTTCTCCATTTCTTATTTCTATAATAACAATTTATTTGTATGTTCAAAATGCAAACCAGTTTCATACATTTCTGATTTCTATAATAACAATTTATTTGTATGTTCAAGATGAAAAGCAGTTTCCTCCGTTTCTGATTTCTATAATAACAATTTATTTGTATGTTCAAAATACAAACCAGTTTCATACATTTCTGATTTCTATAATAACAATTTATTTATATGTTCAAGATGAAAAGCAGTTTCCTCCGTTTCTGATTTCTATAATAACAATTTATTTATATGTTCAAGATGAAAAGCAGTTTCCTCCGTTTCTGTTTCTATAATAACAATTTATTTGTATGTTCAAAATGCAAACCAGTTTCCTCCATTTCTGATCTCTATAATAACACCCCAATTTATTTGTATGTTCAAAAGCAAATGAATTTCCTCCGTTTCAAATTTCTATAATAACAATTTTTTTGTATGTTCAAGAAGAAAAGCAGTTTCCTCCGTTTCTAATTTCTATAATAACAATTTATTTGTACGTTCGAGACTCAAACCAGTTTCCTCCATTTCTGATCTCTATAATTACAATCAGGGCTGGATTCAGGATTGTTTGAGGGGGTGCACCAATAACTACCCAAATAACCAATCACATTGAAACTCTTCAAAGTGGTATGTAGCAATATTCCTTACCCCTGACAACACTGATGCATAAAACGGAGGAAAGGATTTTAAAGAGAGTCGCAAGGGTTATGCCGAAAAAAGATGTTCTCTCCTCCTGCCTTATCTTTTGTTACGTATTTGATAAATGCTATATTGTTTTGCTTGGTGCATCATTTTCCTTCGACCTTTAGAAAATAGACTTAAACTATTACTTTTGCAAATCTCCGCTTTCTTTTAAGCGCCAAACGGAAACATGACGGCAGAAAGTTTCGGAAAGTGTTGCTATTTTCACTGCTAGCTTCTCATTTTAGATAGTGTATATTTACAACAAAGGGGGGATTCACGTGCACCTTTGCATCCACTAAATCCGACCCTGATTACAATTTATTTGTATGTTCAAAATGCAAACCAGTTTCCTACATTTCTGATTTCTATAATAACAATTTCTTTGTATGTTCAAAATGCAAATTAGCTTCCTCCGTTTCTGATTTCTATAATAACAATTTATTTGTATGTTCAAGATAAAAATCAGTTTTCTCCGTTTCTGATTTCTATAATAACAATTTATTTGTATGTTAAAAATGCAAATTAGCTTCCTCCGTTTGTGGTTTCTATAATAACAACTTATTTGTATGTTCAATATTAAAATCAGTTTCCTCCGTTTCTGATTTCTATAATAACAATTTATTTGTATGTTCAATATGTAAATTAGTTTCCTTGATTTCTGATGTATATAGTTATAATTTATTTGTATGTTGAAGACGCAAATCAGTTTCCTCCATTTCTGATCTCTATAACGACAATTTATTTGTATGTTCACGATATTATACTCGTGCAGTTAAGCCACAAAAGACAATGCCCTAAACGTACTGGAATGCCGCTTTGCTGAGATCAGCAGAGTCAACCAGTATCGGGTCGGGTCAAAGGAAAGAAAAGCGACTGCTCTTATTCACCGGATTGTCTTCGTAGTGATTGCGGAGTCTACCCAGCGTCGTGAGGTCAACTGGGAAGCCACTTGAAATAAAGAGGTAGCGAACTTCTGACTGGAGACCCATAATGTTTTCCATTGTCCATATATAAAAAATATTTTTCATTTATAATTTGTATTATATTATTAGTATTCATATTTAAGAAGTTACTTGTAAAGCTTATTTGGTTAATTAGATTATGCGTAGTTACTAGAAATGAATGTTTATGGGTTGTTTCTGGTGTTTTTAATGTGTGATGTAACGGGATTGTCTGTTGTAACTTTGAGTAACCAATCAGAATTCAGAGTTTTCGCTGTATTCTTTTATATTATATTCTTATATATTAAATCTGTCTGTCTATTCATACTGTTTGATGAAGCCAGAGTGAATTGTTAGCGAAACTATTACACGTTAATAATTTTTACGATAAACGTATAGTTTTCCTCAGTAAATAGTTTAAATTAAAAAAAAAAAAACAGTATTAACGATGACCCGCTCCGATGTGCTGACCTCTTATCAGCACAAGAGTATAAGTGCCAGAAACCAGCTGCTAGAACTTAGGTTCATATTACGGCTGTTGCGTTAGGAATTAGTTTACTTTTTAGAATATTCACAAATTTCAGCGCTAACCACATTTTACTATTACTAGGAACTGTTATTTGTTTACTTTCTTGAGTCTAAACTGCTAGATATACACTCTTAAAAAAATACCGGAATTTTTACGGTGAAATATATGGCAATCGGGGATGCCATATTTTCACCGGAAATTTTGCAGTAATTTCACCGGAATATTCCAGGAATTTCACCTGAGCTTTAGATATTTCACCGGAAAATTTTAGTAATTTCACCGGAATATTTGCATGAATTTCCCCTCATCTTCAGACATTTCACCGGAAAATTTGCAGTAACTTCACCTGGATAATTCCATGAATTTCACCTGACCTGTAGATATTTTACTGAAACATTTACAGTAATTTCACCGGAATAATTCCATAAATTTCGCCTGCACTTTCAAATATTTTAACGGAAATTTTGTAGTAATTTTGCCGGAATATAGATATTAATGAAAGAGGAAACAACCAATTTTTTTAACATACCAGATCCTATGTAGATGTGAATTCTATACCCCACAAACAGTGGAAAAATGACCGACTGGATCGAAACTCGGACCCGGGACCTCTGGCATACCGTATCGATGCGTTAACCATTATATCACCCAGTCCGCCTTCCATAACAGCCACTCACTCTCTCACTCTCGAGGTCAGTGCTCTCCACTCGAAGCACGTGGGTTATACGGAGTCCGAGTGGGAACCCCCGATCTCGAGAGTGAGTAGCTGTTCTGGGAGGCGGCCGGGGTAGCATAGTGGTTAACGCATCGGCACGACATGCCGGAGATCCCGGGTTTGAGTCTTGGCCTAGTGGGTCAGTTTTTCATTCTTTGTGCATTGCAGAATTCACATCTACAAAGGAACTGGTGTGTTAAAAAATATGTTGTTTCCTTATTCATTAACATCTATATGAAATCACAACCGTCATAGGTGCTCAATGTACGGATACAGGCATTGTCCGAGAACAGCAATGGTTCTCTGGTACAATCCATGGTCTGGGTGTAGAGCATCGACCTCGAGAGTGAGTGACTGTTCTGGGAGACGGACTGGATGACATAGTGGTTAACGCATCGACACGGTATGTCGGAGGTCCCGGGGTCGAGTCTCTGTCCAGTTGGTCACTTTTCACTCTTTGTGTATTATAGAATTTACGGGAATTATAGCATATACATAACCTCAAGTGCTAGATATTTCACACAAAAATTTACAGATATTTCAACGGATATGTTGCATGAATTTCATTTAACAATTTACAGAAACTTCTCCTGAAAAGTTCCGTAATTTCACCAAAACGTTGGACATCTGTTTTCCACAGCCATTTGAAACTGCCTCACAGATTGAGTGGAAATCATTATGGTTAAAAACTAGATATATTTATGTGATTTCGTGTTCAGTTTAGAGCAACAAATCACCATGAGAGTATTTTGCACAGTGATGATTTAATGTATTTATTTGCGGTACTCTTCAACAAGCTTTAAAGTTATTGGCGTGTTCATTTAACAAAGAAATATTTTTTATCGGTACTGCTTAAGAGCCCAATTACACTGATGGCCTTAAGACACATTCTTCCTCGTCAAGTTTGCCAACTTACCGGAGCAGCTACGATGTATAAAGGTTGTGTAACTATTATCTGGAAAAAAAAAAAAAAACCCTACATCGGAGAAGTTAAATGCGACGCAATATGAATTAATCGCTTAAATTCTTATAGACTTTAGTTGAGATTTTTCAACATCAAATTCAAGAAAGCACCTCAAGAAAACAATTTTACAGTGAATAGGCTTAGGCGAGTTCTTCCATAAATTATAAAGTGAAATAGAATCAACTCTTGTTCCTTGGCCGAAAATGCGGGCAAGATACGTTATCAAAAGCAAGAACTGAAATATAGTTCAGTTACTATCAATCAGGAAATTTCAATGTCCAAGATGCTTCTCGCAGCCAAAATGGATTACATTATGGTAAAATTCGAGCAAGATTGACATGTTTGACATCGCTAACGATCTAAACATCCATTTACCCAGATCGACCCCTACTACTAACAACTTGGTTTTCTTTCTGGACAATGTAATACAATGAACAATGCGTTTACGCTCTTTCTTTTCCTATCATCTGCATTTTCACAAGACAGCAAACCAATATTCACATTCTTTAGACAACACTTTCTCTAATGTCTTCGATAACTGAAGTACAAGGTTCAACTTTGCAAGCAGGAAAAGGGAAAAAATAATATTAATAAATAATCACTATTATTACTGATGAGTGACTATTACTGATAGAGTTACAAGTAAGAATATTTTGAAGTGCACTTTTTCACAAGTATGTTAGGATTACTTTAAATTTTATTTCCTCCTGCAAATTCACACATAATTACTAAGACGAACCACCATATTTTTACCAAAGGATTACACAAATACATCTATAGCACATACAGGACATATTTTCAAAACTACATTAAAAATCAAATCAAATAGAAACCTCACTTACTCTTTCTCATTAGAAGGGTCCACTGGATCAATAGCGTTATTTCAGGTTTTGGCAGGAGGAACAAAACTGTTCACTGACATAAGTTTCACGTTTTTTCATTACAATATTAGTACACAATTTATTAAAAAGCGTCTATTTCTCAAACTAAGTGCTAAGTAGGATGCAATTGCCCCTACTCTTCCCACATGATGCCTCTGCAGTGAATCTTCAAACATTGAAGGCTAAAGCGGTAGTCAAGGAAATGGGTGAAGAAAAACTCTACATGATATGTCGCAAAAGCAAGACGACTCCATATTTACGGTTACAAAATTGCGGCAAAATACCTAGTCTTGCATTCAGGAATATACAGTAGTTTGTATACAAAAACGTGCATGTATTCACGACACTTTTCCTTTGTAACAGTAATACAACCAGAGTTAAGTCTACATGTACAGAAAGCAGAAGAAGGTTTTCAGAGAGAGAGAAGCAGGGAATCATTTGAGAAAGGGCAAGGAGGATAATTACCCCCCTGGGTTTGAGAATCACATGCTCTTCAATAAATTGTATACTAAAATACTAATTCAAAAGGTAAAACTCTTATGTTGATGAACTAACTTACTCCTACCTGGCAAAGTCTGAAATGACGCTACTGAAAAAAAAAAAAAATACTTAAAGATTTAAACATAAATTAACAGGATTTAGAAAAAAACCAAATGAAAACAATATATTCTTAAATATCTCATCATATTTAATTCTCTAATGATAGTACATGAAATAAAAAAGAAATGATCAGTCTAGTCAATATTCCGTTTATAAACTGACAATGAGTTATTTCATGGAAGTCAAAAATTTGCTACGGATAATCCTTAGAAGTATCATGTTGCCGTATTTTCCCTCGCTTTCCGCGGAATGGATTCAATTTCTGGATTAATTCCAACAAAACACCTGAAATCAGAAACAAATATATTTCGAAGCTAGAGAAAAATAGGCAAAACCTATTTTTATTTCTTTCAAGTTGTAAATTGACTTATGTAACTCTGAGCGCAATATCATGCTTAATGGTGTTTCTCTTATGTCTCTCATACCATTACATTTTCCTTTCCTGTACGATTTTTTTTAAAGACAAACTCTTCTCTGTTTCATAAACAATACTATGAATTATTCATATACATTTGCATTAACTATTCTATAAATTTACTTAAGTTTTTATTAACACTAACCATTCTCATTTTGCACTATTTCACATCCGTGAAGCTGGCATAAGAACTGTGGATTAAGATATATAGAAGTCTCGAAAACAGGTTTGTATTTGTGGAAAACGATTAACAATTTCGCACCATAAAAGGTAACAAGAAATAGTGTATTACAGATTTCACCTAATAGTGGTATCAAACACAAGAAGTGTGTTTTTCAGTTACAAAGGGAAACCATATGTGTCTGGGATACACAGATATGGACAATATTCATAATCGTACTAAATGGGTGAGAGAACCGAATGAGTAAAACTGTGCATTTCACGAACGTCAACGTGGTGAGATGGCTGCATGCCACATCTAATGTGTAACTGGTTCAGGATACTTAAGGTCTTAAACAAAAAAAACAGAGACTTACTTAGGTTGTTGCAGTGAAGGAGAAAAGTGGTGCGACGTTCCTGAACACAAAAACAGCGAGGACGGCCTCGCATTTTGGCCTCCAGAACTGTAGAGCGTTTAAGTGGATTGTTCTGTGGAATTGCAATCATCTATCGCCACGCTCACAGTGTATCAGGTTCTATTCACCGTAAATGTTCGGCACATGATGTGAAAACTTAGGTCTTATGGCCAAGTAGCTACCCATAAGTAATTTTACTCCGACAAACGTTGTGAAGCCACTTTACTTGGTGTATGGAGCGACGTCACTGGATCACGCAACAAGAGAGAATCGTTATTAACTTGAACTAATCTTGTATACGTCAGTCATATAAGTAACTTGAAATTTTCGATAGGAACTCCCGTCTTCATTAAAACACCAACCACTTAACAAAATTATAAATATGCTGTGTGAAATTAAACCTGTTTTGTGCCATACAATCTTCAAACTTTAAAGTTTGTGCGCCAGATGACAGTTGATTATTTTAACTCGTTTGTTGTTCAAGTGGTCTTTGTCAAGATTCAAACTAGGTTGTTCATTCTTGTATAAAACTATTCATAAACATTCCTCTTAATGAACAAATTTGTTCTGTGTAGCACTTTAATATCATTGACCTGTGTTTGGACGCATGAAAATGTTGTGACAAGTCTGAAAGTACCTTATCATCCTCTTTATCGAATCTGGAATACTCTTTGACCTTAGTGGCTATAGGCTTTTTTTGTCATGTCTATGAAGAACTCTGTTAATACATGTACATTATGAATAATTGTTTTCTGGAACTTCAACTATGAAGTGTATGGGTTGAATGGTACAATACAGGTTTATTTTCACATCACTTTAGTTCAATTTCGATGCAATAACTTACTAAACTGAACCTGCAACAACTTAATAAAATTTCAACCTACTGGTTAAAAAAATGTAATTGGTTAGTTTGTAGTCTTCATTTCTTTAGGGTGTCGCGGTGGCTCAGTGGTAGAGCGTTCACATCTAGTGCATGGGGTCCTTAGATCGATTCCAGCTCGCGGAAAGTGAGATTTGTGTTAGACAAACACCGTATGGGTGGGTTTTCTCGGGATTCTCCCGTTTTTTTCCACTTTCTTCATTCCACAATTTCTTTCATTTTTCCTCATTACCGTCTTCTTTAGTCTAGCCGGCATAACCACAGGATGTAAAACTCAAAGATTTCATTTCATTTACTTTTATTTATTTGTTGACTTCTTTGTTCAAATATCAACAAACGACTTCGTTTTAAAAAACCTTTTATTTCATAGAATTATAGGCATAAGTATGGAGAAATTATTGCATACGTATTTTGCAGAAGGCACGCGTGCTGATTATTCGGCTAACCGGAAGCCCTGCCATATTTATTTATTTTAATCTTAAAAAATTGAAGTGAGATCTACTAATGTTAAGACATTTTTCTTATAAAAGCGAATCATCTCACTACTGAATCAGGGTCAATTATATAAACGCACTAAGCAACGTTATACTGTAGATTCAAGATAGATGATAGTTAAAATTAACGGACTTTGATGTTTGCCTTATCTAATATTTCGGCACATATTAACTCTATCTTCAGCGAAAAGTTGTTTATAATGAAACCCTTGAATAAGTGCAAAAAAAGTAAATCATTAATATATGGTATGGATGTGTGGTGTTTGGTGAGCAAAATAATTATATATAAAAAAAGAATGTAAGAAAATATCGCTACAGCATTAGGAATGATTTCAACTTACAGCGTACAGACAGTAATGAAGACAAGCGGATCATAATGTAGCAATTAGTAAACAGAGGTTTTATGTCGACGCAGAGCAAATGGTAACAACTGCCAAGTAGCCACACCATACCATTGTTTCATAATAAGTAAAGAAAAAAAAGTTATCAAAGATGTAGTTCAGTTCAGTATGAGCTGTAAATATTTTAAATAATGTATTCATTTTTATGGATAAATTGCCAATCTTTCCATATTATTTGAAATTTTCAGTCTTTCATGATTTTAAAAATTATTCCTTTATAAATACCTAAAGACAATCATATTTTTAAAAAATCTCGCATTTCATAGAAAAGTATACTCAACTCATAGAAAATTATTTGTTAAAGTTCAAGAGTTGTATTCAAAATGCACACTACCATGCAATCATTTAAGCTTAGATTAAGAATAAGGATTGAAGAGTAATATTTATTGATAAGTTGTGCCATGCAAAATATATGAGAAAATGAAATGAAATCTTTGAGTTTTACGTCCCACGGTTATGCCGATTAGGCTAAAGGAGACGGTGATAATGAGAGATGAGTGAAATGGTGGGATGAAGAAAGTGGGAGGAAACGGGAGAACCCCGAGAAAACCCACGAGCACGGTGTTTGTCCACCACAAAGTTCACTTGACGGGGGCTGGGATCGAACCCGGGATCCCAAGCACCAGAGGTGAACGCTCTACCACTGAGCCACCGCGCCCCCGCAAAATATATGAGAAAACTACATCGGAACATTGAAAATGAGCATGAAACACTTTACGTTAAAGAGAGTTTAACTGTTGCTAAATAACAACGATAATTATAAAAAGCAATAATTATTGTATAAAGCAAATGAAGTTGGTGTGTCTTAGCCAGCAACTCAATATGCTGATTAATTATAAATTTTGAATGTTCAGCAAAGCAGTGTATTAAATTGAAAACTTCTTATCAAAAAAAAGTTTGTTTACAGGGCTACTGTAAAATTTGTAACCTTAATTTCCCTAGCCTTACTCACCTTTTTTTTCTTGCAATCAACTGTTGGAGAAAGGCACGAAAGCGAAGTCATATTCCGATCTCCACTATTTTCATTAACTGGTTAAAATGTATAACGAAGCATCCACAGAGAATTTCGAGTTAAGTGTGTGAGAGTAGGACCTGAAATATGAAAAATACGTAAATTTTCAAGGAAAGACACAGTATTTTTTTAATTCACGCTAGATAGTTTAATGTAATATTTTCAGACGTGAAAATCTGCGTGCTGCTGGTACTATTTTCAGTGGATGCATGCTGACATGAGACATTAGGGTATAATGAGGAAATTAGTTCGGCGTATTCAAAGATGGCAGCTCGATTTTGAGTGTTATAAGAATGTGTGTTGTGAAGAAAAGAGTTATTATATGTTGTGGACCGGTACGTATTATTGAAATTGAGCAGAAAATATGACCAATGTAGAAAAACATTGAAAATAAAGAAATGTAGAAACAGTAATACGTATATTCAAATGTGTTAATGATGTGAGATAAGTGAGCACATGAAAGGTTATCAGAGGAATTCAAGTCCTCTACCACAAACCAGTTAGTTTTTTACAGTTTCCTAAATGCAGTGTCGGCATTGTACAAATCGCAAAGGTAAGTAATCGCGTGTTAAGATAATAACCAAATTTATCTAAGTGTTTTCAACGACATCCTTGTTTACGCGAATACCTACCATCGCTGACACGCCTGCTACCTACGCACGCACCCCTTGCTACCACTCGGGCTGCCCTGTCCTTACTCTATTACATGACATTCGTCCGTTTAGTGGCCACTCAGCACAGGTCACTGCAGTTTTATAGCATATATCCGGACGCAGTATTTACACACAAACGGTGAGGTCCTCTTAAAGTGAATGCGCACCAAGAAACAATTTCTTGATAAATAATAAAATTTTAACGGGATATAGTATACGTAAGACCGTCTGAGTTCCAGAAGAAGCTGGACGCTCATACTTTTAGGGATTATTCATTGAGTATCTACGAACTTAGAAAGGGGGTAACAAACCCACTTCCATTTACTTATCCACTGATACGAAAATTAAAAAAAACGTACCTATTTGCCCTTGTACTTTATATGCTATAGCGCATTACATTATATGCAACAAGGATTTTGGTCTGCATCATGATATAAATTTAAAAATATTTAACATTTTTCGAATCGAAATCAACAAAATTTATTCTAGAAAGTAAAAATAGAATGTTAAGCACATATAATGAAGACAACGCAGTGATTTAATTTGGTAACGTATAAATATATAATATGAAGTATCCTCGCGCACGGAAGACAGGGGGTTCTCATGTATACTATTACCTTTTAACGTTTATAGGCCTGAAAATACTGGATCTACTCTACGGCACAAAGGCCCAATTTTTTCCTTGCACTTAAATTGACAGCACACATTACTACTTGCACTAGAACAGTTCCGAACGTACTTTTCCTTATGTGATGTTGCATAATATGCGACTTGAACGTCAGTGCGTTATTTGTACACTGAACATACGATCAACCTTTGGATGCAAAAAACCGAGGTGCTTCACCGGTTAAAACTTTACACAGAAGACGATAATGAAATACTAAAAGAAATTTGAACTCCAATCCGTAAAATATGAGCAATAAGAACCTTATAAATATACTTAAAATAATAATAACAAATGTACTCACCTATAATGTAATTGAAGAAAACGTATGATCAACAGTTTCTAAGGTTGGAATACACACAACACAATCTCATTACTGGCGAGATTTTTTTTTTTTTGTCAGTTCAGTTGCGGAAACAACTTTCATCTATATATATAAAAGAGAACGTACAAATCCTTTGTTCCCTCATCACGCTAATACGGCTGAACCAATTTCTTTTATTTTTGGGGGGTTATTAGGATTTGGACCCTAGATGGTTTTTATCATATCACTTTAATTTTTAATTACCAGTGTCTTGAGATAATTGACCATTCAAGTGTCCATAACGTACAAATCCTTTGTTAGATCATCATAGGTAAAAATAAACATATTTATATGCAACCCGCATGACCGTGTCACTCGGCGGGTTAACATAAATGACAGGCGCTATAATGTTAACATTTACTGCAATCACTTGAAAGCGAAAAAGTAAAAATTATCTAAGTAACAAAGTTTATTGCGTTCCGGGGTGACCGCAGCGAAGCGGGGCGGGTTAACATAAATGACAGGCGATATAATGTTAACATTTACTGCAATCTTCTATGGTTTTTATCATATCACTTGAAAGCGAAAAAGTAAAAATTATCTAAGTAACAAAGTTTATTGCGTTCCGGGGTGACCGCAGCGAAGCGGGGTGAACGCTGCTAGTTTGTCATAAAAGTATCTTACGACAGTGTCTGCAACCACTAAATATAAGGCTAAAAGTATTTAATAATTCTTCAAATTATTTTGCAATTAAACCAGAAGAAATAATGAAAAACATTTTTGAAAGTTTTCTTTCGTATAACTTAATAGTCATTCTATTATTCGAAATATGATAACAACTTCAAACAACTCGAAAGAACTTTGGTCAAATGCTGGATACACTGTTCAAAATTTACGGAAATTTCACCTGAAATGTCAATTCTGGTAAAAGACCTGTAAACTTTACGGTGAATTTTCTGCGAAACCACCTGAATTTTTAAGAGTGTAGGTCCGTTTAACATGGAAACAAAAGCAGTATAAATTTCTTCTTAAAATATTTGCTTTATATAATAACGTCTTCCACTTCCGAATGAGTGTCATTTAAATGTTTTAGGATTCACAAATAAAAAGTGCAATCCGACCCAAGACCCAAGAGAATATTAAACACCTCTACTACAGTTTCTGCAATACATAATTGCCTTCATTAATCATGCTGATGAAGGCAATGTATGATAAACAAAATGATATATTCCCAGAACTATAACGCAAATTTGGGGACAACGTGTATAATAAACAAAATGATATATTCTCAGAACTGTAACACGAGTTTGGGGGCAAGTTGTATGATAAACAAAATGATATATCCTCTAAACGTTACAACAGGTCTGGGGGCAACGTGTATAATAAACAAAATGATATAATACCAGAACTGTAACACAGATTTGGGGACAACATGTATAATAAACAAAGTGATATATTCCCAGAACTGTAACACAGGTTTGGAGGCAAGTGTATAATAAACAAACTGATATATTCCTAAAACAGTAACACAGGTTTGGGTGGCAGTGTGGATAATAAACAAACTGATATATTCCAAGAACAGTAAGACAGGTTTGGGGGTAACGTGCATAATAAACAAAATGACATATTCCCAGAACTGTGACACAGGTTTGGGTAGCAACGTGTATAATAAACATACTGATATTTCCAGAACTGTAACACAGGTTTGGGGGCAACGTGGCTCAGTAACAGAGCGCTCGATTCTAATGCAAGGGGTCCCTGGTCCGATTCCAGGATATGCAACAACTTTCATTTATCCTCTATCTCCTTTAGCCTTAAAAGTGTAATTGTGGGACGTAAAACCGAAATATTTCGTTTCATTCATTTCATATAAACACGAGTTTTAATATAATTTAAATTAGTTAAATTTTGTTTATCTAGAACGAGGGATATTGCAAATTCTTTAATCTCAGGCGAGAAGGTCTGTAGATCTTGCAGGCCATTCTATTTGTTAAGTCATAATTCCAGCGTTTATCTGTCATGATTGATGTTAGGTAAATGTTATCGTTTGAAAGTATAACGGTATCGTTATTATATAAAGATATAATTTATTAAATTTTGACTTTCTAGTTCAATGGGTTCTCTCTTAGCCTCCAATCTTCAAAGAAATTAGTTATTTTCGTTATCAACTCTACTTGTTGCTCCATAACAATTAACAAAAAACTCCTGCAGTTGGAATGATGACATTGATGGCATTCAAGAAATCAATTGAACAAGCCATGAACAAAATTTTCGTTTAGTCAATACTTTTATAAAATACGGTATTGTAATTCATTCTGTATCAATCATAATTTTTTGTTTTTCTTCAATCAATACGTATAGACTATAAGTAAGTGTATGAATTGTGAGATGGTCTAGTGTTCTTTATTTAACATACAATATTTCGTGCAGCCACTGGACCAGCTTGTAGTTGAAAGTTATGGCTCTGTTGAGAAGTCTATGTCAAACCACTATGAAGATGCTATACAACTTAGGGGCTATGAAATAGTGATTTTTTCGTTTTAATCTTCTTCTTTCTTATCCGACCCTGGCCCCGTCTTGTACGGGTTGGTTAACAGGTAATCTACTTTATATTTCTCTTACGGATAAATTATACATCATATCAATACACTATGTACGGGAAATAATCAATATTTTTGACTGGTGCTGTAGATTACAAAAGTTAGAAGTCTGAACAATTTCAAAAATATTTTACTACTATATATACCGGTAAATATTTAGCTAGTCTTGTTATACACTATGTATGTGCATGTGTCTGTGTGCACTGGCAAAAGTGAGATTCTGGGACATTTCTGATGTTACACACTTGGAGAACGAGGAGCCTATTTTTCTTACGAGCAACCACACAGGGTCCTTAGAAGAAATATTGATATAAGCGTCTTAAGGAGGCTCACAGAAGCCTCCAAAAAAGTTGAGCGATTTTGCGATGTTCTCCAATTAATCATTATCATACTTGTTCAGTGGCAGATCCACGGGGAAAGAGGTGAAAAAGACCCTCTCTCATAAGGTTACCCATTTTCTTTCTAAGTTCAGAGCCGCAAGTCACTCTCCCATTCAACACCAACTATAGGGTTCCCTACAAATGCCAAGACGTTGAAGTTGTTGTAGAGCTTCTGTACATGTACCTTAATCATTCAAGTAAGCTATATATAGTAATATATATCACGTTGACATGTTAAGTATTCGAAGTGGATGAATGGTGTTCTCCTCACTATTTTAAATTACCGATTGCGTATTTTTCTTTTCAAAGTGAAACTTATATTATGGTATTACAAACAGAAGTAAATTAAACAGGCAAGGATCATTTCTTTACGTTTCTTCACCCATGTCCAATACTATATGCTGTAAATTTATCATTCCATATTAATATTAAAAGCTTATATATAATCTGTTAAATGATGTTTTAAAGAAATACTTAACCATATATCTAATATATAAAATTGAAAGTGACTCTGTTTCTCACTTAATAATTCTTGAACCACCTGACCGATGTCGATTAAATTTTCAACATAGATGAGGTTCGAATCTGGGAAGGGTTTTTTGTCATTTCAATTTGACGGTAGATCATTGGGGACGGTAAGAGATATAAAAATAAACCAGACTACCAGACCGATCTCGATCAAATTTTCAACATAGATGTGATTCGAGCCCTGGGATGATTTTTATCATTTCACTTTGACCGTGCAACTTCGGGGAGGAGGCAGGGGTAGATGTTTTTTTTTTTAAAAAAAATAACGAAAATGACTGATATCAGTGTCGAATCCATAGTTTTCAGGGTCTTAAGATGAACACTGGCACTTCCGATGCTATTTAAATCCAAATTTAGTTTCCGTTGCTCTTTATGTCCAAAATGAAACGAAGAAGGGTAATCTACTAGTATAAAATAAAAATAAAGCAGATGTTATAAGTTTGTAATGAACTTTTCAACATAGTTGGTACATATCTTGGACTGAGTTTCTATGATATGATTTTGATCAACTGCGTATTCAAAGGAGGAAATTTATAACATAAATAATAATATTTTAGGCAACTCTCATGTTAGGAAGAGGAAACTTTACATATAAACTCCTCATAAAAATACGTGGATGTGTGTCCGCGTAATTTTTAACTCCGCTTTTAAGAAGTCAAGGGAGAGCAATATCTTTAATTTTTCTCTCTCTCTATATATAATGACTTTGAGGTTGTCTCTAATCATCAGGAGGAAACGATTGAACCATTTGAATTAACTTTTGAATCCAGTTAGCACTTAGCAAAGACCGGTTTATTTAATGTCACTTTCATTAAAATACTTCATTCTAAGAAGAGAGGAGTAATTAAAAATGTACGTTCTAAATATAGAGTACTTCACGAGTCTTTCATCTTACGGTGACGAAATTCGTTTTATAAACTCATTAAGAGTACGTGGTCACTTAGTACAGCACTTTCAAAAATTCTACTTTCGGCGGAAGGGAGGCATTTTCTAAAATATCTTAATTTCTCATTGGTATCCGTAAAATTGCCAAAATGAGGGAATTCGTTTCAAATGAGCTCTTGAACATAGTGACCACTTGAGTAAAGCTGAAATCTTATTATTCCGGTTTGACATGCGTATCCTAAAGGGAAAAAGAGGTTTGAATCTTTCTCAAAGAATAACGTCTCACCTCTCAAATGCAGTTTTGAACACAGTACTTAGATCGAGTTGAGTTTATGTTCTGTTCTGATGCAAAACTCACTTCTTCGAGCCTACGTTCATCTTCTAGGAGCAGACTTGACCCGTTACTTGCTCAGAGACCCCACGACCAGAATTATTTGTACTGACTTCATGACAAAATAGTTGACTTTGGAAAACTATATAGAATAGAAATCAACATAGAAAAAATCGAGTCATGAGAATATACCGTGGAAACGCGCTCCTTATAGGTCAGAGTAGAACAAAGAGAAGTTGAAGAGGTCGACCATTTCAAATATCTGACAAGTATTTTGACGAAAAAGACGTACTGCACGAAAGAGATCAGGTCAAAAATTGTCATAGCGAAAGAAGCATTCAACAAGAAAAGATCGTTTTTAACAAGCAAGCTTAATATTTGACTAAGAAAGAATTTAGTCAAGTATTATATATAGAGTATTGTACTGTATGACTCCGAGACTTGTTCATTACGGAAGTTAGAGAAGAAATATTTAGTGCTTCGAAATGCAGTTTTGGAGGAAAATGGAGAAGATAAAATGGACAGGTAGAGAGTAACTAATGAAGGTGTTTTAAAACGAATAGGAGAGAAGAGGACGCTTTTAGCCAGCATCCTTCGTAGGAAGGAAAATTGGATTGGACACATCATCGGAAGAAATTACCTTCTTCATACTGCCATAGAAGGAAAGGTGGAAGGAAAGCGAGGAATAGAAAGAAGATGAACACAACTAATTGATAACTTGAAGAATGGAAGAAAATATTGAGAGTTAATTAAAAGACAAAACTGAAGATCGAGAAACGTGGAAGCATTTCTTGAAAAAAAGGAGCACCTCATTAGTCCCAGGAGGTGCCGAGTGGCAGAATACTTAATAATAATAATAATAATAATAATAATAATAATAATAATAATAATAATAATAATAATAATAATAATAATAATAATAATAATAATAATAATTAGGTGTATAATTTACTCGTAGAGTCCCAGCACAATGGTTTGCATAGGGACTCATAATGCTGTTAAGATAGCACTGTCTGGATCCGGTAGTGTGTTGTGACAGTTTCACGCAAGAATAAAGTACTATCAGCAAATATACTTATTTCGTATATAAATAATATATTCATCATTTTTTGTCAATGTTTGACGTTAATATTGAGTTTTTCCCGTCGATGTATGTTATTTACCGCAGTCTTTTATGTCTTTGGTCCTTAAAAATTGCAGTCAGTTCGTGGAAAAACAATACCGTAGTAAGATTCCCCGAAGTTTGAACTTCGCCAACCTCGATGCACATGTTTTGATCTTAAGAAAACAAAAGTTATGTGCATAAAGAAATATGAGTAGCAGTGAATGTGGAATAACGTGTATGTGAAGCCTTGTATCTAGCATCTGTTTAAGCTATAAAGAATATGAAAGTAGACTCACAACTTTGCAGCATATTGCAGCCAGTTTGATGGCGGGTTATAAAAAACAGGCAGCTCTTTTTTCGGAGGGATGATCCGGGATTATCTGCAGAATGACTACAATTTATTCTGCTTTTAAGTTTATCGTGTTTGGTCCTGAAACTGATTTGAAACTCTCAGCTTCTCCATAGCAATAGCTTGGGCTAAATAAGTTTAGTCTAAAGTAGTTTTGTATTTGAGTATCTGTAAGCTATTTTCAAAATTGATAACATCTATTTACTTGAGGAGAACTACGATATGTTTGTAAGATTCTTACAAATCTAAAGTACAGCCCCTGATCCCAGATGAGAACATTATAAACGATCTATTCTCACACTCTTTGATTGATTCATATAGGAGGAGACCTGGTGCTTGAACTGGAGTACCAATCACTACTTGGATTTGTATGCCAGGTAAATATTCCCACGGGAATTGAACTCGATATCGTGCGCACACAAAGCATTTTGTTACAGCCATTTATCGACAAATGAGTACTATAATGTCTTGCCCTCAATGCCGGTTTAGCAGCTCGTACGCAAGACTTTTTACACACGAGATCCTGCGTTTGATTCCCTATGGAAGAACCTTGAAATTTGAACACTTAACGGTAGTTGGAATCCCAATTTAAGATGGGGTCCATGTCTCATATAACTTTGGAGTTGGGACAAGGCTAAACCTCAACCAACCAACTGTATTGCTTTATAAATGTGTATTTTTTTTATTTTTTTTACAAATACATACAAAGTGCTACAAAAATTTGTCAGAATATTTTGGAATATATTCATCACATCAAAATAAGAAGTTCATGTACACCTGTGGTCTGAAGTACATAGTTTCGTAGTTAGGGGGTTCCGAAAACGTGAAAAAGTGGACTTTAAAGGTCCTTAGTTTCACTACTACAGGACCGATCGTAGTCGGGTCAAGACGTCACAAAGGAAATAGTATGTGAACTATTCAAATATCCATCTTTCACAACCTCCGGTACTTTTGGAGAGGTTGTTTTGGAATACTTGATCACTCACTACTTACCTCTCTAAAAAATTACTGGGCAAGTATTAGAACATTCTTAGACATGGATATTTGGATACTTCACTTCACAGTTCCTCAGCGGTATTTTGACTAGGGATGGCCAGAACCGGTTCCTGGTGGAACCGGTTTTCGGGTCTGAACGGATCCGGTTCTAGAAGATCCGGTTCCGGAACCGGGATTTTCGGATCCAGGTCTGGAATCGGATCCGGAACCGGTTCTGAAAACCGGATCTCCAAGAACCGGTTCCGCTGGAACCGAAACTTTGTGACCATCCCTACGCTAAACCCGAGCTGCTGGCAGGCTGTGAACAGTATGCTAGATGAAATGGAAGCGACAGGCAGGCGCCGAGGCGGCGGCAGCTTGTCTCATTTGGCTAAATAAACTGGGTAACTGGCAAACTCATTGGTTAAACAGGCAAACTGGCCAACTCATTTGGCTAAACACCCACTGGTGGACCAAAATTTTTTTTCTGGGCGCACAAGCGGGTCTGGCGGGGAAAGCACAAGCGCATGGTCCTCTTTGCATTTTTTTTGAAGGTGAACTTTGTGCCTCCTTTACGAGTCTTTGGGGGCTTTCGGATCCAGGTCTGGAACCGGTTCCTAAGATCCGGTTCTGGAACCGGTTTTTCAGATCCAGATATGGAACCGGTTCTGAAAACCGGATCTCCGAAAATCGGTTCTTCGCGGAACCGGTTCCGCCGGAACCGGAACTTTGTTGCCATCCCTAATTTTGACGCGACTACGATAGGTCCCATAGTAGTAGAACTATGAAGTTCATATGTTTCACGTTTTCAGCACTCTATAACTCGGAAAATATCCCCTTTTGAGCACAGGTGTATATGAACTTTTTTCTTATTTTGATGTAAGGAATCTGTTCTCAAAATATTGTGGTACATTTTTGTAACATCATATATAAGCATATATCATTTGTAAACTTACGTAATTCGCACTATAAAGATATAAATGTCATTACTACTTTCTGCTTATTCCAAAAGTTAAAATACAATATAAATGTTTTGAATAGATGAGCTAAGGAGGAAATATATCACCCATATTCCCTCCTTTTTCTGTTTCACTGATAACACATCTACCTATTATTAACGAATAAATAAAATATTCTCAAATCTCAAAGAGTAAAAGAGGGAAATACACAGTTATACAAGTTGTATTTTGTTGTTCCAAAAACGAACCAGCTTCACTTTTTTTTTTTTTAATCACACTCTTAGATTCCTTTTGTTTTGCTATACACGAGCGCGCATCTGCAAGTTAAATAACGCAGCTACGAAATATTCTTATGGATTCGACCACCAGTTACCCACCACCAACCATTTTGTAACTCAACCAACCACAAATCAACACAGAACAATGTACACACAAGCAAAGCACGAAATGTTTATTCTTTTGCAATTTCCAGGCCACGAACAGATTTTTTTTTTTTTTTTAAAGTAAAAGCACAATGAAGTATTCTGCACATGTGTAGAAATTTATTGCTTTATGAGTAACCCACCAGTTCCGTTGTGTGTGTTTGTATGGTGTTGTCAGAGCCTATTGTAAAATTGTTATTTCTATGTTTACGTATGTGTACGCTTTGTAAAGAAGTGCAGTCAAATGGACACAATGTATTACCAGTTTGTTTTACAGTCCTGTTCCTTAAAAACACACACACACACACACACACACATATATATATATATGTGTGTGTGTGTGTGTGTGTGTAACCAAGTTTTTTTATATTTTGATAGTAGTTTTAATGAAAAAGAATAACCATTTCACAAAAGAAAATAAGTGTCATATTTCAAATGAATGTATTTTCATATGTGTTATTGTGTGGGTGGTTGCGTGGTTGTAACAAATTGATCTATCAGTTACTAGACAAATTTTCATCACTCAACTCCCAGTAACAGGCTCATTTTATTTTTTTTCTATACATGTGAGTATATGTTCTTTTAATTAGGAAGCGTAATTAGTGTTTGCGCCTTACTGCCGTGAGGCTTGAATTCAAATTACTTGATTGATTATTATAGGCGTAAGTAGTTGTCCCTTGCTGCCGCGAGGCTTGAATTCAAATTACTTGATTGATTATTATAGGCGTAAGTAGTTGCCTCTTGCTGCCGCGAGGCTTGAATTCAAATTACTTGATTGATTATTATAGGCGTAAGTAGTTGCCCCTTGCTGCCGCGAGGCTTGAATTCAAATTACTTGATTGATTATTATAGGCGTAAGTAGTTGCCCCTTGCTGCCGCGAGGCTTGAATTCAAATTACTTGATTGATTATTATAGGCGTAAGTAGTTGCCCCTTGCTGCCGCGAGGCTTGAATTCAAATTACTTGATTGATTATTATAGGCGTAAGTAGTTGCCCCTTGCTGCCGCGAGGCTTGAATTCAAATTACTTGATTGATTATTATAGGCGTAAGTAGACTGGGTCAGAACTCTCTAGAACACTGTTGCCCTCCTAGAACACTTTAGGACCATAAATAAAGTTCTTTCAATTTTTAGAAGTATAGGATCATAGCCGCCGTAACAAAATATGCTAGTTACATCTGTGTTGAATATTCTGAACGATGTAAAGTGTAATCTCAACTACTCGATGAACGGATCAACGTTGGGACAGCGTACCAGTGATGTCCGTGGAGATGTCATGAAAATGTACCCCTTATTAACGGTAGTAATAATCCTGGAGATGCTGAAATTTGTTAGTGGATGCAAGGCAAGACTTTATTCTACTATTTCTCATTAGATGACAGAACCTTACTGACAGAAAAGAGAGAGAGAGAAAAAAGGTCTTGTCTCAATAGATCACACGCCTAGGGATGCATTCAATTGCAACACACATTTGTTTGTTTTGACCATAAGCAATTAGCAACTTCGAGATCGGAAAAGGGAAACTTTTGTCTTTGATCCTCTGTCAGTGTTGCCAACCTGAAGTAGCATAAAATTCCTTCAGAACACCAGAATTTCTTCTTTTCAGTCCAAATGTTTCACAAGGCAAATAATTGTTTTTATTAGTAATGTGAATGCTCTCCTCATCCGCGCATAATAATTATATCCTATATAACGGTATAGACAGTTTTTTTAACAGTAATGAAACCGGTATTACAGCACGAACATAGGAAAATTACACCTGGAGCACAAGGGGTGAATATATAAGCTCTCAAGACTATACATTTTCATAATCAAGTGTCAACATGTATGATTTCCGTGCCAAATTTTCAATTTTTCTATATTTGTACCTCAGTGTGGGTAATTGAAACAGAAACAAACCCTTACATGTCTTCAACACATAAGACCCAGGTTCGATTTCAACTGAAAGCTCATATGGTTTAATTTCCACATTTTAAAGCTTGAAACCAACCAGGAGAGCGTGGTGGCTCAGTGATATGCTGCAAATGTATCTGGGTTTTGATCCGAGGTCATGTAAGTTTGTAGTGGATATAAATATAATGATAATGGAAGAATTGGTAAACTGAGAATATAGAAGTAAACGGAAGAACTTTGAGAAAACCTACGGACACGATGTTATTCATTATAAACTCACGTGAGCGGGGATCGATCCAGGAACCCCTCCCACCAGAGGTGATCGCTCTACAACTACACTGCCTATGTCTACAACAATAATCGATTACGCCTTTCATTTTCTTAATTTGACTGTCACAATTGTCTCTAATTCTATTAGTAGCTCCTTCCTCTCTCCGTCTTTCTTAATGAGGAAAGGAGCAACGAACTGTGACGTCATGTAGCATTTAGTTGGAAATAACTGCTCTAGAAGAAAAAAACAACATTGAGAAATGAAATGAAATCTTTTGTTTTACGTCCCACGGTTATGCCGGTTAGGCTAAAGGAGACGGTGATGATGAGAGATGAGTGAAATGGTGGAATGAAGAAAGTGGGAGGAAACGGGAGAACACCGAGAAAACCCACGAGCACGGTGTTTGTCCACCACAAAGTCCACACGGCGCGAGCTGGGATCGAACCAGGGACCCCAAGCACCGGAGGTGAACGCTCTACCACTGAGCCACCGCGCCCCCAACAAAAATGAGAGTAGAAAACTACGAAATGTGATGCTATGATAGAATGGTAAAAGAATTTTTTTGAAGGGTGGTTAGATATTAAATTTTGGAATGTTAGAAATGGTAAGTCAAGAAAAGAGAAGTTTTACTGAGGACGGGTACGAACTGAATGGGATGATTGTGAACACTGTGAGGTGTGAAGGAATCATGCTGTTGGCTATAGGGAGGGGCGAAAGGATTACAGAAGGGAAAATACCCAGACGAAAGCCAAACCTGAAGCATACGGAGCAATTAAACAAGAAATAGAGAAGAAAACGAGAAAATGAAAAAATATGGCTCAAGATATGGGAGACTGGAAAAAGGCGTCAAAGGAACTGTTAGATGGCTGACACTAAGAAATAAGAAATATTGTAAAAAAATGAAATGAAATTTTGAGTTTTACGTCCCACGGTTATGCCGGTTAGGCTAAAGGAGACGGTGATAATGAGTAATGAATGAAATGGTGGGATGAAGAAAGTGGAAGGAAACGGGAGAACCCCGAGAAAACCCACGCACACGGTGTTTATCCACCACAAAGTTCACTTGGCGGGAGCAGGGTTTGAACCCGAGACCCCTAGCACCAGAGGTGAACGCTCTACCACTGAGCCACCGCGGCCCAGAAATATTGTAAATTTGACATGTTCGGTGTGTAGTGATGGTTCGTCTCAAATGATTACAAATTTGAGTAATTCAAGGTTGCAAGAATACTCAAGTATGTTTGCCCTTTTCGTTGGTCTAGTGGCTATTGCGCACCTTTGGTATAAGGGTCATCGAAAAAAAAGTTACAAAACCTTTTATGGTTTATGTGTGAGACATAGCTAGAAGGTCAACACACCTGATGATAGAGGGCACTCAACAAAAGTCCTCTATGTAATCACAGTATTTGTTCAATACTTATTATAACGGCAGGTAAAGTTTTCTATACCATTTGCGTGGAAATCCCCGTAAAGTTCTTGTAGCCACCCTGAGACAGCAGTTTTGACATAATCATATCCCAGATAATGGTGGCCAGCCATTTTTTCCTTTAGAACAGGGAAAAGATGAAAGTCACTGGGGCTAGGTCAGGGCTGTAGAGGAGGTGCTCTAGTCGTTCCAAGCGTAACGTATTGGGTCTACCGCTATATCCAGGGTTGTCATTAATAATATTAGTCTGTCTTTCTTTAAAGGCACAACACCATTTCCCTACATGTTGCTTTGAAATCTAGCCCTTCCTATAAACCTCTACAATCTGTCTATGAATGTCAGCAGTTGTAGTGTTTTTGGTCCACAGGAACCGCACCACTGACTTCTTCTACTCTTGATCAATTTTCCAGACGAGTCATCATTTTTAATATCCAATTGTCGGGTATACGTGATCAGAAGCTGAAGTCTTCAAACCTGCACCAAGACATACATGTTATTAATCTACAAATAAATTTTAGTTAAGTTACTGTGAATAACATAGAAGTTTTATGGTTTGTAACCTTTTTTTCGATTATTCGTAGTATATGGAATACCTGGAAACGAATTCCGTATTAGAATGTTAAATTGAACGTATTACGCTGGTTCGGGTTCTACCTTCAACTGTGACTTCACGTCTCATATGACCCAATATTGAAATGGGACGCTAAAAGCCTAAAAACCAATCAAATTTATTTTTAATATAAATACTGTTGTCTTTGAACAAAATGCTATCTTCAGGTCGATGTAACACGTTATCCAACTTTACAGTTCTTATACGGTGACGTTGTTTTATATATACATATAACTGATGCGGACATGTCTTGCGTAGTTTTTATTTTTTCCCCTCCTTTTTCCGCATTGGTGCGTGACGAAGGGAAGGGAATTACTGCGTTCGCACCTCGCAGCACAGAACAGCCCTGCTCTCTGAGCAAAAGCCGGGCTGCACACACTGCACGCGGCGCGGCCCCTCGCTTCCCATTTGACGTCATTGCATGCGTTCGGTGACGTCACAAACTAAGCTCATTTCTAAATACCAAGAGCGATTTTCCCTTCACTTTACGTATATGTACGTGTTTCTGCGGGTTAGCGGCCAGATCTATGTTCTTTCTCTCTCTCTCTTCCTGCTGTTTTAATTTGGGTCCACGTCATACGATGGCGGGTAATATGACTTTAGAAACTTTGTTCTGTTGTTTTTTATTGTTGAGAAAGTTTTCATAATACAAAATGTGTTTAATTTTATTTCCACATTCAATTTGGGTACCCACTTCATACTTGGAATACAAAATTAAAACGAGAATACTGAAATACCCGAACTGAAAATAGAGGGAAGTTTCTATTACTAGTATAGTTATTCTTATACTTAAGCACTAGTGACTATGTGACTTTATAGCTCTTGGAGCATCCGACCGATCTCAATTAAATTTTTGTCATAGATCAGGTTCGAGCCTCGAGTTCTTTTAAATCATTTCACTTTCACGGTAGAACTTAGAGGAGGGGGAGAGAGGGAAGATATTTAAAAATGAACTCTTGGAGCATCCGAATTGGAAAATTTAATAACTCTTGGAGCAGCCGACCGATCTCAAACAAATATTCATCATAAATTAGGTTCGGGCCTGGGATAGTTCTCATCGTTTCACTTTAACGGTGCAACGCAGAGTAAGGGGAAGAAGAGATATTTTAAAAAATGATCAAATTGACCGATTTTAGTATCGAGTCTATAGCTTTCGGGGTCGCAGAGACGAATAGTGATACTTGCGATGCATTTGAAATCCAAATTCAGTCCCGCATCTTGGGGAGGGAAGGAGGATATATATATATATATATATATATATATATATATATATATATATATATATATATATATATATATATATATATATATATATATATATATATATATATATATATATAAATGATCGAAAATGGCCGATATTATTGTCGAATTCATAGTTTTCGGGGTCGCTGAGACAAACAGAGACACTTCCGATACCGTTTAAACCCACATTTATTCCTTTATGTTCAAAATAAAACTATTCGCCCAGTGCAAAGAATGAGTATTCTGCTAGTAGATATTTGATACACTGACCACTTTATTCCAATTGGTCCATAATTCATAAAAAATGAAATGAAATCTTTCAGTTTTAAGTCCCACGATTATGCCTGTTACGTTAAAGGAGACGGTGATTATGAGAAATGAATGAAATCATGGAATGAAGAAAGTGGAGGAAACGGAAGAACCCAGAGAAAATCCACGAGCACGGTGTTTATCCACCACAAAGTCTACACGGCGCGAGCTGGGATCGAACCAGGGACCCCAATCACCGGAGGTGAACGCTCTACCACTGAGCCACCGCGCCCCCCTCCATAATTCATATTGGTAGTTTAATCGGGGGGTGGAGGCATGGTGGCTTAGTGGTAGAGTGCTTACCTGTGGTGAATGGGGTCTCTAGTTCGATCCCCATCCAAGTAAGTTTGTGTGGTGGACAACATAGTGAGTTTTTCTCGGGGAACTCCCGTTTCCTCCCACTTTCGCATTCCACCAATCCTTCCATTATCATTCACTTGCTTTAGCCATCGTATTCCTTAGCCTAAGAGGCATAATTGTGGGACGTTAAACTGAAAGATTTGATAAGACTATGTCAAGATAATGAATTAAACTCTCAGTAATGAGAAGTGATCTATCAATAATTTCATAATATCTTTGATGATGATTCTTATTATGATTAAGATAATACCATCATACAGATTTGATGATTGTAAAACAGATTTTCTCTTATAGTCATCAATTAATTTATCTTATCATTACTGTTATAACTTTTGTCAAATGCTGTTTATTACACACACACACACACACACACATATATATATATATATCTGACTTATTCTTCATTTCTTTATGTTTTTTTCAGAGTAGATATTTTTCACTTTTTCCTGAGATCAATACAACATCCTTGAACCCTTCTTGTGGGAGAATTGCCAAAATTTGTGAAAAAGCACGTACTAAAAAACTTTTGACTTAAAAGTTATTTTCCAAGTTTTTCTTACCCTTGCTGGTTTTATTTTTCCCCACTCATCGGTTCCCCCGTGGAACTTGAAACGTATAAAAACTATCATGGTAATTTAGGTAAAAATAATAGAACAAGAAAAAAACTTTACATTGTGTCTTATATACATACATAATACGCGAGAAATAATGATAAAAGTAGTAGGTTATCAAAGAAAGAACTCTTTTTTTAAAAAAAAATAGAAAAGAAAGGTTATTCAAGTTCACTAAATCTTACAACTGGAGAAACGTAAAAGTTATATTTGTGTTATATTTGTTTTTCTTTTCCGTAGCCAAGTAAACAAATAATTATACATAGTTACTTTTAATATTATTATTATTTACTTACTTATTTATTTAATTTGTACAAACAAACTGGAGAGCTCCCTAGGGGTTAAGCGGTTAGAGTACGCGTCTTTGGTGTGGGAGACCCGGGTTCGATTCTCGGAAGGAGCTCATGTAATTCGGATTTCTCGTTACTCAGTAGGTCCACGTCTCATATAGCCTCGCCGCTGAAAGGAACGCTAAAATCAAATCGAAACAAAACATAACAAACTGGACCAAACATACTTCTTTAACCTTTCGGAATGTATGGTGTATTGATACATATAGTTCAGTCGTGCATGCATTACGAAACAGGTCACATGTGTTTCGAGAAGGAGCTCGTGAAATTGGGGGGTGGGTTATGACGTCATCTGTTTGGTCTTCAATAGTACCACTCAAGACTTATTTTGTTCTCTCGCAAATGCTATCTAGAGTGTTTCGTGGGATCGAAGAACACACATATATATGTCATCTACATGACCATTAGACAGAGTACACATCTTATTACTTCTTTCCACCTTCTTGCCTCCCTTCTCTCTCTCTAATTTCCTTTTCATTCCTTTCTTTAAGTTGAAAGGCACTGGCCTTCAGCGTAAAATCCACTCTCTATATAAATAACCATTTTCCTCGAATTCTCCTTTTCAGGTATATGATAGGGACATGTGAATGGTGCCATTTGGAAGGTTGCTTTATTTTAAAGAGAAAGAAGTATAAACCAAAATCCTAGGATAAAAAGTACTGTGTTAGGAAATTTTTACATCACGTCCTATTTTTTGGAGACTTGTGGGTTACTTTTGCGATATTCATCGCACATTGGTAAATATTTAACCCATTCTTAGTCTTCAATAAATCAGATTGATATTTTGTACACGCATTGAGTACACCACTTAGTATTTCTCAAGTGATTTTCAGGTTTGTACCTTAAGACAGGGCCGGTCTAGAGGGGCGTAAACTTTTGAAAAAGTTATTTTTCAAAGAAAAAATCTCCAGTTTCCTCAAATTCTGCTTTTCAGACAAATGATACGGACATACGAATAGTACCTTTGGAAGAATGCTTTATTCTCAAGAGAATAAGGTACAGACCAAAAATTTTAGGATAAATAGTGAAGATGCAATAGCTGATTTACTGAAAGTCTAAAATTTAGCTTAAAAAATCCAAAAATCCCAGAAAGGTAAAAAAGCCATTTTCTCATGTCTGCTCATTGGACTGAATACTTGGACCTGAATCAAAAACAGGAAAACATTATGACTAAGTGGTTGAGCGCTTATCTCTGGTGTGTGGGCCCCAAACGATGTCAGTTTGTCAGATGGATAATATCGTGCCCACGGGTTTTCTGGAAATTTTTCTCATCCCTCACGCATTTCCATTACACCAATTATTTCATAATCACATCATTTTTTATAAATCATACATGTACTTTAATGTATTGGGGATAAGTGTGGGACGTAATACTGAAACTTTTTCTGTTTTTAAAGTGAAAACTTGAAAAATGTTGTTTCATTCGTACCTACATTCTTTATCGGTAGCGACCCTATATAAGACCAAACTAATGTTAGCCACGAAACGACAAAGCAGATTTTCTCGTCTAGTCTCACTTTTTTTTATTATTGCAGAATTGTCTCGTCTCGATTTTCAAAGAAATTTTTCCCGTCTCGTCTCGAATCGTAGAAGGTTTTTTTTTTCATCTCGTTTCGTTTTTTTAAAAAATAATTCTTCAAAATGTATGTCCTGATTCAGGCACACAATCAGAAATTTTTGTTTGGAGGGATCCAGAGCTTCAGGAATGTTCAATACTACAAAACATAATGTGTCTGAGGAAGGCTATGTTACATAGCTGAAACTGTAACACAAAAATATATAATCTTAAAATATATATACTACTTTGGTCAGTTGGAGTTTTATTAGTAAAATCTAGAATTTTCCAAAGCTACAATGAATAATTTACATTATATATGTACTATTGAACAGGTGTTATTCTGCATCCGAAAAGACTATTTAAAAAAAAAGAAACTGTTGTTACTAGATTGTTTTTAGCATGTTGAAAGCAAGAGTACAGATGAAATATAAGATCAAACCTTTTGGCTACAATGTTACTTCAATAATTTCTCTGCTAAATAAGTATAAATAAAATCTTCGAGTTTAACGTCCTACGTTTATGACCGTTAGGCTGACGGATACGATGATTAAAGCAAGTGAATGGTGATAGAAGAATCGGTAGAATGAGAAAGTGGAAGGAAACGGGAGTACCTCGAGAAAACCCATAAGCACGGTGTTGTCCACTACAAAATTTACTTGGCTCGTAATCAAAACAGGGACTCCATACACTGGAGATGAGCATTGATACATAAGTATAATTTTATTAATAATGTGTCTCGAGTTAAGAAGAATTTTCGGGGGGGGGGGGGTCCGGACACTCCCCACGTGTGTCCCTACCCTGTAAGTTTTTTTTAATTTCATCTAGAAGTCACCAGAATTCTTCCACGACACGAAAAGTCCACGAAGGCTATCTCGTAACAATATTTAAACCATGTGTATTATTGGAGTCTGCTGTGTAATAACTTGGGAATCCTTAAACGTTGATAAATGCTAGGGATGCGCACGAGACAAGATTTGTGGCTGTCTCCTCTTGAAAATGTGCTGTAAACGTGATGTCTCGACTCGAAAAATGTATATTTCGCTATTGGAAGAGCCGTGCCTCGGCTCGAATTTTATCACGAAAATCCTTTCTCGACTCGTCTCGTGCGCATCCCTAATGCTCTTCATTTACATTCACTTTCTCAATTTTCGGGGGGGGGGTCCGGACACTCCCCACGTGTGTCCCTACCCTGTAAGTTTTTTTTAATTTCATCTAGAAGTCACCAGAATTCTTCCACGACACGAAAAGTCCACGAAGGCTATCTCGTAACAATATTTAAACCATGTGTATTATTGGAGTCTGCTGTGTAATAACTTGGGAATCCTTAAACGTTGATAAATGCTAGGGATGCGCACGAGACAAGATTTGTGGCTGTCTCCTCTTGAAAATGTGCTGTAAACGTGATGTCTCGACTCGAAAAATGTATATTTCGCTATTGGAAGAGCCGTGCCTCGGCTCGAATTTTATCACGAAAATCCTTTCTCGACTCGTCTCGTGCGCATCCCTAATGCTCTTCATTTACATTCACTTTCTCAATTTATAAATTTTATATAACACCAAGGGCGCCGATTCTGCGGGGGCCGTAGGGGCCCGTACCCCGCAAAACTCATGTGGGCCCCCCTATTGTATTTTTGAATATACAATATTTGGCATAATTTTAATACAACTTGTCTTAAAATCCTCATATATATTTACCTTCTGCATCTGAATCCTTCCCCCAAATTTACAGAGAAATCGGCACCCTTGTAAAATACTGAAACAGTGGTTGAGATCTAAGGCTTGGCCACGAAACTCGAGACATTTCTCATCTCGACTTGAACTCGAAAATTGATTTCTCGTCTCTTTTTTGAGATCAGGATCGAGACGAGACAACAAATGTCTCGTTTTGTGGGAAATACTAGACGAGACATACAGTTTAAAGTGGAATCTGAACCAGTGTAATGCGTTAGATGCTTTCTCACCCGGAATCGAATCCCGAGACCAACTGCAGCAAAATGCACGCGTGGTAGCTAGTCAGTAGACCAGTGAAGAGAGCAAAGGTATCAAATTACAAATGACAGTAAAATGACAAATGAAATATTTGAGTTTTACGTCCACGGTTATGCCGGCTAGGATAAGGAGACGGTGATGATGAGAAATGAATGAAAATGATGGAATGAAGAAAGTGAGAGAACCCCGAGGAAACCCACGCAAACGGTGTTTGCCCACCACAAAGTTCACTTGGCAGCAGCATTGTTTGAACACGGGACCCCATTCACCAGACGTGAACGCTCTACCACTGAGCCACCGCGACCCCCTTTCCGATGGAGTTTAAATCCAAATTCACCTCTTTATATACCCAAAATGAAACTTATTCTCCCCGTGCGAAGAACGGACCCCCAAAAATAGTATGTGTGTGTGTATATATATATATATATATTAGATGATTAGACGATTAGAAGACTAAAAATCTGGACTTTGGATTTATCAATCAGATTACAACGAATCAGTAGCAGTCGTTTACAATGATTTGATGTCAATACATTTGCCAAACTTTTAGTAGCAACAGATTTCATAGTATTAATAGAGTATAAACTATTATTATTATTATTATTATTATTATTATTATTATTATTATTATTATTATTATTATTATTATTATTATTATTATTATTATTATTATTATTATTTGTTACAGAATCTACTACAAGAAAATTTTCATTACTTGTGTTAAAAATCATTCGGATGCTCTTACTGTCGTAAATTCTTAAGTTGGCTGAATTCCAAAAAGTTTCACTAGATGTCTGTGAAATAAAACGGGGATGCTCCATACATGGATAAAGCAAAAAGCACCAAAGACAGAGAACGAGTTTTGATTTTAATATTTTCTGGGAATTGCGAGAGAAAGTTCTACTCAGTGTCACATGTAGACAGGAGTGAAAAGATGACAAGTCAGACCGAAACTTTGGGAAACAAAGAAACAATTTCCAGGTGAAGTAAGTTAGTTACACCTTCTCTTATGTTAGTAAGAGGAAATGTGAAAGCAACTTTCACCTAGCTCCTTTCATCTATTCTAAATTCTTGTTCTTCCTCTCTTTATCCTCTCTCTCTCTCTCTCTCTTCCTCACGTATGTCTTTTCTAGGACAACAATTGTTTAGAGGAAAACAATAATTTTAACGTTTCCTGTCGGATTGTTTATGTATGCGCTGACGTCTTATGATCACGCATGCGCTCAGGTGTGTTATTTAATATTATGAGCCATATAAATGATCTTTTGCAATTACATTATGTGGCAAAACAAACAGTATTGAATCATATCATTGGCTTTTATTTATTGTAAACAGTGACGTAATCAGAAAGGGCAAACGGAACTTGTGCTCTGGGCGCCGGATTGGGAGGGCGCAAAATTGGACAAATATTTGGGGAAACGTTTTGGTTTGGTTGGTGCTTAGGGGGGCGCCAAGGTGATTTCTTGCCCCAGGTACTCGCGTCGCTGGTTGTACAACATAATATGTAAAACAAAATAAATGTTGTCAAATGAATGTCAGCTAAACTTTATTTAACATATAGGCCTATTGTAAATTTAAGAGGAATCGTGTCTGTACATCACGTGTTCAAAATGTAGACCATTACGTCGCACATATTCTTCATAGCGGTTATGTAGATCGATGAACATGTTAGTGAGCACGGGTTGCTGAAACGACAAAACAAATGACCGAATCTTCTCTCCGAATCTTAACTCCGGTATAGTTGTTGGGGTTATCTGTTCGGAAGTGTTTCCTTCAGCATATTCCATATGTAGGCATCTGGAGTCGTAAGATCAGGGGAGTGAGAATAATTTGGAAAATCTGTTCCACGGGAAATCAAGTGGTGTCGAAACTTTCGTGGGCAGGAGAACAAGTGAATCACTTGCAGTATCTTGCAGTATGGACTGTAGCTCCGTCTTACTGTATCCATTGTTGTAATAACAGATTTTTAGTGCTTCAAAAACCGAGTTACAATGGGTCAATAATCAACTATCGATTGATGTAGCAATTAAGGTACACATGGCTCTCATCACTGAACCACATATTACTGACAAAATCTTGATCTTCATATGCCACAGCTAACACCCCACAGCAATACAGTAGACATGCGCCCTCATCTCTTACAGTAAGACGACAAGATGTGGGTGGAAATTGTGCTAGTCAATAAACACCTTGTTCTCTGTTGTGAATAACATTAGCTACACACTACTGAGTACACACGCTAGTCTACACACAACTGAGCATACATCTGGCGTTCACAGCTCGTATCACTTCGCACCTCCATACGTGAGTTTCAGTACTGTTTGTTTTGGCCCATACAGTATTATAGTAGGTTGAACATAATGTTTATTCAAGAAAGTATATATTCTTGAATAATAATACTAACTTGTCTTGAAACATATAACAATGGGTTGATATCTCAAAGACTAACAAAAATGGTATAGATGAGTTCAAATTCTCATGTGTAGGTTTCGAGAAAATCGACAAAAGATAATATTTTTTGTAAACCCAAAAATTGATGCTGTACGATAAGCCACGCCATCTACTGAGGTAAAACTGAAACTAAAGTGTACACTAAACAAACCGATTGTACTTCGCAGCCACCTTGTATCTAAAGTAATAATAATAATAATAATAATAATAATAATAATAATAATAATAATAATAATAATAATAATAATAATAATAATAATAATAATTTGACAAAAGAAGAAATAAAAACGTTTGGAAAAGTTGGAGATTAGTTAAAAATCAGCGACTTTTTTGATGGAGAGTTCAGTTTGTTATCGTAATTGGCTTCTCCATCAGTAAAGTCGCTGACTTTCAAATAATCTCCAACTTTTTCAAACTTTTCTTTCTTCTGTAAAGTAGTGTTCTGTTTTTGAGATACGAGGTAGCTGCAAAGTACGGTCATTATGAGACTTACAGGATAGTCCAGTAAAACTAGTGAAAAATAGAGCTCAAAATAGGCTTAATTGAGAAACAAACTAAACCATGGTCAATTGTTTCATTTTATATCTTTATTAGACATATGGTGTGTTTGTGCCCAAGTGTTTCTGAACAAAATTTTTATGTTAAATTTGAAACAATTAAGCAACCAACAATAAATTTATTTCCATTTGGAGGTTGGTTGAACGAAGGGTAGCATACCTTTTCAGGAACAGGGCTATGCGAGACATCAACCTAAAACTTAACACGGAATTCTAATCACACGAGCTACCACCTGGAACCAAACTCGGATATCTCGCGCCAAAGGTGCGTATAACAAAAATATAGCCACGAACAAATTCTGAGACCACAAAAGTGTATCCATTTAGAACTAAAGAGAGCACATTCCATGTTAAATATTTAAAAACTCGTTGTTTGCATCAATATATTTGAACAGTACAGTGAGCAGTGAGTGATTGATTTTGAACGGTCGCTTTGTATGCCATTTCCTTCCGATTCTCTATTTCGATAGATTGACTGCAAACGGTATCGTGTGATTGCGCCAGATGAAGTGAGAATTAATCACATGAACGTCAAACAGTCAGAGCAGAGCTATTTTCACATGTATTCCTCTGGGACCAGTTATTCAAAGCTCATATCTTACATAGCTATCAGGAACCAAGGAATATATTGCTGAAATCATAGACTAAAGAGGAACCATCATTTTGAATTTCATATCCATTTTTCTCTCTGTTTCACTATTCCTGGTAACCATTTTCATTGAAATTATCCTGTGGTTTCTTCTTCCCTCTTTAATATAGCCGATTAGGTATAGTCTCTTCTTTACTTCCCTCTCTTACCTTCTATAACATTTCTTATAAAACGAGCTATCTTATTTTGTCCTTCTTGCAACTCGATAAATTTCTTCGTTTTCTTTGTACCAATATTTTCAGCGGCTTTTCGTCGCTTTCTTGTAATGTCGAAGATTCTCATTCACACGAGTTTTCACGAGCCCTTTCCTTTTCTCCTCGTATTTAGCGACTCATCGTACGATTCTCTTCTTTATTAAAGGCTTCTTTCGCCATTTTCCTTTTCCTACCCTTGCTTGTATTTCCTGTTCCCATTTCAGATCTCAATTACTAATACTTTTCTTCTTCTTAAAGGATTTTTCCGCCATTCTTATTATTTGTCCTATTGCCCGTCCCACTCCAGATCTTCACTAATAATAATTTTCTTGTTCTTAAAGGATTTTTTCACCATTCCTATTCTTTGTTCTATTCCCTGTTCGCATTTCAGATCTTCACTAATAATATTTTTCTTGTTCTTAGAGGATATTTTCATCATTCCTATTCTTTGTTCTATTTCCTGTTCCCATTTTAAGATCTTCACTAATAATACTTTTCTTGTTCTTAAAGGATTTTTTCACCATTCCTATTCTTTTTTATATTTCCTGTTCCCATTTCAGATCTTCACTAATAATACTTTTCTTGTTCTTAGAGGATTTTTTCACCATTTCTATTCTTTGTTCTATTTCATGTTCCCATTTTAGATCTTCACTAATAATACTTTTCTCGTTCTTAAAGGATCCTTTCGCAATTCCTATTCTTTGTTTTACTACCTGTTCTAATTTTAGATATTTACTGGTGATACTTTTCCTCTCCTTAAAGGATTATTTCACCATTTCTATCTCTTATTTTCTTTCCTCATTACATATATTCACTAATGATACTCTTCTTCTTCTTTTTCTTAAAGGATTCTTTCTCCGTTCCTATCGTTGCTTTAATCTTTCACTTATATTTCAAATCTTTTCCTATTTTCTTAATCTTAAAGGTTTCTTTCGTTATTTTATCCTTACTTTTATTTCTTGTTCTTATTTTGAATCTTCCATAATAATACTTCGCTTCTTCCTAATGGGTTATTTTGCCATTCCTGTCCTTGCTTTTATTTCTCACTCATATACTAAATCTTTCACTCATTGTGCTTTCCTTCTTCTTAAAGGGTTATTTTGAGATACCTATCCTTTCTTTTTATTTACCCTTATATTTAAAATCTTTTACAAACAATGCCTTTCTTCTTCTTAAAGGACTATTTCACAATTCCTATTTTTGCTTTTTTTCCCCTTCACATTCAGAATTTCATTAACGATATTTTTTGTTGTTTCTCAAAACTTCTTTCGCCACCTTTGTTCTCGCTTTTATTTCTCTCACTTTCCAATCGTCACTAATAATACTTTTGTTCATTTTAAAATATTTTCTGATCACTCTACCCTTGGTTTTATTCTTCCTTACACCTAAAGCTAGTCACCTGTTCCACTTTCTCCAATTTCCATTATTTTCGTCTCTTTAAAGTTTATATTCAACCCATACTTTGGATTCTTTTCTCCCCTCATTTTTAAAACATTCCGTTAAAGTTTGTTTCAGATTCGTTTATACAGGAGTAATATTATTTGCTGCATGAATACGTCTAACACTTTTATCACCAAGTACAGTATTGTCTTCTCTACTACTCCCTTCTGCTAGACCAATCTTCACTACTTCATCTAGACAGTTATCAAATAATGTTGAAAAAAGGGAATACACCTACTAAACTGGGCTTTCAATAACACATTATTTCTTCTATCTTATCATTAACCTATTGGTTCATATGTAAATTCGCTATGAGTCCTTCTTCCTAATAAGCTGCTTAGGACATTATTTGCAAAGAAATTGTGTTATTAGGAAAGTTTAGGAATTAGGAATTAGATTTATGGACTTTCCACATCTACGGCCATGTTAGCCCGTTACGTATGAGGAATGACGTCCCTCGTCATAGAAAGGATAAGGGAAAGATGGAAACGGTCTGCGACCTATATGTTAGATACTATCCTGGCATTTGTCTGATGTGAATGAGGAAACCTCACTCAGGATGACTGTCATGAAAAAGTGTTTATACTTTTTTCGACCGAATGTCCCCACCGGGAATCCAACCCGGGATCGCTCGCACCGAAGACGAGAGAGTGTGCGCCTTACACTACGCGTGACCACGTTATTAGGAAAGTAATACTATGTAGAATAGAAAAGAGAAAAGAAAATCATAACTCTACAATCCAAAGGAAATGATAATCAAACAATCCAAAATACAACCATATATTTCAAAACGAAATAGCAACAGTGCAATCTAAATGGAAGTCATGATCGTACAATATCTCAAAGAAAATCATAAGTATAGGTTTGGAAACGGATAGCAAACATGAAATTGAAGTTAAAATTATAAACACACAATCCGAAAGAAAGTTGTAACTATAATATCGAAAAGGAAATCATTCAATGTAACTTTACAGAAAAAAAATAAAGTATATAATGAACGTTATTTTCGATGTATCATATATTACAGATAAAATAAACTATAATTACTGCATTTGATCGAATCTTATTCAAAAGACAAGAATTGTACAGATTTGATGGAAACAGCACAAACCATGCGTTATTTAATTTCTATAATGCATGTGCATTATACAAAATATAACTATTTAATCAACATAAATTGAAATTAGCCACGACCAAGTGTAATTTATTTAAAAGTCCATTTATAGTCTTAGAAATATTGCAGAATATGTGTACTACTTTTATAATGCCAAGATTATATCCATTTCTCCATCTTTTAATATCTTCTTGTGGTTGAGAAATAAGATCTCCTATAGTCAAAGCCCTGCTGAAGGCTTTAAAAGAGAATGATGAAAGCGTTACAGGTTAGAAAGTCGCAGTAAATCATCATTCGAGGAAAAGAAATTTATGGATCTTCGACGAAGTGATCTATAAAATAAAATTTTAGAGAAAGGGCAAACGCTGCACTACGTTTTCTTTGCCGTTTTTTCATTGGTAGCTAAAAGAAGGAAAGTTACAAAACCACAGGTAATGTTTAAGATACTTTGTCTGAAGAAAAGTGTGTTTAGCGTTTTCGGACATTTTCTGTAATAGCATATACTCTTTATATCATTATATTGTACAGATGTGATATAAAATTCTCTTTCAAACCTTGGGTAGCGATACTATTTATATTTTTGTACCTCGAAACTATACTATGTATAAGTATGAAAAGTACAAAGTATAATACAACGGCTATGTCTGTTTATCTGTCAATAAGTTTCACAGCAGCAAACGGTAAGCGATAGCAAGAAATATTTTACTGATAAGCAATAAACAATAAAAGGTAGCAAGAAGTAGTTCATTGATAAATAATAAATGGTAAGATGTGGCAAGAAATACTTTCTTGATAAGCAATAAACGGTACAAGGTAGCAAGAAATAGTTTACTGATAAGGAATAAATGGTAGAAGGTAGCAACGAATAGTTTATTGATAAGCAATAAACGATAAGAAGTAGCAAAAAATAGATTATTGATAGTCAATAAGCGATAAGAGGTAGCAAGATAATAAACGATAAGAGCTAGCAAGAAATAGTTTTGATAAGCTATAAATGATAAGAAGTAGCAAGAAATAGTTTATTGATAAAGAATAAATGATAAGATGTAGCAAGAAATACTTTATTGATAAGGAATAAATTATAAGAGGTAGCAAGAAATAGTTTATTGATAAGGAATACATGATAAGAGGTAGCAAGAAATAGTTTATTGATAAGCTATAAATGACAAGAGATAGCTAGAAATACTTTATTGATAAGGAATAAATGATAAGAGGTAGGAAGAAATACTTTATTGATAAGGAATAAATTATAAGAGGTAGCAAGAAATAGTTTATTGATAAGCTATGAATGATAATAGGTAGCAAGAAATACTTTATTGATAAGGAATAAATGATAAGAGGTAGCAAGAAATACTTTATTGATAAGCAATACAGCGTGTTGTCGTAGTTAAAACGTAGTCGTGAAGCGCTCCATTCCTACCCGTACTGCGTTAGTAAATGCGTCACTGTGCGTAGTGTTAAGATAAGGCAAACAACAATAGATACTATTTACTACATAACAGTGTACTTATCCTTTACTGGTAACAAATGACATATTTTTAGTCATAATAATTAGGTTTTCTAAATTTTCTTGTAAATTGCGCTTGAGAATTTAGCTTCGGGGATCATTTTGTTGAGGTTGATGTCACTCGTCCATTGAGATATATATATATAATCACCCTTGGACAACATTATATTTAACCAAAGTTAATTAATTAATGATAATATTGCACTAAATAGCATTAATCATACCATGTACTGTCTTGTTGATAGTATCGTAATGAAAAGCTTGATGTCATTCTATTTTAATAGGTGGCATGGTAATCGTACAGCATCAAATTTTCTCAGAAAGTACGCATAAGGATTTCCACTTATAAATATAGGTCAATGATATATTTCTGTTAGATTAAACGTCTAGTCTCTTGGTTCATTTTTGTTATATGTTATAAGTATTGTAGAATATTAACTTAATGCTATGAGAAGGGTTTAATGTATTTTACTGCAACAAATTTCGTGTATTTTACTCCAGATCTGTAGAGGCAGCACTTGTGAGGACGTCATCATTATCATCATTATGATAGGTTATTTGTCATTATTGGCATCTCACTTGTCGTAACTGAGAAGCTTCCGCTAACCTTTCCGTCTTCACGTACGATTTCTCTGTTTTGATATCGTCAAACAATTGTAGTCTTCTTTTCCCCCTTCCTCTCTTTCCTGCCACTATACCCTCTAGCACGTCCGTCATGATGCAGTTCCTTCTTAACCATTGTCCCAACCAGTTTCTCTTCCTCTGCTTAATAAAATCTAAAATTTGTTCTTTTCTCACCCGCCATTTCTAAGGCCCTCTCATTTCTTTTCGTCTCGTCCCAGTTAATTCTTTCCATTCTTCTTCACACCCACATTTCTAAAGCTTCCAGTTGTTTTTCATCATTTTTGCGTAATGTCCATGTTTCTGCCTCATACAGAACAATACTCCCAATGAGGCATTTTAAATATGAGTTTTTTTTCTCAACTCTAAGTTTTTATTCATGGTCCTGAGGTAGTCACGGTAGTAAATAAAAACTTCAATTTTATTTGCTGGAACCTAAGAAAATAAAGCAAACTTTATACAGCTTCCTAAACCTGTATACAAGAATTACCATAAGAATGAGATAAGTTGTCTTCCGTTAGCTTGTAACAGTAGAACTTTAAAAAAAAATTACCGATGTCACTTCCCTTAGGTGCAGTTACAAATTCATAGCTATACTGAAAATTTAGCTTATTCAAAGAAAATTGTTCATCTTTGGACCTTAATTATACATTATGCTAAATTTTTAATGCATCAATCTCGTCTTTGTTTTTCTCTTCGTACCTCAAAACTATTTATTTAGCTTTGTAAGAAGAGAAAAAAAACTCAAGCATCAAAAAAAAAAAAAAAAAAAAGAAAAAAAAGAAAGAAAGAATATCATTCGTAAAATAAACGTTTCGCTACCGTGATCAAAAAGATTTGGAAACTGTGTGATTCAGTGTTAGGAAAGTTTCCTCCTTCCAACTTGGGAGGTCAACCGAGAACAATGAGGAAAAAAATGGAAAAGTATTCATGGAAACTGCAAACGAACCGTGGTAATTCGTTGGAACTGTCAGCGACAAATTCCGAATCCATAATGATCTATGTGTACTCTCTTTCTCTCTCTCTCTCTCTCTCTCTCTCTCTCTCTCTCTCTCTTTCTCTCTCTCTCTCTCTCTCTCTCTCTCTCTCTCTCTCTCTTTCTCTCTCTCTCTCTGTTACACTTGCTATCTCTCTCTTTTGAACGCTTTTACTTTCACTAACAGAACACGGAAACCTAAACTAAAGTTCTCGCTGCTTAAAATTTCATCATACCATTACCTGAGACAGATTGTGGAATATCTGATGCTCTTCAGCAGTAATTAACTATTATGTATGTTTGTTAGATTGTGGAAGTTTTGTGTCAACTTTCTAGCACACCGGGGTTATGTGAGCCGTGGACCTATAATTTATGCTAAAATCTGGACGACTATAATGAGATTAAAATACTCTCTAACTGGGAATCGAACAGCAGACTCCATGCCCCTTAGGTAGCCACTAGACCAGCGGGTAAGGCTAATTAATTATTTTATTGTTCACTGTAACACTGCTTTTCTTTTGAGGAACAATTTAGAAGTTTCCTACCGTTTTCCAATAGTTGTTTTACTTTTAATCGCCCATTGACGCAACTGCTGCGTTAATGTTTTAAACCTCAATAGTTCAGCCTCTAATTAAGCTACGATAATAATTTTGTGATCGATGTGTTCCTGTAGGATGAATCTTTCTGCCGATATGCATTTTGTTTATGTGGGGAGTACATGGTGGAAGGTAAAGTTCTCTTATTTTTGTTTTATTACATCAGGATTTTCCCCCCATGGGTATGTGAAGAAAAATCATAAAAATTGGTATGTGAAGAAATGAAGTGGCCCACCACATGAAAATAACCTGTATGTGTACTTATTGCTTATATTGCGAAGGAAGGTAGCAAAGTTGACCAATTATTTGAGTCTCAGTTTTTCGCCATGGTAGAGCGTTCACCTCCGGTGCTTGGGGTCCCTGGTTCGATCCCAGCTCGCTCCGTGTGGACTTTGTGGTGGACAAACACAGTGCTCGAGGCTTTTCTCGGGGTTCTTGCGTTTCCTCCCACTTTCATCATTCCACCATTTCACTCATCTCTCATTATCAGCGTCTCCTTTAGCCTAACCGGCATAAACGTGGGACGTTACAGATTTCATTTCAGTTTTTCGCCGTAAATTACACTTATATTTCGGGACGGTTCCATATAAGACAAGATATACTGTATATTTTTACTGAATTGGTCTAGAAATATAATTCTTGTTCCTATACATGATATGTGCAGCAAAAATGATGTACATATAACGTGGTACTATGGAGGAGTGGTGCGAATGTCAAATTCAATTAATTTTTCTTATACCCATAACATTTTCTGAGAATATTTCCTACATAAAACACAAAAATTCTATTTTCTTTGACACACACACTCACAATAATTTATCGTAGGAAGAAAAGAGCAACTAACATCATTTTCATCCTTACATCCTTATCTACAATTTAAGCTAAAAATAGAAAGTCAGAGAGGAGTAATACTTGAAAAACTTTTTTTTTTCACTTATCATAATCAGAGTTGATTGCTCAGTGGACGATAATTAAAATATTCGCACGTTGGAATGTACCAAGTTTCAAGATTTTTTTTCTTTCCTTGCAAAACTAACTTCACGGCCAACTTTGACGGCTGAAAACACAGGAACAAAAAAAAAAAAATCTGCATACTAAAGTATTTTGCATGAGCCCTAAGATAGTCAAAGTCTATCACCAGTTTGCCAAGTTTGGTCAATATCATTTCAGATTCGTCCATCGTGTTCATAAGCACCGACTTTTATCGTTTCTAATGAGTGCCTAGGCTTCAGTAGTTATAAGATAAATCACAACGTCTCATATTCTAACAATTTCTACAGGTCCAATAGAAAACTAGGAGCATCCTTGAGAGACGTGAAAGATCATCAAAGGTGCACAGGCTACTGAAATATAAAGGTTACCAAGAATGTTCTGACCCATTTTCACTCATAACCTTCGAACATCGATATATCATCTAAAGTGTACCTGGAAGTTTAAAAAAATAGTCCCGATCAGCATCGACGATCTGCAAACGTTCAGGAGGGCCATGGATTCCAACGCGGTAGAACTTGGTGGGCAGTGAAGCGAAGAAGGTATCAAGTGAGTTCATTTTCCATCTCTACTAGGGATTTGAACTGGCGCCCTCTAAGGTGATTATCAAGGAGTGGAATAGGTGATAACTCGGCTCAACTACTAACAGTACACAGTTGCATTGATGCTCTGAGCAGCTGATAACATTTCTCGATGAACGATGCCACGAGCAGTCCACCAAATACACAAGAGGACCTTCTTCTGGTGAAATGCTGGTTTCGGCTGTTTTGGAACCGGTGCATGGAATGCTAACCAATGACGGAGCTTCGTACAGGACCCACTTCTCATCACTTGTCAACAATATGTCCAGAAATGGCTTCTTCCTCAGAGGAGACAGCAAAGAAACACAGGTGTCTGCTCGCGTTGCCTTCTGACCCGGAGTCAAATTCCCAACTCATAGACCCAACTTTTAGTACTTCCTAAATTGATGAAGATGCTGTCAAATGGTTCTCCACTGACACTGAATTATAGTCCCACTTTCTCACATGTCTGGACACTGTTCACCTCAGTTGCTCCCTGATGATCTTCATTTTTGTGTACATGTGTTGGTCTTTCCCCATGTGGTGTGTCCTCGAATGTTTCGTCCGGCCTTAAACTTGTTAAATCACCGCAGCATTGTCCACATAGTCACGACACCCTCACCAAAAGCCTGGCATATCTTCAGCCCATCTCAGACAATTTGATGGAAATGGGTCAGAAATCGGGGCGCGAGTTATTATAGTAAAACGTCCATATCTCCAAATCTCTGAACGGTAGATACATGAAATGTGTTATGGACATTTTAAATAATTAGACCCTTATTTGATCGCCTTTTTTAATATTTCCCCTAGAAGGAAAGAAAAATGTGCCAGAAGAAAAAATGTTGAGGTTACGTTGTTATAACAAGATGATTATATATGCAAATCCTTTACGAGAAACTGACGCTTAGAGACTCTTTTTATTTGAAATAATTAAAGACACGTTTCAGCGTTTCTTGATATCTCCCTATGAGGGAAGAAAAAGATGGGTTGCAAGTTATCTATATCTTAAAATATCTTAAGATTAGAGACATCTTATTTATAAGAGAGGTGCGAAACAATAGACCGAGCAAATTGTGAGGGTCTAGGGGCGACGTCCCCAACCAGTCGAAGGCTAGTATTACATACATTTTGTATTGGATAATATTCAAATTAAATATTACGATTTTGTTCGTCCATTTCTAATGAAATAAAATGAAGCGAAATCTTTCAACTTTACGCCCCACGATTATGCCAGCTATACAAAAAGAAACGGTGATGATGAGATATGAATCCAGTGCTGAAATGAATAAAGTGGGAGAAAACGGGAGAACCCGAGAAAAACCATACACACAGTGTTTGTCCACCACAAAGTCTACTTGGCGCGAGTTGATATCAAACCAAGAACCCCATACACCAGAGATGAACGCTCTAGCGCTGAGCCACCGCGGCTCCGCTATTTCAAATGAACTAGCAATGTTTAAAGGGGGAAAAGACTAAATAATAATAATAATAATAATAATAATAATAATAATAATAATAATAATAATAATAATAATAATAATAATAATAATAATAATAATAATAAAATTTATGAAACATTTCAATATGAAACTAAACATATAATATTTATGAAAGTGAATTTATATAAACACTTATAAAAAACACAAAATAATGACGTAAAACTTCAAATTATGTAAAATAAATAATTCTCCAAAATCATTGTTATTATTGTATAATGTTAGGTCACATTAGATAATGTAATTTTTTACTATTTTTACGTCATAAAAGTATAATTTTGAAGTTATTTCAGCGCCAAAATCCAATGGATACTTAGCCCCGGAACAGCAATGTAGTCTGCACTTGTATTGCGAAAACAACTTTCATTTACAGTATATTTTTATAACATTCACGGCCTTAATTGAAGTCTGGACTCAATACAATTACAAAAAAGAATTAGTTCCATTAATACAAGCATCCAGAATTATTGTTTGAAGGAAACTGTTTACACTGTACATGATGCAGATACATAAATTATATTGTATTAAAAATATTATCTCAGGGGAACCTTTTAAATGCACAAACAACTACAAGCACAGAAAATAAATAATCAAGAGTGTATCTTCGTCTTCTTGGTTTATTTGTATACTGAACTGTAGAGGCAGAAGTGTCGGTATTTTGAAAGAGCAATGAAAACCGTCTATATGCGTTCCTATTGGTCGGTTAGTTGGTTGGCGTATAAAACATAACCCTACATCTTAAGAGGCCTAATCACTGCGAAATTAAAATACTGCTAATTTTACAGTAATTATGTGATATCTTCAAATAGATAGAAGATAATCGAAATGTGGAATAAAAGGTTTTCTAGACAATATCATTTTGCATGAGGTATCGTTATCATGAGTCACATAGTAGATTTCCGTTTGCAGCCATTTACAAACGCGAAAATAAATGCCGATTTTCTAAATGGCTGGAAATCAAAAGCAGATAAGTGAGTCGTGATAACGGTACCACATGTATAATATTTTTTTCTTGCAAGCTCTTGTTTCATTTTTCGATTATCTTTTATCTATTTGAAGATATCACATACTTACTGTAAAATTAGCGGTATTTAAACTTCACCGTGATGAGGCCTCTTAACGAGGAATTACAAGAACTTCTATCAGGGATTCAACTATGAAGTTCATTCACAACTACCCTAATCAGGGGCGGATCCAGGACGGGCTCCTTTTGGCTGGCAGAGCGGGGGTTGTTAAAGATTCTCAATGTTCTCCCTCACCGGGCTTTTGCAGCAATTGTGCTTCTGCATCTGGAAGGGACGAACAACCCTTCGTCCCGCCAGGATCCGCCTATGACCCTAGCACCAAGTTTGATAATCCTTAGGTAGACTAGAGGGGGGAAAGACTGGCGATTGCTAATGACAATAATAAAGCTGAACGCGCTAAAAAGCAGAAAATGATAATTAGAAAGTACTTAAAAGCAGAAAATAATAATTACAAAGCACTTAAAAGCAGAAAATATTAATTACAAAGCACTTAAAAGCAGAAAATAATTTCTTACTATTACTTAAAAAACTGTTCAAGTTGCAACAAGACGAACAAATTGTTGCTTAATATAAGATTATTTGGATGGTAATTTTATAACGGATTAATATGTTTGGCTTTGTTCGACTTCAAAAAATGTTTATATATTATATTAATAAAATATTATCTGCTTTAAGAGCTTTATTATTATTATTTTGTATTTTTCAGCGCTTTTCTCTGTTTTTCAGTGCTTTCTGAAAGACAGATCATATTTGATTTCAAAAAAGTTTTTATTGTCTACTTATTAGTGTATTTTTGAAGTCAGTTATTATTAAGATTGTTTTCGTACTTTTAATGTCCAAAAAGACCCTCCTTGCAGTGGGAGACCAAGAAAAGTGGATGATATTTTAGCAAAAGTTGAGCAAGAACGGTTTGTAAGTAGTTATGACATCATCAATGACTAGACATCCATCACTAATCAGGGTTAAATCATTTGGAGAAAGCTGGGTAAAAAAATGTTATTAATCCCTTTGTTATATGCAACCCACTCTGTTTTGCTGATTACCTGGTTGCCGCTTATTTTAGGAAAAAGGTTTCAGAAATTATCTTATTTTCTTTATATTATATAATTAATTATTTATTACGAGTTTTACATCGAAATGTGACCAATGTTTCTCGGTATGGGTCATTTGCGACGGTTGAGAACTTTTTACACATTATACCCCTTCTATAAGAAAATGTTAAAATTACTACCATCTGCTAACTTCAATACTTATCTTTCACTTATTCTTCTTGTATTATATACAGGGTGAATCTGAAAGATGTGCACAAACTCCGGGAGGTGATTTGTAACACTTAAAAAACACAAAATTCCTCTTGCATGTTGTCGAATTCCGCGTCGTGCGCAAGTAACAGGGGTTCCAACTTGGAATCGAAACTCGAATTCTGACAATTGAAGCGGAATAGAAAGATGTAAACAGCCTACACGGCAATATGTAAGAGGACTTTTTGTCTTCTTTTGATGGTAAGAATCACCTTCCATAGTTTGTGCACTCCTTTCAGGTTCACCCTGTATTTTAGCTATTCGCATCTTTTTGTGAGCTAACGGTATCCCGGTGCGATGTAGTCCGGCAGGCTGAGTCATTTGGATAGTGATCATGCATGGACGCCCGAAGAAAATTTTCTAGGAGGTTCAAATGACTGGTTACTATATTTCATTTCGTATTTTTTATTTGTATTAAGTAAATCTTACGAAATTCAATACATTTTCGCGAGCTAGGGGGTTCGGGCCCCACCCTGCTGTCCCCTTCGGGCGCCTATGAATCATAAGGCATAACCTGTGTCATCCTGGGTTAGTGTTCCACTGAAGAGCTTCGATACTTTTGAACTCTACTCAATGATTCTATGTTCGTGTCATTGTTGAGTCTGGCAGTAATTCAAAGTGTCAGTTAAGAGTAAAATTTGAAATAGAAATCTGTTAGGTAGCTAAGATTTCATAGAAAGAAACGACATTGTCTGTGGAGTTTGGTCGGTACGAAATCTAATCCTTTCTAGGTTCGAGTCCTAGTACAGAACATGGGCGTTCCTGACTATCTTTGGTGTTTCTATGCTCCTGTTTCTGTTAACTTTGGACAACGAACGCGTAAAAGAATAATTAGATAAAAGTAACAAAAACAGTGTAACAGGAAAACAAGTTACTGACGCATGTCTGATGTAGTTTAACAAGAATATTATGAATGATCAAAAAATGTATTAAAAGATTGCAATCTTGGCCAAAAATTTTAGGAATAATCCTGAAAAATGTATCAAAAGATTGAGATCTACTTCGCCAGATAAGAACATTTTTGATTGAAATATATTGGATCTTTTGACCCAAAATTGGATCACTAGCCACAAAATTTTTTGAACGGCCCCTAAATAGAGTGTTCGTTTTTTTTTAACGGAATAAGCACATCATATTGAGTTAAGTGATAGTTTGGGTTTAGTTGCCCTAATGTAGTTCTCCAGATATAAGCCATAAAAGAAAATTTTTCCCTGAAATATATTGGATCTTTTGATCCTAAAAATGGAGTCTAAAGTGAATACTTTCTCTGAGCATGGTCCCGGCTTCAATTCCCTCGTAGAGAAGGGCAGTTGCCTCGGATTTGACCTGCCATCCCTGTTGGTTTTACTGGCTGGAGCACGCACCTTTCGTACGTATTCCGGGTTTGGTTCCCAAAAGCCTTGAAATTTGAACCCATTTCAGTAGTTTGGATTCCGCTTTAACCAGTAAGCCCCATCTCGTATAACGCCGATGTTGAAAAGTTCTTAAATTCCAATGAACCATCCAATTTCCAACTATTCCATCAGAATAAAGCTTCGTTTTCTGTTTCTGATTATATCCATTACAATTCTTATCTCACCCAACACTTTCGCAACACATTCTGAGTTCTTTCTAGTTTCTCTCCGGTTAGTATTCTCTATTATTCAATGTCTTGAACTCTTTTAGGTAGTTTTGTACACAGGATTAAAACTTGAATTTCGCCTACTATATTAATCGCAAAAAAAGGAAACTCACGTGATTTCTAATAAAACAACTTCATTAGAAATGGTGTAATTTGTTTACGTCCCTATTTCTCTATCATACAATAAAGTACTTTGTGTTCCTAATTTAGTGGTTTTCTCAACAAATCTGTTTTTCGTGGTCTATAACTAGAAACATGTAAATACCAATGAAAAGCATTATACATATTGGCTGCTCAGAGAACCAAACTAAATGGAAAATCTTTGATTTCTAATACTTCTATTAGTTTTCTGTTGTATACTCTCACTTTACCCAGACTTGTCAAAAAGCACGTGTATAATTTGTTTCTCCCTCTACAAGTGTGGAAAACATCATTAGCCAATTGAATAGCAGTAGGATATAACTAGTTTCGTTTATTGTTGTTAGAAATAAGAGGGTACAGAGAATATTTTATATTTAGAATAGCGCAAGAAAATAAATAATTTTGTTTGTTTCCGTTCAGAAGTCAGAGAGCACAAAGAGTAGTTTGTTTTCTGAATAATTAAAGGAAAGAAATAATTTTGTTTGTTGCCATTTCGAAGTACACAAAGAGTTTTGTTTATTGTTATTTCGAAGTAAATGGGAACAAAGTGTAGTTTCTTTGCAAAAGCAGGACAAACTATTTTTTATTAACATTTCGAAGTAAGCGGGAACAGATATTAGTTTATCTTTTAAGTAGAGGATACAAGTAACTTTGTTTGTTATCGTTTAGGAGTAAGCGGGAACAGAGTGTAGTTTATCTTAAATAGCGGAAGGATACAAATAGTTTTGTTTATTGCCATCTCAAAGTAAGCAGAAACAAAGTGTAGTTACTTTTGCAGTGGCATATCTAGAAGCTAAAAACTGGGGGCCAGCCAGAACCGAGACTATGCTAAGTATATCATCGGTTAATATAAACTTTCAAAAATCTACAAAAAATAGCTTAAATTATTTTTGTCGCTGAAAAAGCTGAGGGGCCTAGCCTCTCTCCCCCGCGGCTCCGGGCTACATCGTCACTGTTTTTTTTTTTTTTTTTGAACAATCTACTTTTTTTTTTATTCCCGTTTCGAGGTAAGCAAGAGCAGATATTAGTTTATTTCTTAAGCAGCGGAAGGATACAGTTAGTTTTGTTTATTACTGTTTCGAAGTAAGGGAGAACGAAGAGTAGGCTAGATGCACATAATTTCTAACAAAGAAATAACTAAAAACGTCCACAATTTCTCTGTTAGTGCAAAATTGTTATCTGCGCTTTTAGAATATTATATTGTCATAGTAAATTAAGAACAAAAAGATTTAATTGGATATTTGTCAACAATGTAACAATTTGATGTTTAATTATTGATTGCTATTTGCATAGCAGCAGAACTTTCAGACAACGCGAAACAGTATTTACTTAAAGAGGTGACGCAAGTTTGCTTAAGGAGAATATAATTAAAAGAACCGAAACACAAAGCTACTTCAAAGAGATAATTGTTTTTCTTTCATAAGATTGACTCAAAGAAGAAGAGCAAAATGTCTGGAGATCAGATGGATGTGTCCGAAAATCGAACTTACGGTGGTTGTGAAGGCCCCGATGCTGTCTATATCAAGCTGATCTCATCTGATGGCCATGAGTTCATCATAAAAAAGGAATACGCAATGGCCTCTGGGACCATCAAGGCCATGCTAAGTGGACCTGGGACTTTCCAAGAGACAGAGACCAACGAAATTAACTTCCATGAGATTCCGTCGCATGTTCTCCAGAAAATCTGTGACTATTTCTCCTACAAAGCTCGATACACCAACAGCACAACCGAAATTCCAGAATTCACCGTCGCTCCAGAGGTGGCGCTCGAGTTGCTTATGGCCGCCAATTTCTTAGATTGCTAAGTATGTGTACATGATGTACGCATTTACTTCTATAAATTTCTAAAGAAATTAATCTTCCCAAGTTTTTGTAAATGTTCTGAGTTTGTATGAAGATTTTGCATCGAATATCCACATCAATATTGCTTACAAGATATGATTTTTTCCAATAGCGTAACAAAGTCTGCATGCTGTGCCTACAATAAGTGTATGGGAACTACTATTTTTATTCAGAATAGTATTTCAAATTACAGGTTAACCAATTTTCGAAATATTACGTATTAATCATTGTGTTGAGTCACTGATTTATTATAAATTCATTTGCAGAAAATAAACTTCTTTCAAATTGTATTTATGTAATATATTGTTATTTATTTTGACTTTAGTTTATTGTGAACATTTCAATGGGTTTTCTCGTTTTGGTTCTCTTGGTTTGCATTCCAGCAATATTTTTCGATTGTCATTTATTTGCCTTTCCTTATCCATTTGTCTTTGGAAACAGAACTAGACTCTTTCTGTTTCAAGTGTGCCCTCGGAAAATATGTGAAACATACTCAGATCTCACCCTCGCTAACCTCGAACGGAGGAATCCTTCCCTTTGCTTTGAGGAAAGAAGTGAATGACCTCAACTGTGTTGCCGATTTGTCACTCATCATTTCGTCTTGGAGGGTGAGGATCATAGTCTAGTCAGAATGCATAACAAGACAGTGCACAGCGAAACTCATCAATGTGGCAACCCTGTCCACATCCACCTATTAAAGAGTCTTCGGTACAGCAGCTTGTCCTTCTTCTTTCGAGGGAGGTACGGGAAAACACATATCGACAGCAGCACCAGCTGGGGCACATTTGAAATAGAAATGGTTTAATAGAAGTTAAATTTAAGATTAATCAGCGTCCCCGTAACGCACAGCCAAGTTGTATTCTGGCGCTGCATTCTAGCTTTACATTAACGATTACATTTTCATTTTGAAAGTATTAAATTGAGTTGATTTTAGTTTAGTGTCCCTTTGAGCAGCGAGGCTATATGAGACGTGGAATCCGAACCACATGAACTTCCGCCGGGGATCGAACCCGGGCCTCCCACACCAAAGGCACGTACTAATCGCTTAGCCACGAGGGAGATTTTTGAAAGTATTGAAAAGCTTGGCCAACTGGTTACATTATCAATACAGCCAAGGCAAGTTATGATATCGATTCTGCCAAGTTCTTGAAATAAATTTCTTCATTCTGAAAGTATTTGAAGAACTTAGCCAACTGGTTACATTATCAATACAGTCAAGGCAAGTTATGATATCGGTTCTGTCAAGTTCTTGAAATAAAGTTCCTCATGCTAAAGGTATTTGAAGAAATTAACCAACTGGTTATGTTATCAATACAGCCAAGGCAAGTTATGATATCGATTCTGCCAAGTTCTTGAAATAAATTTTCTCATTCTGAAAGTATTTGAAGAACTTGGCCAACTGGTTACAATAGATCAGAACTTACCTTGGCTGGAGAATTTAAGTCTTTGACAACTTTACTTCTTTGTACTCATTCGGAACTTGTTTCGCTCTGTCTTTTCTTTCTTTGACACGGAGCGTTTTGGATTGGGATTGTTATTGCTTGAAACCTTCAGAAAACTAGAGCAATCGAGTTAAGTTTCATTTCACACTGTGAAATTACGCTAAATTTCCAAACAATGGGAATCGAGTATTCAAACCGGAAGTTTTAGATCTACTACTTCTGGTTTCAGGATAAGGGCCGTGATGAAAATCTATTCTTTGTACATTGTATCAAAAGCCATTTTTTCGCTATCTCTTAAGGTTTTTGCTCTACGGGGGACGAATATTAAAACCATAAGTCTTCAACCATTTCCGGTTTCAATATTCCTCTATATAAAACAAAAATGGTAACCCCGCGTAGCGTAGTCGTATTTACTGCGAGCCTTCCCAGGTGGGGATAGTCGGTCGAAAAAGTGTAAAAGTTTTTTTTTCTCGTCAGCCATCCTGAGTGAGACTTTCTTCATTCACATTAGGCAAATACCGTGATGGTACCTAGCATACAGGTCTCAGGCGGCTTCCTTTCTTCATTTCCTCGAATAGTGTGATCGCTGAGGGACGTCATCCCTCATACGCGACGGGCTAACATGGTCATAGATGACGGTTTTTAATATGAGTTCAACCTGCATAGCCAATTGCTGTATAACTTTGGAGAAGGCATTGAAGCATGTATGTTTCATTGTGATATATCCAAACAAACACCGAAGTAGTGGATCCCCGCGCAGCATAGTCGCTAACACTCTCGCCTTTGATGTGGTCCATTTCAGCTTCGATTCCCGTTGAGAACACTCTGTCAGAAAGGTGTAACATCTTTCTCAGACCAGCCAACTAGAGTGAGGTTTTACCTGGGGTTTCGTTATTCATACCGGGAAATGCAGGGATGATACGTAACATATAGTTCCTAGGCCGTTTTCTTTCTTCCTTCACTCCTTCCCCGGACAGAGTGGTCGCCGATGGTCGTCATCCCTCATGAGTAACATGCTCAAGGCACCGGTAATGGAAAGAAATATATATAAATAAAATAAATAAGTACCAAGGAAATAGGCTACATTCAGATTTTTGGGGCCGAAGAAAACTTCGGGGACCTCCTTGGTCCTCTAGGATTGGCAGTCGTTGATACAACGTTTCCAGAATATATTCTGTCTCTATGGTAACCGGAAGGGTGCAAGCAGTGGCGTATTTTGGGTTGGGCTTCCGGGCTTAAGCTCCAACCGAAATCTAACTTACTATAGCAAAGTATATGAAATATCTTGCAGAATTTTCACATTTTCAGGCAATGCTGCCCCAAAAGTTAGCAAAGCCCCTCCCGAAACAAAATCGTAAATACGCCACTGGGTGCAAGACTACTTTCTGTTCTTTCTGTTTCGATACTGATTTAAAAAGGACTCTTACTTGCTTCAGTTTCTTACGTAACATATTGGATTCTGACATTTTAAATTAGGTGCTAAAAATAAAATAGGTCAGAGTTGTGCTCGTGTTTTTGAAAGGTTTTAATGCTTTCTACATCTCAATCGAAAACAAAATTATGATTCTGTGATTGGATTGCAGCTTGAAATTTCGTGCCAATATTTGATATTAAAACTATACGGATCATTTTCTGATGTAAGAACGTTACTGGGTAATGAATTTCAAATAGGTTCAACTCTATTTAAAAAAAATAGCCCACTGGAGGGCAGAACATTCGGACTTCATAAATCTATGAGCATACTTTAAATAATATTTCAAGGGCACCTCATTTCACTATGTGATGATATTCCATTGTCAATTTACTCATGTAATATGTTTCTTTGTAATTTCTTTCATTTGAGAACACTCGGAAGCTAGAGCTTTTCGAACATGACCGCAAATAGTGAGGGAAGCCTATCTCGCCTTCCGAGCACATAGGCCACGACTTTTAGCCTAAGCTTACCACTCCTTTCACAGGCACACAAAATTTGACATTTTTACCTTAGGTTCTCCATCATCTTATTGAAACCTGACGTCCATCTCTACAGTACTTAACAATTATTAATCTAAACCACTGGCCAAAGAGAAGGCGTAACCTTCTACGGCCCGCCCATCGACAGATGGGAATGAAAGTCAGTTAAAAAAAAAATCGTATTAACACTACTCTCCAACCAGCAATCCATTAGTTGGTCACCTGGTGTCTGAAGTGGAAACTCAAACTAAACCCCGCCAAAACCCAAATGGCCTTATTTGCCCGCAACCGCAACAAATTTTGTCTAACACGAAATCCTGAGCGTCTCCATCTTACGCTTCTCGGTTCACCGTTGATCTTATCGAACAGTGTGAAATATCTAGGCGTCATTTTTGATAAACATCTCACCTGGAGAGCCCAACTTTCTCAGTTACAAACTAAAATTCGACGCCGAATAAATTTGTTGCGAAGCCTCTGCGGCACCAACTGAGGTCTCAACACCAGGCTCCTTCTCCATACGTATAAGGTCTTTGTCCGTCCAGCTCTTACCCATGATCATATTGCTTGGTTGTCTGCTCCATAGCACTTCTACAGCAAATTGCAAGTCCTGGAACGTCATGCTCTGCGCACCGCTTATTTCTTACCGGCAAATACTCCTACTAGGGAGGTCTATCGGCACACCACCATACCCACGCTTTTACAACATCTTTATCGTCTTCGTACTCGCTATATACAGAGCCGTATAGCTGAGGCCCATCCAATTCTTGGTGCTCTGCTCGATCAGACTCCTGCACGACCACGGCATGCCTATCCACCAGTCGACCATCTACTTGCACTGCATGAACTTGACCAGGCCACGGCAACTTATAACCCACGTCGTCGCATCTATCAAAGCCATCTGCATATCTATCGTCCATAATCTCTCCTACTCTACACTTCATCTACAACATCTAACAATATAACGATGACCGTGCATCACCACAATCAATAGCTTCCTGTATCCCATCCATAATCAGGCGCTTCTAACAATTCTGTTTTTCTCCTGGCCCCGGAGAAGGCGTTACCTTCGGTGGCCCGCCCAGTTTCGACTGGGAATGAAATTGCAGTTAAAAAAAATGTAACCACTTAAACCACAGGATCGCTATTCCTACAGCGGTAGAAACTGTTGGGTATAAGGATTCTCAGTTTTGTGATTAGAATGAAGTATAGGTCAGTTAGAAATGATGCATTTTCTGTTGCATATGTTCTCTCACAAAATGAAATCTAATTTTGAAAATTTTTCAGTGATTTTCATCATGCACGCATCCAGACATTTTTGTTGGGAGGTGTCCAAACTTTGGGACAAGACACCCGGTCTATCATTTGACTCTACCAAACATTACAATATATTGTACAAATGTGTGTTGAGTTAAGATGTTTGCGGGGAGTCCGAAACCAGTGGAGCTCTCACGTGGGTGCACCCCTGGTTCTCAACTTAATTCTTCCTCATGGTACAGCCTTGAAACGAAGATTCCATCCCCGGTGGTAGCATATGTGGCCCAAATTCAGTGTTAAATGTAGGTCTGTGTTTCATAAAACTATGTGTTAAGAGGAACGTTGAACTCCAAACTATCCACTTTATGAAATCTATGCATTTAGAATCAGTGGTTCCCAACCTTTTTTTGATTGATGACATATTTTATTAAAGTTCATGATATCGACACCTATTATTATTATTATTATTATTATTATTATTATTATTATTATTATTATTATTATTATTATTATTATTATTATTATTATTATTATTATTAACTAACTAAGCCTATGAAAGCCGAGGGTTCAAAACCGCGTTCCGCTGCTATTGACTTTTGTTCTTAGCCAATGGGATCCAGTTTCTACTTTGTATTTCTATTTCTGCAAGATCCATCTTAATATTGTCCTCTCATCTGCTCCTAGATCTTCCTAATAGTCGTTTTCCGATTCGATTCCCAGTTAAAATTTTGTAAGCATACAACTAATTTACTGTAAACTCAAATACTGTATTTATGTTCAAATTAAACATGGTTACGTCAGTGGCGGATCTAACCCGGAGCTGGGGGACATAGATCCTCAGTTTTTTGAGTGACGAAAATAGCTGAAGCTATTAATTATCAGTAGCGTAGCGTGTTATTCCGAAAGGGGGATGCCAAAGTTAGTCATTTGTGCGATATAGTACTACTGCAAGCAGCAATACATAGCTATTCTGAATAAAAATATAGGGTTATACAAAATTTAGGAGGAAGCCCCCCTAATTGGAGGTCTAGTGGGGCATAGAGAAGCGAATGCGTGGATTACGTTAGAATTTAAAAACCAATTGTCTCAGCTCCTTCTTGCTACTACCGTTGTGACGAGAAAACTAGGCCCCACTTTTGTATGAACATTGTTTCCAGTATCGTTTCCTTCATTTCTTTCTCGTCGGTGGCTTTTTTCTCCACATATCACACGTCAATCTCGTTCTTTCAAAAAAGAAAAAAGAAAAAATATATATATCGCCCCTAGAAATTTGTCATCTTGGGTCCGGAACTCAGACGCCCGTTCGTGAATATGGGCCTGATTGTATATATCATTTGAAGATGTAAATACAAAGCACTTAAACCAACTCTGGGGGCATGTTTCTGTATCCAGATACTGAAGTCAAGGGCGCAAATCTGTCTTCAACGTTCGTGGGATGGGTAAGACTGTCCCCATTTTAACGATGTTCAAAATATTTATGAAGTTGAAAAAAATGCTGTGGAGGATTAGGGAAGCAGAGTTGTCTATAACACCGGCAGTAGGGTACATTTTAAGGCTTATTGTGGGGGGAGGGGAGAAGAGACTCATATTATAGTAGATGAATCAGATTTCTGAGGTAAACCTGTTGTACTCGTATATTATATACCAAATGATGTAGATGAAATAGTGGTACATATCATTATTACAACTCAGTGCCGTGAGCACATTCTGAAATTTGAATATATGCATAATTGACATGTTTCTACATACGCATCCACAATGATCCACATTAAAATTTTAGGACATTTGTTTTATAACAATACAAATGATGGCTTCCCCAAAACTATGGAAGAAAATCAATCAGGCCTATATTTGGCGCAACAATACTCTTATCTGAGCAAAATTATGATTACCACAATAGCATTATAGGAATTGTTACAGGAATTAAACAAATAGTTGAAAATAGACTACTAATAATTAATGACAATGAAATATTAAAGAATACGATTCTTTTTTAAAAATGAAACAAGTCAAAGGACTTCAGTTTCGTTTGTGGCAGTCGGATAGAAATCATCACAATCTCAAATCGGATTATTGGGGGGGACAAGATTGTAGGGAACATGTTCCCCTTATGTCCCCGAGATTTGTGCCAGTGACTGAAGGGCCCTGGCACAATCTTTGCGAGTGACGGGGAGTGGTTGCTCTCTTGTCCTACCAGATCGGTGATCGTAATTCTACAGAATGCTTTATATTTATGCCTGTGTCTTTGAGCTCCTTTACGATGAAGATTACATTTACGATGCATTTAGTTGTGATTAAGGCATAACTATTTTAATACTATTATTTACATAACCAGCATGCTTCAAAAATGCGTTGAACTAACCATTTCCGTTTTGTTCTATTTCCTTTATATTAGGGCTCGTACGTTCTGTTCAGAAACTATAGCTTAGTTCAAAATATATACAGTTGGAAATACTTGAATATGCCAGCGTATATCTAAAGCAAATGTAGGGTTGCAAGGGATGAGGAGGAGTGAGAAGGGAAGTATTGCGCATGCGCATTCAACAGAAAGCAGACGAAAACCCCGATGCTTTCAGTAGGCTTGGAAGCCCGAGGAAAATAGCATACGACAGGAGGAAAGACAGAAAATGTGCATCTGAGCGACGCGCATGCGTAGGTTCCTCTTGTCAAAGTAAGTCGAGAGAGCGCGCCAGAAGATTGCAGTGGAAATAATTGTGATAATTACAAGCAAACAATTTATATATAATGAAATACGTACTTTTTCTTATTAACAGGGGATGCCGGGCGTACCGGCGTTCTCTTACGCTACGCCGCTGTTAATTATATATTTTTGAAAGTTTATAGTAAACTCACCATATACCTATCATGGTCTGGGTTCTGGTTGCCCCCCAGTTTTTATCTTCAAGATCCGCCTCTGGGTTACGGTCTGAAATGAAATGATATCTTTCACTTTAACGTTCCACTCTTATGCCCTTTAAGCAAGGGGACACGATGATAAAGTAAGTGAATCATGATGAAAGAATTGGTGGAATGAGAAAGTGGAAGGAAACCTGAGTACATCGACAAAATCCACGAACACGATGTTGTCCACGACAAACTTACTTGTTCGGGGATCTAACCAGGGACCTCATGCACCTGAAATAAGCACTTTACACACTGACCTTCCGTCTCCCTTAGCCTAAAGGACATGATGATGGGACATTAGACTGAAATATTTTATTTCATTTTCGACTTTTACCAGAATATCATTATTTTTGCAGTGATTGGTCACCCCGTGCGAGAAGCATCTAAACACCGAAATTTCCAAAACGAAAGTGACGGAATCATCTTTTGGTTATTGCTTTGATATCTTACTCATAAAGAGTAGAAATTTCTTCATGTATCTACGCAGCGTTAGTTCCTTTAGCGAAATAAAATTCTTAAATGAAGCCTGTTTTGCGGAAAGTTCTCATTATAAGAATTGCATTTTTTTTTTAACATATCTGCTAACTTAAAACTATCAGGTGGCAAATGATGTTAAGCCTGACTCACTGCAGTTCCTGAGATTTGGGACACTAGCGCCATATGGTACGCAAAACACATAATACTTTTTAAAGTAGCTGACATACGTCAAAGTGTGCTCATATTCAGCATAATGACTACATGCATTTTCATATATAAATAGGCAGACATTCGGGCAGCAAAAGTACTTTAGCGGAAACTATTTATTATTAAAAATTAAAGGTACTTACAATATGAGACATTTCCCCTTCTATAATAAGTATTATTGCTATTATTTAGGATTTAGGAATTAGATTTCTGGACTTTCAACATCTATGGCTATTTAACTTGTCACGTATATAACGGATGGCGTCCCTCAGCGAGCACAATACCCTGGGAAAGGGAAGGAAGGAAGCGGCCTGGGACATATAAGTGAGATACTATCTCGGCATTTACCTTATGTGAATGAGGTAAACCTCATTAATGATGGCTTGCTTGAAAAAGCGTATTTACACTTTTTCTACTGGGAATCCAACCCAGGATCGCTCGCACCAAAGGCGAGAGCGTTAGCGAGTACGCTACGCGGGACCATAATATTTCAAATTGTTCTTTCCTCTCCTTTCATTTCTAAGACCCCCTCATTCCTTTTCCGCTAGACAGAGATAATTCTCAGCATTCTTATCCATACCCACCATTTCTAATATCCTCTACAATATATATATATATATATATATATATATATATATATATATATATATATATATATATATATATATAAGTATAAATTTCTGTGAAATTCTGTGCTGTGCTTCACTGCACCTTCGTCTTTCGCATGACAAATGTCTTAGGTTGCTGTCGCAGCGTTATTTCCGAGCTTGAACACGTATCAGATGTTGAGGGACATTACTTGTCGTCACTTCCAAGGGCGCCAATCCTGGGGAGCCGAGGGGGCCCGGGCCGCTATTGTATTTATGAGTGTACAATATTTGGCATAATTTGAGTCCAATTTGCCTTAAAATCTTCATATATATACCTTCTGCATCTGAATTACACCCCCCCTCCCAAATTTACAGAGAAATCGGCGCCCTTGCTCCACTAAAAGCTAACTGAAGATATTGACAAAGTTGTGACCTTCGTGTTAAATAGTCCCTTGCCACACTACTTCTTAAAGTAGTTCCACGTAGTACTTACAGTCGATCACGGCATAAACACTCGCTTGCTGGTTGAGCTGTGCAAGTATTGCAAGACTTGAAGACTCATCTTTGTACATGGTCATGTTTAATTTGTTTTAAATCTGGAAAATCTTGCTGTTGAATCTTTTGTAATGACATGTTAGCTTCTTAATCCTTGTCAATTGAATATTTTCAAAATAATAATAATAATAATAATAATAATAATAATAATAATAATAATAATAATAATAATAATAATAATAATAATAATAATAAGAAGAAGAAGAAGAAGAAGAAGAAGAAGAAGAAGAAGAGAAAAACAAAGAAAAAGAAAGGCTTATGAACTTTTTTCTCATGAAAATAGTTTCGAAAAGAAAATAAAAACTGCTGGAAGATATCATCCATTGCAAAGTCTGTTTTTTTCGGTATTATGTTACCGTAACTTCGTTGCGAAACGTTTCTAGTTCAAAATATTGTTTAAAACAGGTAGTGTGAACTAATTAATGGAGTAGTAGGTATGTCAAAGTAAATCTCTGCTTTAGCCCTTAAGCAAATACAGGGAAATTTTCCCCTAATTAAAATGCTTATCATAAAGACAATGAATGTATGAACACAGAACTCCCGAGAAGATTCAAGTTAAGAGTTGAAAGCACGAAAATTCCTTCCCTGGAAACTACAAGAAGCCTTGTGGTGCAGCTGCCAATCAATTTTTGCCCTTTACGCAGGAATTTTTAACCCCTAACTTCCTTTCAGAGTTGCCAACTCAATTTTATCTTCATGTCATGACTTTAACGTATAAGTTGAATTTGATTTGCTAGGTTTCATGTCCTTATGCAATAACGAGATTATGAAAGAAAGGACTTACTATTAACGTGCGTTCCGAAGCATTATCATTTTTTTTTTGAATCTATTGCAGTTGAAGGGGGAGGTGCACATCATTATGGAAGAGCAACACTTAGCGTGTGGCTAGACGAGGATGCGTTTCCGATACGTTACCCCCGCAACGAACGCGACCTAGGTGGCTACTCGGTAATTTTACTTTCCCCACAGTTATAAATCATACTGTGAGCCACTCAGGATTGCTAGGTCTTTTTATTATTATTATTTCCCGCACCAGAATTACCTGCTTCAGTTGGCTTCTTGTGAGAAGATATGAAGGTCTTCATAAAGTCTCCAGTGCTTCACCATGCACGATCATCTAGTTCAACATGTTTCTCAACCATAGCCTTTATTAAGAAGTTTGGTTTTTCATTTAGAAGATCTTTCAAAATTCAATACATCTTTTTCTTTCTTTACTAAGCTGCAAAGCTTGCATTTTGTTCAATGATTTTATATTAATACGACATTTTTTTTTACTTTTATGAGCTTGCAACACTGTTAGACATAGTGCAAAATTATTCTGCAAAACAACCTCGAGGAAGTTTTCTAGTTCATGGTAAAAAGAAATTCTGACATCGTTAAAACAAAGAAATACCAATCGCATGAGAATAAATTCCGAATATTTTTGTAAGTTTTTTTTTTTTTTTTTTTTTTAAAAAAAGGTAAATGGTCTTTCTCTTCTTGGAAATAAACAGAATTCGAAGAATGTGAACATGGAAGACATAACGAACGCTGTTAATATACTGTGGAAAGGAGTTGGATCCACAATCGAATATATAGAAGAATATAAATAAACTTTTTTGACATTTCTTTTCCAAAATTACTTTTCAGTATCTTCAAAGGAATGTATTCTGTAGATCTTTTGTCTTATAGTCTTAACAGCTTCTTGCGTGAGTGGATGCAACTGTAGGTCAAATTAATTTTGAATGTTTGATTTCGAGAACTGTCTCCCTTTCTTTCGTCCCTTTTGACATCAGGTTGTAACAGATTGCTTTGAGATAAAGCTTGTCATGGCCTTGTCAAAACTATTTCATATTTCCATCATTTTTTTTTTTTTTTTTTTTTTTTGAAAAAAAAAGAGCCTACCCTCTCCGAGTTTTATTTTAATTCAACGACTTTCTCTTCTACGTATTGGAGAAATACTGCATCTATCTATTGTATATTACGGGTTCTATTTTATGGACGAAATTTCCTGGAAATATGAATGCATGTTTTAGTTCTGCAAATACTAACGTTTCATTTTTAATAATGTTTATTGTTTCCCAGAAAGAAGTTACTCTGCGCTCTATAAATGTAGATTTCCAGAATTATGCTTTCCCATTCCATGTTTTTACAATTCAAATATATGCATTACATATATTTCCAATATGACTAGAGCTGTTGATCAGGATTAGAGTAGTTTAGTGGTAAAATGCATTTATCTGGCGGGCAGCGTTTTAATTTCGTTGCTAGGAAACTCCGTCGTTTCAAATTTTTTTTTTTTTTAATCATCATCATAGGAATCTGTCATTATGGCCAAGTCTCTTGCCGCAGCTAAGAAGCTTCCATACTCCACGTCCTCCGCTAATCTCTTCGTCTTCACGTATGATCTTTCTGATTTTATATCGTCCATTACTGTAGTCTCCTTCGTCCCCTTCCTCTCTTTCCTGCCACCATACCCTCTAGCACGTCCTTCATGATACAATTTCTTCTTAGTCAAAGTACCAACCAGTTTCTTTTTTTCTCCTTAATAATAATATCTAAAATTCTTTTTTTTTCTCCCACCATTTCTAACAGTCTCTCGTTCGTTTTCTATCCTTCTCTATCGTTCGACCCATCTAATTCTTTCTATCCTTCTCCACACTCATATTTCAATATCTTTCAATAGTTTTTCATAATTTTTGCGTAATGTTCATGCTTCGGCCCCATACAGTACAACACTCCACATGAAGCATTTTATAAGTCTTTTTCTAAGGGGGTGAGGACAAAGACTCTATATAAATAGCACTTTACGTTTTTCAGTACTATATTATTTCAACGCGTATATATATAGGGTGATAGGTAACTCCACCGACAAACTTTGGGAGGCGATTCCTTATTCGAAAGGAAAGAAAAAAGTTCTAATAAACATGGGCCGAAAAACGTCTCCTTTCAGAATTATTATCCATTGAAAATTCCAAAAATCATTTTCAAAACTCCCTAACTTAGAAAATATAGGACCTATCCCAAGCGGTTTAAGGAATTACACAAGAACTAGTATGTGCTCTATCTAAATATCCGTGTTTCACCATCCTCCGTTATCAGTGAAAGGAACTGTAAAAAGGAAGTTGAAGTATAGGGATACTCCTTTAAGTACTAGTGGTGCATTCGTTTCGCTTGTACCGGCGAATTTTGAAACATGGATATTTAGATAGATCGTATACCAGTTTCTGTGTAATTCCTTAAACCGCTTGGGATAGATCCTATAGTTTCTAAGTTAAGGAGTTTTGAAAAATGATTTTTCGAATTTTCAATGGATCATAAGTCTGAAAGGAGACGTTTTTCGGCCCATGTTTATTAGAACTTTTTTTGTTTCATTTCGTATAATTAATCGCCTTCCAAAGTTTGTCGGTGGAGTTACCTACCACCCTGTATATATATATACTAAATCAGGGCGTCCAGACGATACCTCTGTTATCAGGGGTATGCCTCTGGCTCCTTATGATGTCCGGCCTTTTATTTGTCGTAGCCTTCGGAATCTTAAATCACTAACTACACATTATAAAGAACTGAAACTCTCACGCTTGATGGCGTCTTATGACCCACCGTATGCGGTACTTCTTTTCGGAAACTACTGATATCTAATTCTATGGCCTATGAAACTCGGAGGTCCAAGAAAGCTCTCCACTGACTTCTACCCTTAGTCAACTGGATCCAGTTTCTACTTTGTATTCCTATTTTTGAGAAGTCCATCTTATTATTCTCTCATCTGCACCTAGGTCTTCCTAAAGGTCGTTTTCCGATTGTACTTCTAGTTAAGACTTCGAAAGCGTTCCTACTTTTCTTCTATTCAGACTGCATGACCTCCCCACCAGGGCCTCCTAGATTTGATGACTCTAAGGTATAAATTATGCAGTTTAATGTTATGAAGTTTCCGCCATTCCCCATTCCCGTTCCTCTTGG